>NC_088221.1:16176192-16776192 GCF_036934945.1 Oncorhynchus masou masou | reverse complement strand
GTTCCAAATACTGAGCCATGCAGCTTCGCAGGAGGATCATCATCAATCATGGATGGAAAATTATATTTCTTTCCTGTCCCTCCAAGGCACTTGACCTTTCTGAGACTTTTCTCTGGGATTTCTCCTTACTGCGATATCTTAATAAAAGATACAGAGATCCCCTTACCATGGAAAAGGTGCAGTGGAGAAACAGCAATATAAACACTCCACCACTTTGTGGGACCTACACCGTTATATGTGTTTTCGAAACGGCCCAGGGGGATGTTAAACTGTTTCTCCCAGGAGGATTACGTGACAAGTCCCATCAGCGTTGACGTGTATGTCTGTATTCAGAGAGCATTAGCGCTACTGCAGCATTTTCATGTCTGAATAGGCACCAACTTTGATAATCAAAGGGACACATAGGGCAACTGGAATGGCAGACAGCAGGGCATATAAAATGTTCCATGTAACGAGGTACAACTCCGTCATAATCTCTCTGATTAATATACTGGTGCGTGCTGTGTTGAGATCAACTGCGTTTGTTCAATAATAAATTATCAATATTAATATCTGCATTTATTGGAATGGAACAAATCTCGGTGTTAGTGTACATAGACAGAGTATAAACCAATGCAGTAATGACGTTAGAGTGCAGTGCATCACACATATCTGTAATAATATTGAAAAACATTCTCAATCTGATTCTCACCCTTATCCCTGTCTGTTCAGAGTATTCCCCTAGGATACCCTGACTCGTGGTAGCCCGATCCCCACTGAGAGCTTCCCCCTGGCGGCCCTGTCCCGCTGGTAGCTGGCCTGTCGTGGCATTTTACCTGTGGAGGAGACATGGGGAATCCTGGCAGACTCTCAGACTTTCCAGCCCCTCCATAGAAATGCCAGAGACTCTCCCTCCTCTCCCCACAGAGATGTCTCTCTATGTGGGTAGAGTCTGCTGGCCACAGCTCCTCCTGGTCCCCCTGCAGGAATAATCTCTGGCTGGCAGAGCACAAAAGGCCAGCCTGGGCTGACAGGGCCTGAGAGCAGCACTCCTGTTGGGGAGCCTCGATCGGTCCCCATAGGGTCCAGAGTGGTGACGGGTCTGATAAGCTACACTCACGCAGAAAATTCTCCAGTGTTAAATCAACACAGAGAGAGTTAAATTAACACTGAAAGTGTGGACCTGTATAGACACTGGAACAGTGTTACACTCACTACACTTCTTGGTGTAAAGCCTTATTTCCCAGAGAACCTTACCTTTCGAGTGAATTGTGGAGTTACCACCCATGACTGTATTTGATATTGACAGAGATGTGGTTGTTGCATTCATTTCTTTTCAATCATATGGACTTTGCCATGTGAGATCCTGAACAAATATGTTTTTAATTCAAATTAAATTAACACAATGCATATTGTATAAGGCCTTGTTTTGAGGTCCTACACTCTAAACATAACAATTAAATCTGTAACTGTTAATTGTTGAATTCACACTCATGGGTGTAAATTAACTCCAGTGTTAGCATTATTAACCGGCGTTTAGCTTTAACCATGTCCATCATTATCGTATTTCCCGGTAAGCTCTATTGCAGGTTGATTTTAAGAATTGTTTGTTTCAATATCTATATTTTTGCATGGGCATCGATTGATACATTAATCTTATGCAGCTCAAATGTAAATTAAATACATTTTTCTAAACTATTCCAATATGTTATTTGGTGTTATTGCACCTGTTACTGAAATGGTTGATCCAGTTTAAATTCTTTAGGTAGTCTCATTTTGCAGTCTTCCTAACCCTGGCAGTCATTCTGAATGCAGGTTGCGGGAGATAAAAAAAAATCAGAAGGTTGGATATTCCCACTCTGGCTGGATTTCAATAGGGATTTCACATCACTTTTCAAGCCAGCCTAATTTGACAGGTTGCATGTATAACCGTTGGGTTGTTCAGATTACCCAAACGTGGGTAAAATTAAGCATCATTTGGGTTTTCATCCTGGGTTGACCAAGCTGGGTATTTTTTTTAATGCAATCCATAGGTTTAGTAGTGGTGTGGCTTTCAGATAGTTTACTTAGCCTTCCTTGATAGCAAATGTGGATCATGTTACGTTTGAACACGGCAATGTCCAATTCTTCTTGAATATTATTGCGCAAAACATTTATTGCACGACACTTTCGGTGTTCATTTAACACTGGGGAATTTGCTGGGCATCCTCTTCCACACTGAACTAACACTTGTCTATGGGAGGCAGTAGCAAGATGTTCAGGGCGCTTTAGCACGGACAGGGGCTTTCAGGGGAAGGGTGGTGAGACGTTACGTGGTGGGTTATAAATCTGTAATAAGAAGGGCACACAAGTAATGAGCAGCCCTCTGCTCTGAAAGTAAAGGTCAACCCTATCTCACCAATCGTGTTCTCGCTCATAGAGCCGCGTTTGAGAGAATACAAGCTAAATCTCCCTCAATGTAATCTAAGAAACACCACTCATTTCTCGCCATGCTCCACACAGGGAAGCTTTAAGGGCTGGAATATGTTAATTACGGATAGAAGAATAGAATAGAATGACTTAAGCCACCATGTGGCTACTATCAAATATCCGCCGTATTTGGTAAAATAAGAATTTTTGTTCCGTGTTCAATTCTCGTCAGGACTAAACCGTGAACCTTGGACCAATCTAATCAGTGTGTGGAGAGGTTGGGCCCGGGGTGCTTTTGATTCTGTTAGGGATTTGACTGGCTAAGGCAACTCAAAGACTCAAGCAGCGGAAAAAGAAAAGACGCAGGTGTAATAATCTGACTCTGTCTAATCTACCATCTCTTCCACAGAAAAACACAAACGTGCATTACACATGCAGTGCATTCGAATGTACTCAGACCCCTTGACTTTTTCCACATTTTGTTACATTTTACAATCAGGCTGTAGTGTATTTAATTGATTTGTCCCTCATCAATCTACACACAATACCCCATAATGAGAAAGCAAAAATAGGTTTTCAGAAGTTATTGAAAATGTATAAAACAATTTAAACTGAAATATCACATTTACATAAGTATTCATACCATTTACTCAATACTTTGTTGAAGCACCTTTGGCAGCAATTACAGCATCGAATCTTCTTGAGTATGACACTACAAGCTTGGCACACCTGTATTTGGGGAGTTTCTCCCATTCTTCTCTACAGGTCCTCTCAAGCTCTGTCAGGTTGGATGGGGAGCATTGCTGCACAGCTATTTTTAGGACTCTCCAGAGATGTTCGATTAGGTTTAAGTCCGGGTTCTGGCTGGGCCACTCAAAGACATTCAGAGACTTGTCCCGAAGCACCCTGCGTTGTTTTGGCTGTGTGCTTAGGGTCACTGTCCTGTTGGAAGGTGAACCTTCGCCTCAGTCTGAGGTCCTGAGCACTCTGGAGCAGGTTTTCATCAAGGGTCTCTCTGTACTTTGCTCCGTTCATCTTTCCCTCGATCCTGACTAGTCTCCCAGTCCCTGCTGCTGAAAAACATACCCACAGCATGATGCTGCCACCACCATGCTTCACCATAGGGATGGCGCCAGGTTTCCTCCAGACGAGGCACTTGCCATTCAGTCCAAAGGATTCAGTCTTATTTCTCATGGTCCGAAAGTCTTTAAGTGCCTTTTGGCAAACTCCAAGCAGGCTGTCATGAGTCTTGGTGTGGGCTACTCCAAGTGGGGTACCAAGAGTCTTGGTGGTTCCAAACTTCTTCCATTTAAGAATGGTGGAGGCCACTGTATTCTTGGGAACCTTCAATGTGGCAGACATGTTTTGGTACCCTTCCCCAGATCTGTGCCTCGACACAATCCTGTCTCTGAGCTCTTTCAGACAATTCCTTCAACCTCATGGCTTGGTTTTGGCTCTGACATGCATTGTCAACTGTGGGACCTTATATAGACAGTTGTGTGCCTGTCCAAATCATGTCAAATCAATTGATTTTACCACAGGTGGAATCCAATCAAGTTGTAAAAACATCTCAAGGATGATCAATGGAAACAGTATGCACTTGAGCTCAATATCGAGTCTCATCGCATCTCATTATTTTAATCAATTAGAGAAAAATAAAAATATTAATTTGATTTAATCAATTTTAGAGTAAGGCTGTAACTTAACAAAATGTGGAAAAAGTCAAGGGGTCTGAATAGTTTCCGAATGCACTGTACACACACACATTCGCGCTCGCACACACTCACATACACACAAATTACACACACTTGAAAAACACACAAATACCCACACACTGATACATTCCCTCCACTGTCACACCCAAGGGACAGCCGTGAGCAGATGGATAGTTTTAGAGCAGTGGGGTCAGTGTGAGAGTCCAACCCTCTAAACCCAAGAGGAAATTATATAGGGCAGTACAGTGAGGCCTGGACCGAGCTCAGTCATTGGTCCCCGAGATGAAGGGAGCCGAGGGAGGAGGGAGAGAGAGGGAGCAGAGAGAGAGAGAGAGAGAGAGCAGGCTGATAATCTCCTCGTGACCTGGCAGTCACTGTAGAGTACTATTAGATCAGTTACCAAATCCTATCAAATATATTGCCATCCCACGATGTGGTAGCCAAGAACAGGGCCGGAGGGCTTGCCGCCTGCGGTTCTTATTAAACCTCTGGAAAGAGAGCTCTGTTTGTCTCCTCTGAGAATTGCAGAGGGGGGGAACAGGAGAGCTGGGATTAGTACTACAGCAGGGTGGTGGGAACAGGGACAGCCAGGAATTCTGATCTAATTTCCAACACTGCAAAAGTCCCCTTTTCACACAAGCAGCAGGATATGTTTTAAAGTGTGTTGTGTGCGTGTGTCAGAATGTGTGTTTGTGTAGGTGGAGGGTGTGGAGAGGGTGGAATGTGTTGGTGGGTGGGGGAGATAAAAAAAAAGGTATTCGTCCTCTTATAGGTAATTCAATATTGTCACTGCAGTTACCGAGATTTCATTCCTATGAGACAAGGTAATAATTAATGCCTTAACTTGATACCTTGTTGTTCGCTTACTCATGTCTGTCAAAGCTGTGATGTCAAGCTGTGACACACTCAGACTCCGTCGACATGATATCACCTCAGCTACCAACCACATTCGTTGTTCCGACACTGGGTAACAACACAGACTAATGTGTCTACTCTCTCTTCCCAGTCTAAACCTACAGCATGCCTAATGACTCTGGCACCTGCTCTAAGTCATCACAGAGGCAAGATCTGCAAATAGTATTATGATAATGGAGCAACAGATACTGTGGTGGATAATTGCTTTTTTGAGGCAGGGGGTAAACATGCCTTGACATCCTGAATTGACTCCAGACTGCATCTGCTGTTGATCATCAGGTCTTCGACAAAGACAGAAACAAACTGCCTGCACCATTCCGGCAATGACAATGTAAGAAAACAAAGAAGGTTGGTGAGGAGAACGAGAATCTTTCAGGAACAGGAGCGTATGTACTAATATTGGTTGAATGATCTCAGGCTTAGTGGGTTGGTGGAAAATGGAGGGGGAGAGGGATTGGCAAGGTGCCATAGCTGTGGCGGGCACATTGTGGAAAAAGGAGTGCGGCCCGGTTTGTTTTCCTTCGTTCAGCATTCAAGCACACAGCAATTACTCAATCCCTTGGAGGCAGCAGGCCGTTGGAGTAAATGGTGTCCTGCGTCATTTTCAGCAGGCCCAAGATGGATGAGATAGAGGGTGCAGTCATAATTGACACGACAGGATGACGCAGTTAATATTAATACAATGATGATGGGGACCTTCTTCTGATTCAGTTGAGCCAGTTGGGCAATACATCTCTGTTTCGATATAAAGTCTTGAAGGAGAAACGGTACTGCGAGCTAGTTTTATTTGTTGACACTATTTTCAATCTTTAAGAAGGCACTGCGTTGCCGAAACGTGTCTAAATAGGTGACTTTCTTCCTTCACTTTTTAAGACACTATTTTCAATGACTTTGAAAGACAAAATAGCAGGTTGATCGTTGACATTGCTGTTAGTTGTCATGTTCCTCCTTCCTCCTGTCAAATGTTGACTCGCAGGCAAAAGAAAACTTTCCGGTAGATGTGGCTATATTAAGAGAGGATACATTTAGGCAAACAAACAAAATGTTAGATTTTTCTTCTTCTGGTTAACTCCATGGCAACAGCACATCACACAGTAAGTAATATATTCATGCTGAGATCAGAGTGCTGCACTCTATTCATGACTAATACCAATTTGAAAAAGTCAAAACTTAAAAGCAAAAAACAAAGTACTTCTTTCACCGACTTCACAACAACCAAACCTGAAATCTTCAAAGAGCCGTTTTCATTGCTAAGAGAAAACACAGTGCTCATGGTGGTTATAGTGGCCATAGATCACTTTCAGTGCTGTACCTCTGAAGCACTTGAATTTCTTTTGGCATATGCTGTAGCTTATGGGGAATAACCAGTGGGAGTGTAGCTGGGCTCTCCAGACGTTTTTCGGACGATTAAAACCTGGGTCTAAGTGAAGGCTAGCTTCTATCTCTCCAGGTTCCTGTTGTTTTCAGCTGAAAAATGGAGATGCACTTTGTGAGCCTGTGAGAGGGAACACATACAGGGGGAAAACAGGCCATTGCTGAAACTACAAAGGGGAACCAACACCTACTGAGCCTTTCTCTCCAATGCATTTTAGAACACGGAACGTCAGAGTGCAGAAGGCAAACGGATGTCAGAATTAGAGGAAGAAAAGAACCACATCACAAAGGGAAAAGTATGTATGTATGATGTTTAATTCATTTACTGGAATAAGGAAGAGAGAGATTCAAAAGCACAGCATTAGTAGGTAAAAGCAGGCAGGCACAGCATGTCAAATGCTTGCGGTATCTTACAAGGTCGAGGATAGGAGGATGAAGCAGAAACCTGGACGAACGCTCATGGTTATCCTTTATCTGACGTTTTAACTCAATGAATGAGTACCAGAGTAAAACACATCATCTTACCTCTTCATTTTCCAGTTCACATATTCTAAGTCACAGGTAGAGCGAGACCCAGGCCTTTGAGCCAGTCGACACTGCAGCTTCAGGCAGCATTACCAGCACCTGTGCTTGAAGGTAAAGTCTCTCTCTCTCTCTCTCTCTCTCTCTCTCTCTCTCTCAAGTGTGTCACCCTGCAGCTATGAATCGCCAATCCTCTCTTGCACATATTCAGGGGTCAGTGAAAATGTGCCATTCACTAGCTTCAGAGTGCCTCTAGGAGAAGGGGAAATAGCTTTCTCACGCGTCTGTGCCCTGGGTCTATTTTAATCCTGTGTTGTTGGAGGCCGTTGAATAATTGCCTTGAGCATGGCTGTTCTCAAAGCGACAGAGAGAAAATACATTGAGCTGAGGTACATGTTCTGGCGCGGTTGAAATGGTGCTCTTTGTTGGCCATACCACATCATTTCACTATCTACTGAACCCTATTTGCTTCTATGATTTGACCTGCCCAGGGAAGAATTACCTGCCCAGGGCAATTTGCAGAGAATGCTTAAGATCACTGATAGCATTTACAGAGCCAGGAAGTTAAAGATGATATTTTGTCCTTACTTTCATCCACATCATAAGACCATGTGCAACACTTTCAGAGGAAAAAAAGAATTGCGGGTCCTCTGTGTTTGTAGGGGAGGTTAACCACCCTCTCAGCCATTCCAAAACATGAATAACTTATAGGGCACTCATATCGAGATAGAAAATGGGTAAAGCCATGTTTACAGTTGTGATAGATTCTGACGGGCATTCTCAGGGGGCACCCAAAGTCCTAACAGTAATCAGGCTTTTCTGATGACTCCCCTGCTGCCTCTCTCAGGACCCCTGACACCCTGGAAATGAATGTCCTTGCTTCCATTTCCTCTCACCTGCAAGGGGCTCAAAGGGGAATTACAATGCTCTTGGATTTTTATTTGATTTCATTTCAATATTTATTTATTTTGTCTGTATTTCTCTTTTCGCTGTGGTGTGATCTGACAGGTGCGGGAGCAAGCATGTTGAATGTGTGTCGGGGGTGGAGGAGAGACGAGGGGTGAGGAAGTAATCTCTCCAGACTAGGGCAAGGTAATTTCATTTTTCAAGTTTGTCAGCTGGCAATCACACCATGTCAGGGTATCTTCACCTCCAGAGGATCACTTTTTTTTTTTTACCATGCCCAACAAATATGCAGGCGAATGCAATTCACCTGCCATGGAATTTTAATATGGTATAATGAGTGAAAAGTGTGTGTGTGTGTGTGTGTTGTATTTATTAAGGATCCCCATTAGCTGCTGCCAGGGCTGCCACTACCTATCTACATTACAAAGTGTATATTACCACAATGCAACGATAGTCATGTGTGTAGAGTGTGTGTGTTAGTGTGTGTATGAGTATGTGTGTGTCTCCTCACAGTATGCATTGTTCCATAAAGTGTAGTTCTCTCTGTTGTTTTTTTATGTGGAATAGAGTACTGTAGTACTGTGCATTCCCCAGAGTCTATTCTGGACTTGGGGACTGTGAAGAGACACGTGGTGGCATGTCTCGTGGGTATGTATGGGTGTCTGAGCTGTATGTGTGTGAGTGTACGTGTGCGTGTGCGTGTGTGTAGTGCCTGTATAGTCAAGAATGGCATCGTGAGCCTATATATTAGCTTTAACATGCCACATTAAATAACGTCTGCAGAAGTACATAACATAGCAGACAGTTGTCATTTTTTAAAATGTATTTATTTAACTAGGCAAGTCAGTTAAGATCAAATTCTTATATACAATGACAGTCTATCGGGGAACAGTGGGTTTACTGCCTTGTTCAAGGGCAAAACAACAGATTTTTACCTTGTCAGATTATGGATTCGATCCAGCAACCTTTCGGTTACTGACCCAATGCACTACCCAGTAGGCTACCTGCCGCCCCTTTACTGCATTTCATGTCCAATTTGTTGGACTAATCCAGGTGTCTTTCAGATGCTGAAGAGAGTGAGTGATGGGGGCGTCTCAGGCTCAACGAAGATGTAAATTCACCAGGATTATGGGGCCATAAAAGATAACATGAGGAATTCTGCCCTGATTTATATTTATCCAGGAAGCTGCTCTCATTGGCTGAGATTACATCAAAGGGAGAGTCTCAGTACATCACAACATCATAACAGAGGGTTCACTATCCCAGCTGTCATTCCCAGAATATTTGACCTGGAAAAAAAAATTGTCCAACCTATTTTTCCATCTACATTCCTCTGGCTATCTCCGCTCAGACAGATCCATACTGTATCTAGAACCTCAACACATAATCTGGTGCCGTGTTCCAACAGAGCCATCACTTTCACTTTGCTTGACCTTTTACAGCATGGCACAGAGAAAGTTAACGAAGTACACATGCTGGCACACGTACACGACTCATGCTGACACACTCACACGCACCTCCACATACACACACACAAACACCCTTACACACGTGTCTTGTCTCCCCTCTTCTCTTGGACTGTCCTAATTGGCTCAGGAGCATAGGGTTCAGATAGACACACCGCACATTGAGCCCTCCTCCCTCCCTGCAGTTCCTGTTTTCTTTGGCACCAATACCAGCAACTGAAACTGGACATATCTGGACCAAAAGAATTCAAATGAAAACTCTCTGGAAGAAAATAAAAGCACACTGGATATAACAATAGTTCATTTGGGTGCTTTGGGGAAGAAACAGTAAAGAAAATGGAAATGAAAAGAAAAATGTGTTGCGTATGGTAACCAGGGAGATCGTCACATTCAGAGAACAAACACACACATATAAGAGTAAGCATATTAAATCTGCCTGGGTAAAGGTCATGGAGAAATCCCACTTTCCTCCCACCATCCCTGCTTGTTATGTAGCCATTTTTATTCTGCAAATATTGCTCTCTGACAGTTTGACCTTATCTGTGTTTCTGAAATATAGGCAGGAGAGCACTTGATCGAAAGCAAATTCATTTTATGCCACTCTATTGTAATATGTTAAGTTAATTCCAGTTAAATGTCAGGTGAAATGCTGGCCAGGTTTTCTCTTCTGCACTCTAAACAATATGTACCATGTGAAGAGAGCAGAATCCATATATAATTGTAATAACTTTGATTTGTCTCACAAGAATAGTTATGCCTGATCTGTTTCTTGTAAACTGTCAGTCATTTTCTAAATCATTCCGGGAACCTTTTCAAACTTCGCATGCAGCATTATGATAATGACTTGTTACACAAGCTTGTTTATTGTGATGTGTAAACTGGTGTCAACTGTAAAACGCTCACCCTGAACACATACAGTATAAACTGTATATACAGCCTTCAGAAAGGGTTCAGGCCACTTTACTTTTTCCAGATTTTTTCATGTTACAGCTTTATTCTGAAGTAAATAAATTACAATCTACACACAATACCTCATAATGACAAAGCGAAAACAGGTTTTTAGAAATACCTTTTTTACATATGTTTTCAGACCCTTCGAAATTGAGCTCAGGTGCATCCTGTTTCCAACGTCCTTGAGATGTTTCATACAACATGATTGGATTCCACCTGTGGTAAATTCAATTGATTGGACATGATTTGGAAAGGCAAACATCTGTCTACATAAGGTCCCACAGTTGACAGTAAATGTCAGAGTAAAAAACCAAGCCATGTGGTCGAAGGAATTGTCTGTAGAGTTCCAAGACAGGATTGTGTCGAGGCACAGATCTGGGGAAGGGTCCCAAAACATTTCTGCAGCATTGAAGGTCCTCTAGAACACAGTGGCCTCCATCATTCTTAAATGGAAGAAGTTTGGAACAACCAAGACTCTTCCTAAAGCTGGCTGCCCGGCCAAACTGAGCAATCTGGGAAAAAAGGGCCTTGGTCAGGGATGTGACCAGGAAACGCACGGTCACTCTGACAGAGCTCCAGAGTTCCTCTGTGGAGATGGGAGAACCTTCCAGAAGGACAACCATCTCTGCAGCCCTCCACCAACCAGGCCGTTATGGTAGAGTGGCCAGACGGAAGCCCCTCCTCAGTAAAAGGCACATGACAGTCCGCTTGGAGTTTTTGCAAAAGGCACTTTTAAAGACTCTCAGACCATGAGATTATCTGTTCTGATGAAACCAAGATGGAACTCATTGGCCCGAATGCCAAGAGTCACATCTAGAGGAAACCTGGCACCATCCTCACCATCGCTATATGTATATATATATATATATATATATATATATATATATATATATATATATATATATATATATATATATATATATACTGCAATTTAGCTGGTACACCATTGACATATAAGTTGAATTCAAACTTTAACTTACAACATAGCTGCTGGTCCACCCACCCTCGAATGTCAAATTGAATGGGAATGTCTGTTATATTGTTTCTATTTCTATTATATCAATAGGTTTCCTTCGAAGGACTGACTGTTTAATTTATAACAATCAGAGTTGGGGAGCATCACTTTTAAAAGTAACTTGTTACGTTTCAACTTTACTACCAATAAAAGTAATTTGTTACACTGAACCGTTATTTACTTTGGAAAGTAGCTTTTGCGTTACTTTTGCGTTACAAATATCTGAAAAGATGCCTATATATTTATATTCCAGGCTCTGACATTTCTTGTTTTGGTATTATAAAAAATGTGATTATGTGTGTTGTATTGTTAGATTTTACAGCACTGTTGGAGCTAGGGACATAAGCTTTTCGCTGCACCTGCGATAACATCTACAAATCTGTGTGCGCGACCCAAGAAACTTTGATTTGATTTGACTCACACAGGCACACAACAATAGAATAGAATACCCTGTTATCATTGGAGCCTATCAAGCATTCTCCACCATGTTTTTTGACCAGGAGACTAAAGGGGAATGTTGGCTTTGGTTCACTCCAAACAGTGGGACATTCACATGTAATTGATGCTCAACAAACAACAGGAGAGGGAGGCCTGGGACTGTGAGTCAAGGACAGATAGTTTCCAGATGAGGCCAGTTTGCGCTTATCATTGTCTTTTTAGTGAGTGTCTGCACATCTTTGATAGCAGAGTGTTTGATATGCGATATCTGCAGCAGCTTAACAAACATATTCACTTGATCTAAAGCAACACAGATGTACAGTATCCAGATGTGCTACACTCTAATAAAAAAAGGTGGCATCTAGAAACTAAATGGGTTCTTCGGCTGTACCCATATAACCTTTTGAAGAACCCTTGTTGGTTCCAGGTAAAACCTTTTTTGGTTCCATGTAGAACCCTTTCCACAGAGGTTCTACTTGAAACTAAAAAGGGTTATCCTATGGGGACAGCCAAACAACCGCTTTGGAGCTCTTTTATCTAAGAGTGTGTGTTGGGGCGACACACAGGGGTTGGTGGGATACAAGAGGTGCAAGGTAGTGTACACTCAAGTCTAAGTATGAGCATAAAGAATTTCAAGCCATTTTAAATGAAGTGATAAAAGATAGAACAAAATACTTTATCAGGAATTTGTTCACTGGCCTCCTTTAGCCCTCCAAAAGAACCCCCCTCACACACACACACACACACACACACACACACACACACACACACACACACACACACACACACACACACACACACACACACACACACACACACACACACACACACACACACACACACACACACATACACACACACACACACACACACACACACACACACACACGCTCTCCTATATATCCCTGTCAGATTTATGTTTCCATTGTTGGAGTGGAGGCCTCACCTAATTAGTATTGGAGTGTAAAGAGGAGATGAAGAGGTTCTCTGGGAGATATCTTTATTCATAGGGGCTTAGCTGTGATTGGCATGGCCTCAAGACATCCAACCCCACTCCTCGGGAACCCTGACAAATGTTATTGATCATCTCAAATTATCTGAAATTTGTCCTGCACATACCACTGAGAGGGGATTGGATGGTTTACATGCATATAGTGCATGCATACTGTATGTGTTTGTGTGGTGGGGGTCTATCGGAACCCTATGCTCCTGAGCCAATTAGGACAGTCCAAGAGGAGAGGGGAGACAAGATATGTGTGTAAGGGTGTGTGTGTGTGTTCACAGAAGTGCTTGCTTGGATGTGTCCATATACACATGGTATTTATTTTGAGATCCTGCATCGTTCTGTTTTTTTCAATCAGCATTAAAGGGGCAATCTGCAGTTACTGCTGCACTTCCATTTTTGGACATATATGTCACGTTCTGACCATCGTTCTTGTGTGTTTTCCTTGTTTTGGTGTTGATCAGGAAGTGAGCTGGGTGGGCATTCTATGTTGTGTGTCTGGTTTGTCTATTTCTATGTTTGACCTGATATGGTTCTCAATCAGAGGCAGGTGTTAGTCATTGTCTCTGATTGGGAACCAACCAGGTAGCCTGTTTAGTGTTGGGTTTTGTGGGTGGTTGTCTCCTGTGTCAGTGTTTGTACCACATGAGACTGTTTCGGGTTTTCATGTTTCTTGTTTTGTAGTCTATTTCATGTATAGTTTCGTTATTAAAAGAACCATGAATTATAACTACGCTGCGTCTTGGTCCGATCCCTGCTACACCTCTTCTTCAGAGGAAAAGGAAGAAAATAATTGTTTCAATATAAATGAATGATCTGTACTAATTGATTCTTGAAAAAGATAACTTCTAAATGCATCACGTGCTTCGTCCAACTGTCGTACCCCATCAGAACTCAAAATATACATTTGTTTTACTGAAATGTTTTTATCAAATTAAACACTATATATATATCCTCAAAACATGGTTAAAACTATAATTTTGATATCATGGGCGGTCAGTCCTTGCAGCCATAGTCTGTCTATGAATTTGAGATGAGTTACATTTCTCCAGGCCCATCCCTCAGCTTGTTAAAGACGCACAAATATCATACCCCAAAGACATTTTTTGGGGGGTATGATATCTGTGCGTCTATAACTTTCTCACTCATCATTATTCACGATTCATTCAGGATTATCCATGATCATGGTAGCTTCCACATTCATGTAGAAGTGTAGATTTTTGTAAAAATGAAGGAAATCAGTTTTAGATGCCCAAAGAAATTCTTAAGAGGGTGTCATAGACCCCCCGCCAGGTAATGTCCTTCCCCACTTCTAAAACCAAAGTTGCACCCCTGCTGTGTATAAACATCCAGATGACACATTAGATATCCAGCCAAACCATCATCAAGCCAATAATTAGAATGCATTCGAGCCTTTGAAGACTCTGAAGCATCTTTTTCCATGCAGGCCACCAATCAGGATGATGTCACAGAGGCTAGAGACAGACTCTGTCATCAATCAGTCAATCATTCATTTGGACGATATCCTCAATTGTCCCTGGTTTAGGCTATTAGACATCCTTTTTTCACTCAGTTTCCATCAAACCAAGTCAAGCAGATTTTTATGTATACAGGTATGGGGGCATCATTATTTGTCATGCATATAAACGCAGTCCACAGCTGCGTATACTGTGGATTTTGTGGCCGGCCATGAGCGAAAACAAAAATAAACCCTCAAACAAAGCAAATATGACTATCAAAGCATGGCAGGGCTAATGCTACAGACACACTTAGTATTGGATTCCACTTGAGCATCCTCTCCTTTCCTTTCCTTTCCTCTCCTCTCCTCTTCCTTTCCACTCCCAGCCCGCCATTACTGCATCCTAATCATCCATGGATCCGTGGTATAAATAGGCCGTTATCCTCAGAGGAAAACCGATATAATATTAAGCCTGTTGCAATGCAGCATAATGCTTAAAGCAGCAATCAGCAGTTGAAACAATAATAAAGCAACTCCCCACCCCTGTTTAGTTAACTTTCTCACTCATTATTATTCACGATTCATTCAGGATTATCCATGATCATGGTAGCTTCCACATTCACGTCGAAGTGTTTAGAAACATATTCTATTCTTAATTACAATAAAAGTGACCCCAAGAAAAAAACAATACATTATTTACCATTAATTTCATGAAACACAACTAAAACAAACAGCAAATGAATCCAACAAATTTGTAGAGTCACAAGCTTGATGAAGTCGTGCTAAGAATGTGGGACCAAATACTTATTGTTACTACTTTAATACACATACAAGGGAATTTGTATCAATACTTTTGCTCCCCTAAAATGGGGTGACAGTGTATAAAAAGTGTGCTGTAATGTCTAAACGGTTCACCCGATATGAATGAAAATACCCTCAAAATAAAGCTGACAGTCTGTACTTTAACTTGTTTGATTTCAATAACTGTGGAGGGCACTGTAATTCATATCATAAGCCTAATAGTACTGTAGAGCTCTTTTTACTTGCACACAATATAGCTGTATCGCCCCGACCTGCCCCTAGGGGTCCAACATCCTGCAGCGCCCCAACCCATCACACCCCACTCAGCTTTAGGATCTTTGTGAAACATCCATGATTGGTTTCAGGTTTGTTAGGCCAGGGTGACAGCCAACAGTACGGCAGACCCCGAGGGCCAGGACTGAGAAGCCCAGCAGCTAGGGATTGCCTAAATAGATATGTCCTCTGACGTGGGCGTGTTTTCAATACAGACTCCTTTTGTCATACAGTACTCCATATAAATCCCCCAGACCTTAAAGTTGCATAGTATATCTTGAATTTGTAATAAATCAAAACTAGTGATACATAAACTTTGTTTCCATTGAAATCGGAATGTAAATAAAGGCATTTTAATTATATGGAGAGTGCCTTGGTCCTCCTTTCTTTCTGATGACCAATTCACCACTTTTACCAAAGAGCACCGTCTGTCTACCAACATCTACTATTGTGTGGCTTAGCAGCGCTTCCCTTCCTTCTTTTTTCTTCTTCTAGTGATACATAAATTGACATTTCTGCCATCCATTGTGACATTTCTTAGCGTCTATAAACGCTAGGTTACACAATTTCTTCTGATTACAGTCCCCAGTATCAACATTTCCAAGCAAACAAAAACAGGGAGAATTGAGAATATGTAGATATGCTGAGATAAAAGTACATACTCAGCCAGGCTTCACAAGAGCATAACATATGTAAATACAGTATGTCCCTTTAAGTTTTCCACCTCCAGCAGAGGAATTACATTTCTGCTTGCTTAATATACAGTTTCACTAGCATATGTGACTTGTTTCAGGAAACTGGGCGTATGTCGCACATCACTACTTCACAGTAGGAGACATTTGAACATTTACATTCCTTTTAAATCAAAATGCATTTTTGGGCAGAAATGCCTTCTGGAACATGTGAACTTTCATGTGCCTTAATAACAAACTTGTATTCCATCCGTAAATACATATAAAATGGTTACATTTTGAGCCTTGTTAGTTTAGCCACAAAAATAAGACTGGACTCTTCCCGCTAGCCATGATTGGCTGAGTTAATGGATGGCCTGGACATGAGTTAGGATTGGTCTGCCATGTAGCATGCTTCTGTTTATAACGTGAGCTGCTCAGTATGTGTTCATAGTCCTTTCTACAGCAGCGTTTTTGAAATATATAACAGCCCTCGAGAACTACAAAAGTTTAGCTACTTTCCTCAACAACATTGATGCCCTGAATTTAACAGGCATTATGAACAGATCAGTTGGAAAAGTGATTTCCTACTTTCTGCACATGCCACGGTCTGTGTGAACCGGAGCGACTTGACACAACCCTAGCCAAACAATATGTAATTACAAACAAAATGTGCAATGAACACCAGGGGAGACATAGAGCTAGTTTCAAGCACAGGGCACAGCAGGTGTTTGTTGAAAAGGACCACAGGAGGAGGCAGGTAGCTGGGTCCATGGGTAGCTGGGTCCATGGTCATACACAGGGGGTCCAAAGGCAATGGTACAGGCAGGGAACAGGCTCCTGACGTAGTCCAGGAGATCAGGCAATAGGTAGAAAACTGGAAATCCGAAAGGCTAAAGTACAGACAGGGAATAGGCAAAAAAGGCATCGTTAGTGAGGCAGGCTAAAACTATCATACACGGGAGGAGTAGCTCACAGGAAACCCAGCGCTCCGACAGAAGTGTCACAAAACAAACAATACCTCACAGTGAGGGGGTGCAAAGAACTGAACTAAATAGTGTGTTATAATTACATACAGGTGTGTGAAAAGGTGATTAGAATTCAGTTGATTGGGATCTGGAGAGTGAGCTGCTTTCAAGGGATCTAGGTGTTTGAGAGTGTGAGCTGGAAAGTGGGCTGGAAAGTGAGCTACGTTCAGAGGATCTACGTGTTTGAGGGTGTGAGTTGGAAGAAGAGACTACAAAATGGAGTTAAACAGTTCCAGTCTGCCATGTATACTGGTAAGAAACTAGCTACATTTTCAGATATTATACACGACCATTCAAAAGTTTGAGGTAACTTAAAAATGTCCTTTTGAAAGAAAAGCTTTTTTTATCCATTAAAATAACCTCAAATTGAACAGAAATACAGAATAGACACTTATTTTTTCTACAGGAATGAGGTCAGAGCTCTGTGATGTCCACTCCAATACCTTGACTCTGTTGTCCTTAAGCTATTTGCCACAACTTTGGATGTATGCTTGGGGTCATTGTCCATTTCGAAGACCCATTTGTGACCAATCTTTAACTTTAACTAAATCTTTAAGACTGACGTCTTGAGATGTTGCTTCAATATATCCACATAATTTCCCGCCTCATGATGCCATCTATTTTGTGAAGTGCACCAGTCCCTCCTGCAGCAAAGCACCCCCACAACCTGATGCTGTCACCCCCGTGGTTCACAGTTGGGATGGAATTCTTCGGCTTGCAAGCCTCCCCCTTTTTCCTCCAAACATAATGATGGTCATTATGGCAAAAAAGTTCTACAGTGGAGCAAAAAAAGTATTTATTTAGCCACCAATTGTGCAAGTTCTCCCACTTAAAAAGATGAGAGAGGCCTGTAATTTTCATCATAGGTACACTTCAACTATGACAGACAAAATGGAGAAAAAAAAATCCAGAAAATCACATTGTAGGAATTTTACTGAATTTATTTGCAAATTATGGTGGAAAATAAGTACAGTGCCTTGCGAAAGTATTCGGCCCCCTTGAACTTTGCGACCTTTTGCCACATTTCAGGCTTCAAACATAAAGATATAAAACTGTATTTTTCCGTGAAGAATGAACAACAAGTGGGACACAATCATGAAGTGGAACGACATTTATTGGATATTTCAAACTTTTTTAACAAATCAAAAACTGAAAAATTGGGCGTGCAAAATTATTCAGCCCCCTTAAGTTAATACTTTGTAGCGCCACCTTTTGCTGCGATTACAGCTGTAAGTCGCTTGGGGTATGTCTCTATCAGTTTTGCACATCGAGAGACTGAAATTTTTTCCCATTCCTCCTTGCAAAACAGCTCGAGCTCAGTGAGGTTGGATGGAGAGCATTTGTGAACAGCAGTTTTCAGTTCTTTCCACAGATTCTCGATTGGATTCAGGTCTGGACTTTGACTTGGCCATTCTAACACCTGGATATGTTTATTTTTGAACCATTCCATTGTAGATTTTGCTTTATGTTTTGGATCATTGTCTTGTTGGAAGACAAATCTCCGTCCCAGTCTCAGGTCTTTTGCAGACTCCATCAGGTTTTCTTCCAGAATGGTCCTGTATTTAGCTCCATCCATCTTCCCATCAATTTTAACCATCTTCCCTGTCCCTGCTGAAGAAAAGCAGGCCCAAACCATGATGCTGCCACCACCATGTTTGACAGTGGGGAAGGTGTGTTCAGGGTGATGAGATGTGTTGCTTTTACGCCAAACATAACGTTTTGCATTGTTGCCAAAAAGTTCAATTTTGGTTTCATCTGACCAGAGCACCTTCTTCCACATGTTTGGTGTGTCTCCCGGGTGGCTTGTGGCAAACTTTAAACGACACTTTTTATGGATATCTTTAAGAAATGGCTTTCTTTTTGCCACTCTTCCATAAAGGCCAGATTTGTGCAATATATGACTGATTGTTGTCCTATGGACAGAGTCTCCCACCTCAGCTGTAGATCTCTGCAGTTCATCCAGAGTGATCATGGGCCTCTTGGCTGCATCACTGATCAGTCTTCTCCTTGTATGAGCTGAAAGTTTAGAGGGACGGCCAGGTCTTGGTAGATTTGCAGTGGTCTGATACTCCTTCCATTTCAATATTATCGCTTGCACAGTGCTCCTTGGGATGTTTAAAGCTTGGGAAATATTTTTGTATCCAACTTCTTTACATTTACATTTACATTTAAGTCATTTAGCAGACGCTCTTATCCAGAGCGACTTACAAATTGGTGAATTCACCTGACATCAGTGGAACAGCCACTTTACAATAGTGCATCTAAATCATAAGGGGGGGTGAGAAGGATTGCTTTATCCTATCCTAGGTATTCCTTGAAGAGGTGGGGTTTCAGGTGTCTCCGGAAGGTGGTGATTGACTCCGCTGTCCTGGCGTTGTGAGGGAGTTTGTTCCACCATTGGGGGGCCAGAGCAGCGAACAGTTTTGACTGGGCTGAGCGGGAACTGTACTTCCTCAGTGGTAGGGAGGCGAGCAGGCCAGAGGTGGATGAACACAGTGCCCTTGTTTGGGTGTAGGGCCTGATCAGAGCCTGGAGGTACTGCGGTGCCGTTCCCCTCACAGCTCCGTAGGCAAGCACCATGGTCTTGTAGATGCGAGCTTCAACTGGAAGCCAGTGGAGAGAGCGGAGGAGCGGGGTGACGTGAGAGAACTTGGGAAGGTTGAACACCAGACGGGCTGCGGCGTTCTGGATGAGTTGTAGGGGTTTAATGGCACAGGCAGGGAGCCCAGCCAACAGCGAGTTGCAGTAATCCAGACGGGAGATGACAAGTGCCTGGATTAGGACCTGCGCCGCTTCCTGTGTGAGGCAGGGGCGTACTCTGCGGATGTTGTAGAGCATGAACCTACAGGAACGGGCCACCGCCTTGATGTTAGTTGAGAACGACAGGGTGTTGTCCAGGATCACGCCAAGGTTCTTAGCGCTCTGGGAGGAGGAAACAATGGAGTTGTCAACCGTGATGGCGAGATCATGGAACGGGCAGTCCTTCCCCGGGAGGAAGAGCAGCTCCGTCTTGCCGAGGTTCAGCTTGAGGTGGTGATCCGTCATCCACACTGATATGTCTGCCAGACATGCAGAGATGCGATTCGCCACCTGGTCATCAGAAGGGGGAAAGGAGAAGATTAATTGTGTGTCGTCTGCATAGCAATGATAGGAGAGACCATGTGAGGTTATGACAGAGCCAAGTGACTTGGTGTATAGCGAGAATAGGAGAGGGCCTAGAACAGAGCCCTGGGGGACACCAGTGGTGAGAGCGCGTGGCGAGGAGACAGATTCTCGCCACGCCACCTGGTAGGAGCGACCTGTCAGGTAGGACGCAATCCAAGCGTGGGCCGCACCGGAGATGCCCAACTCGGAGAGGGTGGAGAGGAGGATCTGATGGTTCACAGTGTCGAAGGCAGCCCATAGGTCTAGAAGGATGAGAGCAGAGGAGAGAGAGTTAGCTTTAGCAGTGCGGAGTGCCTCCGTGATACAGAGAAGAGCAGTCTCAGTTGAATGACTAGTCTTGAAACCTGACTGATTTGGATCAAGAAGGTCATTCTGAGAGAGATAGCGGGAGAGCTGGCCAAGGACGGCACGTTCAAGAGTTTTGGAGAGAAAAGAAAGAAGGGATACTGGTCTGTAGTTGTTGACATCGGAGGGATCGAGTGTAGGTTTTTTCAGAAGGGGTGCAACTCTCGCTCTCTTGAAGACGGAAGGGACGTAGCCAGCGGTCAGGGATGAGTTGATGAGCGAGGTGAGGTAAGGGAGAAGGTCTCCGGAAATGGTCTGGAGAAGAGAGGAGGGGATAGGGTCAAGCGGGCAGGTTGTTGGGCGGCCGGCCGTCACAAGAAGCGAGATTTCATCTGGAGAGAGAGGGAGAAAGAGGTCAGAGCACAGGGTAGGGCAGTGTGAGCAGAACCAGCGGTGTCGTTTGACTTAGCAAACGAGGATCGGATGTCGTCGACCTTCTTTTCAAAATGGTTGACGAAGTCATCTGCAGAGAGGGAGGAGGGGGAGGGGGAGGAGGATTCAGGAGGGAGGAGAAGGTGGCAAAGAGCTTCCTAGGGTTAGAGGCAGATGCTTGGAATTTAGAGTGGAAGAAAGTGGCTTTAGCAGCAGAGACAGAGGAGGAAAATGTAGAGAGGAGGGAGTGAAAGGATGCCAGGTCCGCAGGGAGGCGAGTTTTCCTCCATTTCCGCTCGGCTGCCCGGAGCACTGTTCTGTGAGCTCGCAGTGAGTCGTCGAGCCACGGAGCGGGAGGGGAGGACCGAGCCGGCCTGGAGGATAGGGGACATAGAGAGTCAAAGGATGCAGAAAGGGAAGAGAGGAGGGTTGAGGAGGCAGAATCAGGAGATAGGTTGGAGAAGGTATGAGCAGAGGGAAGAGATGATAGGATGGAAGAGGAGAGAGTAGCGGGGGAGAGAGAGCGAAGGTTGGGACGGCGCGATACCATCCGAGTAGGGGCAGTGTGGGAAGTGTTGGATGAGAGCGAGAGGGAAAAGGATACAAGGTAGTGGTCGGAGACTTGGAGGGGAGTTGCAATGAGGTTAGTGGAAGAACAGCATCTAGTAAAGATGAGGTCGAGCGTATTGCCTGCCTTGTGAGTAGGGGGGAAGGTGAGAGGGTGAGGTCAAAAGAGGAGAGGAGTGGAAAGAAGGAGGCAGAGAGGAATGAGTCAAAGGTAGACGTGGGGAGGTTAAAGTCGCCCAGGACTGTGAGAGGTGAGCCGTCCTCAGGAAAGGAGCTTATCAAGGCATCAAGCTCATTGATGAACTCTCCGAGGGAACCTGGAGGGCGATAAATGATAAGGATGTTAAGCTTGAAAGGGCTGGTAACTGTGACAGCATGGAATTCAAAGGAGGCGATAGACAGATGGGTAAGGGGAGAAAGAGAGAATGACCACTTTGGAGAGATGAGGATCCCGGTGCCACCACCCCGCTGACCAGAAGCTCTCGGGGTGTGCGAGAACACGTGGGCGGACGAAGAGAGAGCAGTAGGAGTAGCAGTGTTGTCTGTGGTGATCCATGTTTCCGTCAGTGCCAAGAAGTCGAGGGACTGGAGGGAGGCATAGGCTGAGATGAACTCTGCCTTGTTGGCCGCAGATCGGCAGTTCCAGAGGCTACCGGAGACCTGGAACTCCACGTGGGTCGTGCGCGCTGGGACCACCAGATTAGGGTGGCCCCTGCCACGCGGTGTGGAGCGTTTGTATGGTCTGTGCAGAGAGGAGAGAACAGGGATAGATAGACACATAGTTGACAGGCTACAGAAGAGGCTACGCTAATGCAAAGGAGATTGGAATGACAAGTGGACTACACTTATCGAATGTTCAGAACGTTAAACTTACGTAGCAAGAATCTTATTGACTAAAATGATTGAAATGATACAGTACTGCTGGAGTAGGCTAGCTGGCAGTGGCTACGTTGTTGACACTACACTAATCAAGTCGTTCCGTCGAGTGTAATAGTTTCTACAGTGCTGCTATTCGGGGGCTAGCTGGCTAGCTAGCAGTGTTGATTACGTAACGTTACGTTAAAAGAAAGACAATAGCTGGCTAGCTAACCTAGAAAATCGCTCCAGACTACACAATTGTCTTAGATACAAAGACGGCTATGTAGCTAGCTAGCTACGATCAAACAAATCAAACCGTTGTACTGTAATGAAGTGAAATGAAAATGTGATACTACCTGTGGAGCGAGGCGGAATGTTGACCGGGTTGTTGAAGTTCAATTCGGAAGACGTTGGCTAGCTGTTGGCTAGCTAGCTAGCAGTGACTCCTACGTTAAGGACGACAAATAGCTGGCTAGCTAACCTCGGTAAATTAAGATAATCACTCTAAGTCTACACACTCTAAAGTCTGTGGATTGTGGATTGTATTTATCATCATTAGTCATTTAGGTCAACATTGGATCATTCAGAGATCCTCACTGAACTTCTGGAGAGAGTTTGCTGCACTGAAAGTAAAGGGGCTGAATAATATTGCACGCCCAATTTTTCAGTTTTTGATTTGTCAAAAAAGTTTGAAATATCCAATAAATGTCGTTCCACTTCATGATTGTGTCCCACTTGTTGTTGATTCTTCACAAAAAAATACAGTTTTATATCTTTATGTTTGAAGCCTGAAATGTGTCAAAAGGTCGCAAAGTTCAAGGGGGCCGAATACTTTCGCAAGGCACTGTATTTGGTCACCTACAAACAAGCAAGATTTCTGGCTCTCACAGACCTGTAACTTCTTCTTTAAGAGGCTCCTCTGTCCTCCACTCGTTACCTGTATTAATGGCACCTGTTTGAACTTGTTATCCGTATAAAAGACACATGTCCACAACCTCAAACAGTCACACTCCAAACTCCAATATGGCCAAGACCAAAGAGCTGTCAAAGGACACCAGAAACAAAATTGTAGACCTGCATCAGGGTGGTAACACTGAATCTGCAATAGGTAAGCAGCTTGGTTTGAAGAAATCAACTGTGGGAGCAATTATTAGGAAATGGAAGACATACAAGACCACTGATAATCTCCCTCGATCTGGGGCTCCACGCAAGATCTCACACCGTGGGGTCAAAATGATCGCAAGAACGGTGAGCAAAAATCCCAGAACCACACGGGGGGACCGTGTGAATGACATGCAGAGAGCTGGGACCAAAGTAATAAAGCCTACCATCTGTAACACATTACGCCGCCAGGGAATCAAAATCCTGCAGTGCCAGACGTGTCCCCCTGCTTAAGCAGTACATGACCAGGCCCGTCTGAAGTTTGCTAGAGAGCATTTGGATGATCCAGAAGAAGATTGGGAGAATGTCATATGGTCAGATGAAACTAAAATAGAACATTTTGGTAAAAACTCAACTCGTCGTGTTTGGAAGACAAAGAATGCTGAGTTGCATCCAAAGAACACCATACCTACTGTGAAGCATGGGGGTGGAAACATCATGCTTTGGGGCTGTTTTTCTGCAAAGTGACCAGGACGACTGATCCGTGTAAAGGAAAGAATGAATGTGGCCATGTATCGTGAGATTTTGAGTGAAAACCTCCTTCCATCAGCAAGGGCAATGAAGATGAAACGTGGCTGGGTCTTTCAGCATGACAATGATCCCAAACACACCGCCCGGGCAACGAAGGAGTGGCTTCGTAAGAAGCATTTCAAGGTCCTGGAGTGGCCTAGCCAGTTTCCAGATCACAACCCCATAGAAAATCTTTGGAGGGAGTTGAAAGTCCGTGTTGCCCAGCAACAGCCCCAAAACATCATTGCTCTAGAGGAGATCTGCATGAAGGAATGGGTCAAAATACCAGCAACAGTATGTGAAAACCTTGTGAAGACTTACAGAAAACATATGACCTCTTTCATTGCCAACAAAGGGTATATAACAAAGTATTGAGATAAACTTTTGTTATTGACCAAATACTTATTTTCCACCATAATTTGCAAATAAATTCATTAAAAATCCTACAATGTGTTTTTCTGGATTTTTTTGAAGTGTACCTATGATGAAAATTACAGGCCTCTCTCATCTTTTTAAGTGGGAGAACTTGCACAATTGGTGGCTGACTAAATACTTTTTTACCCCACTGTACACTTGTACCTGTTTCCTCCAGCATCTTCACAAGGTCTTTTGCTGTTGTTCTGGGATTGATTTGCACTTTTCACACCAAAGTACGTTCATCTCTAGGAGAGAGAAAGCATCTCCTTCCTGAGTGGTATGATGGCTGAGTGGTCCCACTGTGTTTATACTTGCGTACTATTGTATGTACAGATGAACGTGGTACCTTCAGGAGTTTGAAAATTCCTCCGAAGGATGAACCAGACTTGTGAAGGTCTACAATTTTTTTCTGAGGTCTTGGCTGATTTCTTTTGATTTTTCTATGATGTCAAGCAGAGAGGCACTGAGTTTGAAGGTAGGCCTTGAAATACATCCACAGGTACACCTCCAATTGACTCAAATGATGTCAATTAGTGTATCAGGAACTTCTAAAGCATGACATCATTTTCTGGAATTTTCCAAGCTGTTTAAAGGCACTGTCAACTTAGTGCATTTAAACTTCTGACCCACTGGAATTGTGATACAGTGAAATAATCTGTCTGTAAACAAGTGATCTGTGTCATGTACACAGTAGATGTCCTAACCGACTTGCCAAAACTATAGTTTGTTAAAAATACATTTGTGGAGTGGTTGAAAATCAAGTTTTAATAACTCCAGCCTTAGTGTATGTAAACTTCCGACTTCAACTGTATATGTCAAACAGAAGTTACCTTACATTAGTCAAGTAAAGAGCAGCCAGTTTCTGCTCTGCTTACGTTTGCAACTTGGATAAAGAGCACAACACATAGACAGCAGCTGCCTTTGTTAACCTCTTTCGTGATTGTTCTATGAACCAGCCTTTCAGAAGCTGTGCCTTCACACATCCTGTCCGCACACTATGTGGTGTTCAACCAGTCCTAAATTCAGCAGTCTGAAATCCCCAAACAGCCTACCCAACTGTTCTGAGGCATCCGCATGGTTCTAAAGGGCACCATTGCCATTTTTTGTATCACTGCGCATTGATTGGAAGGACAAAAACACAATTTCAAAATGTGGGGGTTCATATCGCCCCCATCTCCAGTGAAATGGTCTATGTGGAGATCCACTGTGTCTAATGGGGAGAGGATGTAGCTCTAGGTTGAATACCTGGGACAGACAGTGTATCACATGGCATTTTAATTACACTTGTAGGAAGAGGGATGGTCCAAGATGAGAGATTAGAGACGGCTGTATTGACTCATGAGCCTCACAATAGAAGTTTCCTCCAGCCTTGGGGTAGCATGGCTAAAGGGTGCACAGATGCAGGAGTTATCACTTCTATCTTACACCTTAACACATCAGTGGCCCCTGCCCTCCATACCACCTTCTCTAAACACAACACTACAATTTTTCCAGTGGCGCCCGGCCGTCTCCCACCGGCACAAAAACCTGAACCAGCTGCCTGTCCATCTGAGGCTCATCAGCCGGCCTGAGGAGTAGAGAACAGCCCCCCACCCCTCCACATACCCTGCCCATGCCACATCCTGTCCCACAGAGCTGGGCCTAACCCACAGAAAAGAGCCCTGCTACGCTCCACAGTCAAACGTGATCGTGCCACAATGTCCTTTCCAATTTTGGGTTGTTTATAACCTTCTGGGCCTAAGCATGTGAGAAAGTGAATGGTAACGACTGTGGTTACTAATCTACCATGAATGTTGGTCGCTTAGACAAAACATAGGGTCTGAAGTCTGTCTTAGTCATTAATAATAGCAATAACGTGTGATTCCAGTGCTGCTGGCTGGCACAAAATATCCTGTGTACAGAGAGCTACATGTAACTACCAAAATAATGGAAATACTTGAGTAAATGAGGGATACAAAGAATATGGAAACAGGTGCTTCCACCCAGGAGTGGGTCCTGACTTAATTAAGCAATTAACATCCCATCATGCTTAGGGTCATGACCAGCTCAGTGGCCTTTTGGTTAGAGTGTCTGCCCTGAGATTGGGAGTTTGATCCGCGGCCGAGTCATGCCAAAGACTATACAAATGGCACCCAATGCGTTTCTGCTAGGCACTCAGAATTAAGGAGATAGATTGGAGGTAAGGCCTTGTGATAGGCTAGAATCCTGTCCAGGCGGTGTACTTGCGAAAGTGCCTTGCGAAAGTATTCGGCCCCCTTGAACTTTGCGACCTTTTGCCACATTTCAGGCTTCAAACATAAAGATATAAAACTGTATTTTTTGTGAAGAATCAACAACAAGTGGGACACAATCATGAAGTGGAACGACATTTATTGGATATTTCAAACTTTTTTAACAAATCAAAAACTGAAAAATTGGGCGTGCAAAATTATTCAGCCCCTTTACTTTCAGTGCAGCAAACTCTCTCCAGAAGGTCAGTGAGGATCTCTGAATGATCCAATGTTGACCTAAATTACTAATGATGATAAATACAATCCACCTGTGTGTAATCAAGTCTCTGTATAAATGCACCTGCACTGTGATAGTCTCAGAGGTCCGTTAAAAGCACAGAGAGCATCATGAAGAACAAGGAACACACCAGTTAGGTCCGAGATACTGTTGTGAAGAAGTTTAAAGCCGGATTTGGATACAAAAAGATTTCCCAAGCTTTAAACATCCCAAGGAGCACTGTGCAAGCGATAATATTGAAATGGAAGGAGTATCATACCACTGCAAATCTACCAAGACCTGGCCGTCCCTCTAAACTTTCAGCTCATACAAAGCTCATACAGAAGACTGATCAGAGATGCAGCCAAGAGGCCCATGATCACTCTGGATGAACTGCAGAGATCTACAGCTGAGGTGGGAGACTCTGTCCATAGGACAACAATCAGTCGTATATTGCACAAATCTGGCCTTTATGGAAGAGTGGCAAGAAGAAAGCCATTTCTTAAAGATATCCATAAAAAGTGTTGTTTAAAGTTTGCCACAAGCCACCTGGGAGACACACAAAACATGTGGAAGAAGGTGCTCTGGTCAGATGAAAACAAAATTGAACTTTTTGGCAACAATGCAAAACGTTATGTTTGGCGTAAAAGCAACACATCTCATCACCCTGACCACACCATCACCACGGTCAAACATGGTGGTGGCAGCATCATGGTTTGGGCCTGCTTTTCTTCAGCAGGGCCAGGGAAGATGGTTAAAATTGATAGGAAGATGGATGGAGCCAAATACAGGACCATTCTGGAAGAAAACCTGATGGAGTCTGCAACAGACCTGAGACTGGGACGGAGATTTGTCTTCCAACAAGACAATGATCCAAAACATAAAGCAAAATCTACAATGGAATGGTTCAAAAATAAACATATCCAGGTGTTAGAATGGCCAAGTCAAAGTCCAGACCTGAATCCAATCGAGAATCTGTGGAAAGAACTGAAAACTGCTGTTCACAAATGCTCTCCATCCAACCTCACTGAGCTCGAGCTGTTTTGCAAGGAGGAATGGGATAAATACCCCAAGCGACTTACAGCTGTAATCGCAGCAAAAGGTGGCGCTACAAAGTATTAACTTAAGGGGGCTGAATAATTTTGCACGCCCAATTTTTCAGTTTTTGATTTGTTAAAAAAGTTTGAAATATCTAATAAATGTCGTTCCACTTCATGATTGTGTCCCACTTGTTGTTGATTCTTCACAAAAAAACACAGTTTTATATCTTTATGTTTGAAGATTGAAATGTGGCAAAAGGTTGCAAAGTTCAAGGGGGCCGAATACTTTCGCAAGGCACTGTACATCAAGCTGCCTCACGCTACAGAAACAGGAGATAGGCTGCTTAGGGTCATGTATAAAAACACTGGGCAGGCCATTGTTATAGCTACCACAAGCATTTTCCACCACCATCATCAAACACCAAATGATAGAATTTCTCGTGGAAGAATGGTATTGCATACCTCCAATAGAGTTCCAGAGACCTAAAGAATCTATGCCAACGTGCATTGAGGCTATTCTGGCTAGTGGCGGCCCAACAGCCTATTAAGACATTTTATGTTGGTGTTTCCTTTATTTTGGCAGTTACCTGTACATCAGCTACGAGGGTGGGTACAGTGCAGGTAACCTGATTCATAGCCTAGCCTGGGGTTAGCCATTAAGTTCCTGCAGTAGTCGGCGAGTGAAGTCGACACGGGGCGCTAATCCTGTGTGTGTGTGTAACGCTGTTTGCTAGCTCTACATTAATCCGGAGTAATCCCCATTACGCCTCTCACGTTTTCTATCACAATGCTTCCAAGTCTGTCTGTCAACCCACCGTCTGCCTTTCTTCTGTTTCCCCAATGTCTCAACCTCACGAACTAATCAGCAAGGGAAAATAAACGTCCAGGGAGGTCGACAGGATCTGTCATTTCCCAGTAGAAAGAAAGGGAGAAATAAACGAAAGATGAAAACATTTCTTTGAATTAAGAATGTGTTTTTCATTTTTCTTATTTGTAAAGAAAAAAAAATTAACGGTCAATGTTTCCTTTCTTAAATTGTGTCTTTAAGGTTCCAGCTAAACTGATTAAACAACGAAGGACACTGTTTTTCTCTGGCGGTGGCATTTCGGAATTACCGAATGCGGTCTCTTATTGAGTAAACAGCTTATAATCAAAACACGAGGGCTCTGAAAATGTGTGGAGGTTTTCCAAGCTCGGCTCGGAGGAATTCACCTCATTGCAGACAAGGAATGTCTTTTCCCCCTTATTTTCTTAGTTCTACTTGACTTCCATTGATATACACCCCATCTGGCCATCAGGGGCCTGTTTAAACTGAACCTCCAATCCCACAGTCCAAACCATACTGTATGTCCCAGCACTACTATATCGAGTGAAAGCGAAAGCTCTGCTAATTACTATTGATTGAGAGGTCAGAGTCCATAAATATGACAATTTCTGAGCATCCGATACTAAGAACTTTGCTTGTGATTTCTGGACTGGCTATTGATGGTGAGCCTCCTTATGATCTATACTTGGATCAGAGAAGAAAACAAATTGTAAAGAAAGCTCTATTACCAAGGCAATAAATCACTCATACCCAGGAGATTTTGAGTTATGATTTTGAAGTGCCTCATTCATGAATCGAGTTTTGAGCAAAGCAGGCAGGGTCTCCAGGAAACGTCCAGGAATAGCCAGGGGCTTGGCTCAGGTCTCAGGTTTGGCACGGTCTGTTAGCATGACACCATGTCTTGGCTTTGTCCTGAGGCAGCACATATATGGTTCCAATAGACCACCAGCCTCTCCCTCTGATGCTGCTGATTACAGTGGTCTCCACGGAAACTAACTTTCACATGCTACACCAATAAGAGGCATATAAGCAGGAGAGGATATAAGAAGGAAGATGTACAGTAGTTAAAGGTAATTGGGAAATATGGGGACTTTGTGTTAAATGTTTAAGTGACAGTTTCTTCCTAGGGGGATAGCTGGAGGTGACATCCATGTTTTCTTGGAAAAGACAGGAGTAGATGGGCTTGAGAACTGGACAGGGGGGGCTCAGAGATAAGGCCTTAGTGAGATCACAGGCAGGGAAGAGACAAGATGAGACGAGACGTTGCTACAGTCCAGGGGCCCAGGCAGGTCCTGCTGAGATGGACCCTGGACTTCAATTTCCTCCTTGTCTGTCAGGGTACATTGGCTCTGGGAGGGCTCTATGTCATGATGAATCAGAGACGTGCTCAGGGCTATGTTTGTGAGGCTAACCATTGACCCATAGTGCAGGAACCACATTATGTCAGTGGGAGCCAGATGTATGGCTGCCTGCTAGGTATTAGTGGAGGTATTGCTTGTACTGTAGCTAAGATACACAGAGAAACCAATGGTGTGGCCGTTGGGTGGGGGTGGGGACTGTGGACCTATTTGAAATAGATCTTAAAACAGCTTTTTTGTCCTGCTTCTCTTTAGGGTGCTTTTTAAGTGTTTCAGTTTTTTGTTTTTTTATCATCTTATGGTTATTGTGTAGTAAATATTTCTTTTTTGATTTCGATTTTTTTAATGCTATTCCTGTGAAGTGAATTGTATTGCTTTTAAAAAAAAAATGTTTTACCTTTATTTAACTAGGCAAGTCAGTTAAGAACAAATTCTTATTTACAATGACGGCCTACCCCGGCCAAACTCGGACGACGCTGGGCCAATTATGTGCCGCCCCATGGGACTCCCAATCACGGACGGATGTGATACAGCCAGGATTCATGTCTGAAATGTGCTATACAAATAAAGCTTGATTTGATTTACAACCTGTCCAAATAATTAAAATAAAATACAATTTTATTTGTCACATGTGTCAAATCAAACAGGTTTAGACTTTACAGAGAAATGGTTACTTACGAGCCCTTTCCCCACATTGCAGAGTTAAAAAGTATGACATTGGCTGTATATAGAGCTCCAATGAGTGGTTCCGGAAATGGATTCTCAAGCCTCGTAACCTGTGCTGATATTAAATATTAGCGATAGCGATATTAATGTACAATGTAGACAGTTCTATTTTCTCCCGAGATTGAAACACATTTATATGCTGATGAAGTGCCCATCGGTTATGAATGTTTTAACCTCGGTCTTGAGTTAGTCAGTTCCTGATTTCAAAGAGCACCAAAAACTACACTAACCATGAGCCTTAACATTTCTGCTGCCACAGAAACAGACACTGGGTCTGTTCTGACGTGATCAAAAAGTTCAATTTGCACCTGTGACAATGCTATCAAGTGCCATCATATGTTCGCGAACAGATCTCATGGTTTATTTTAGGGATGAGGAAAAGGGGGTCAGCCTTGTATCTGTAACTCACACAAACGGTATGGTGACATTGTTGTGTTTTATTTTGGGTGTTTTTGACTTGTAAGGAATGTTATATTATTTTTTAGCCATTACTTTTGTTTTATTTGGAAGTGCTTCCTGCATGCACTGAAATGTAGTTGTACCAATTGGTTGAGTCAGTACATCTGTTGGTTGGTGACCTTTTTTACATTGACCGTGACCTCACTTCCTCATTCAAATGAGAGAAGATTTAAGGACAAGACAACTTTTCTCTGTCTCCTTATTTCTCCTCCTCCAGTTTAGTAATGTGAAAAATATCTATTTAAAAAAGATAAGATACAGTAACATTACATTTTTTATTTAACTAGGCAAGTCAGTTAAGAACAAACTCTTATTTACAATGATGGCCTAGGAACAGTGGGTTAACTGCCTTGTTCAGGTAGAGAACAACAGATTTTTACCTTGTCAGCTCAGGGATTTGATCTAGCAACCTTCTGGTTACTGGCCCAATGCTCTAACTACTAGGCTATCTGCCACCCAAACAGTCGTGTGATATGTTGCATTTTTTTTTGTATTTCAATTGAAATTAGAGTCTCTCCATTTGAAGTGGTGGAGTCACGCTCTGTGAACCGACACAAAATGGCATCGCAGACATTTCGACGTGAAATATATTTTTTAAGCTCCTGGAGACGTGCTTAGACTTAGATACATATACATTTGACTAATGAATCCTTCAATTGAGAAGTGTTAGTCATTTATATTTTTGAATTTGTTACTGGTTGATTTTGCTAAGCCACAGAGGGTTAGAACAACGAGACATATAGTTCACCAGATGTATAAATGTGAAGCATCAGATTGGCGTTTCTAATTACTACCAAATATGGTGATGAGAGGAAGCCCAGTGGCCAGCAGTGGGAGAAGATAGAGCCAGATGGATTTTGGCCATCATCCTGCAAATCATCTCATCGATTTAAACATTTGATTTCCAAACAGTTTTCTGTTTCCAAAACTAACAAACAGTGTGGACTGCGATTTTGTAGACTTTACACTTTTCCATGGCAAATTTAGTTATTGCACACGCACACGTCACAGAGGAGGCATTCCCTAATGGACATATGCAAAGAAATGCTAGAACGCACCAATAGGATCTCACGAGCTCATGCTTGGCTCTGCCCACATCCTTGCTTGTTCTGCCCACTATGATTCATTTTCTCTCATTCTTCTATCTTGGCAAAGTTATAAAAATCTTTTGTGATGTGTTGGGTAAATACACATTTTGTTGGTTTTACATAACAGGTATGACATTTGCACTATTCTTTATTTTGGTTATTGGATAGCAAAATCTATAGTTATATATTGATTTAGGGGACTGAATATGGAATGGGAAAATGTGGGAATGTACTTTTGTTTACTATAGTTATTTTTTTGTATGGATATTGAGAATTTGTGATTCTGTGAAATTATATTTGCTACAACTGTATGAGACAATTGACCCTGTTGCAACTACATTTCAGCTGAGAGAAGATTTCACCACACACAGGCCAACTTTTCTCAGTCTCATTAGTTCTCCTGTTTTAACGGTTCACCCTGGCGCTTTTTTGTAGTTATTCAATGTTTGGAACCCCGATAACCAGGATTTTGTCGAAATTTGTATGCTAAACATCTGTGGTCATGTCATTTCTGGATCCATAACCCCTGGAAGAGGGGCGCGGCCCGTTGGAACTACATTCTTAACCCGTACAAATAATGCATGTCTGCTTACTGTCAGTCTAGGCCTAAACTATAGGTGGGTGATTATTTGTTAAATTGTCATAGCTATTGAAAGAGACACTTGACACAGTGGATGCGTGCCCCATTTGAGCTATAAGCTCTCTGTCTGAGAGTGGAGGTACTGGGATCCTAAATATCATCATCATGTTTTCCTCCCATGTTGTCTCCCCGAAGCCAGCTGAGCTGAGGTAGTGTAATGAAAGGAAAACCGAGATATTGGAGGCATATTCATATGTGGCTAGGTCTGGCCCTGGTAACTCTTCTTTGTGCTTCGCCATAAATGTGAAGCGTGTTCCCCCGTTAGAAAGTTCCGCAGCACAAATAAACTCACAAGAGCTCTCAGTCCCAGATTCATCTTTCACACGAGAGCTTTCAAAATGTAGTCCCTCCAGCTCTGGCTACGCACAATTTGCTCCCTTTGGCCCAGTAAAGCAGTGTAATAACAATGTTCTCTCTCTTTTTTTCTCTCTCTTCCCCTTTTATCTGTCTCTCTCCTGCTCTATCCGTGGGTTTTGAAATGCTGAGGCTAGCTCAGCTGTTTATTTGTTTGATGGGCTTAACTGGCCCGTGTAGACTTTGGGGAGGATGGACAGGATTGGCATTACTGTAACGTGGGTGATTTTATATTTTTTATTAACATGAGGTAGAACAGAAGACTATGTAGTGGTGTAAACTGTAATATCATTCAAGATGTCTAAAGTCACATGTGGAGAAGTGACAAGGGTTTATTCGTTTGCCCTTAATTAAGATGTGCCTCCACTGTTGTTTTTGTTCAATGCTTTTTTTGTTGTTGCAAATCCCTCACTCAGGATTACAATGAAAATCTACTTCTGTTAATTCCATCAACAATTGCCATAAACTTGGCTGTAGTACCGTCCTCTCCTTCCTCTATCGTTGTGTGTTTTATATTGAGGGCCGTCTGTTCTGTTCAACCTGGCAGGCGTGCATTGGCATTCGCTGATTAAACTGGAGTTTGAGGCTCTGGAACACATGGCATCCTTTACTCCTTGAAGGATTTTGGCTTGCCGTAAAACTATTTTTTTGATTGTCTTTCGTTGTATTTATCCAATTACTATTTAATGAAATACATTATGAATATTACTCATACGATATATTATGTCAGTTTATACTGGATTACTCACTAATTCCTGAAGCTGATTTGTAGACAGAGTTTAGGTACAGTGCACTACTGTATGTGCATGGGTGCATGGGTGCATGAACCCACGCACACATGCAGGCAACCTTTGGGATAGTCCCCCCACACACACACACACACACACACACATTTGCCCACCCACCACATTCACACATTCCTTGCTAAATAAAAAACATTGTCAGATTTGCTTTGGAGTCAGTGTTACAATTGACAGAAAGCACTCACAGAGCTACTGATATTGATCATCGTCCCTCTTCTACATGGCACAAGTACAAGACAGACATTGCTGTTTCGCTTTACACTTGATGTCGAGCTCCTCTTGCTGCAAAGCCATCGATCATGTCAGGAGGAAAAGTTCACAGCAGAGGGAATTCTCCCAGAATGTATTGCTTTCAAATGCAAGAATAGATGGAATAAAATGGAATAGCTGGAAGAAAAGAAAGAAAGGGGCTTGGCAGAAGATCCGTGCGGTTTTGGACTCAGAGCGTAGGCATCACCACAATACCATACATCCTCACACTCCTCTCTGTCTTGGTGACGCTTGGTTTTACCTGTGTTCCTGCCGCTTTCACCATGGGTGTTCAGTGTGCCGCACTTAGTGTCCATTTCCTATATAATAATAAATATACACAGAAAATAATATTGATTAGGATCTAACTTACCAGCCTTTAGATATTAAGCATTAGATCAAACAAACACTGCATAGCCTCAAAACATGGCTAAAACAATCATTTTGATGTCATGGATTGTCAGTCCTTGTATCTGTAGCTCTGTCCATGACTTTGAGAGTGGTTACTTTTCTCCAGCTCCATCCCTCTTTTTACCAAAACAGTGGCAGGGTGCCTGTTTGTTACTGTTTGAAAAGCAGATTTCCACTTTAAGTCAAAGTCAGTGGTATTTTACTGCTACCATACCATTACAGTGTTACCTTCAATGATTGACAAGCTCAACGGGAGAAGGATATTTCTAGTATACCTTTAAGTGTAATAGCATTTGTCTGTGATACGGTATGTTATCTAAGTCATATCATCCCTCTTCTTTCATGAATAACTTAATCCAAGACAGAATTTAAGAAAGTAAAACCGCAGTGAGAGATACACTTGGGGCATCAGACAGTTAAGAAGGAATAGAGAGTGATGGCAATGAAACAATCGCAGAACACTTCGTCTAAACTCACTATTGTGTAATCTTCTCTCTCTCCCTGCTGCAAAGGATTTTAATTTCTTTCTCTTTTTTTTTCAATCCAATCTCAAGTACCTAGATCCTCCCCAGTGTTCCAAGCTGAACTGCAGACTAGGATAATATATGTTTTATCTTCCTGGCTGAATACAGAAAAAGGCTGCCACTCCAGGAGGTCAGATGTACTCAGGGGCCGACAGTATGTGTGTGTGTGTGGCCTTGCACCAGAAGAATGCATGTCTGACATGATTGTAAGATAGGTGCCCGGTCGGTCCTCAGATTGTCTGCCACTGTCTTTTTAGTTCTTCCAAAGGTCAAAGCCAAGATTGGTGAGGCTGCCATCAGCCACCATGGTCCTTTGGAACAGCCTGCTGGAGGATCTGAGGGCCTCAGAAACTATCAGGATTTTTAAGGAACTTAAGTTACACCTTTTTAGCCATGCTTTTACTTAGGATGTATTTATTCATACTATCTATCTTATTTATTTTAGCCCATTTTATACATCTTATTTGTTTTAATGCACACGCCTCTTATTTTCCTTTTGTTTTACTATTTTAATTTGTCTAGTTGATCTTTTTCACCTTTTATTTTATTTGTTAAGCACTTTGAAATGCATCCCCTGTAAGAAATGTGCACTATAAATAAAGTTTGTGTGTGTGTGTGTGTGTGTGTGTGCGGGTACATGGGTTTTTTGTTGGGGGACCACCTTGCTGTTCACCTCCTGTCTCCAATACACAGCATACAATACAGACTCAAATTAAAATAGCATTATGCGTATTAAGGATGATAGAAACCTCTGTGGCATATCTTTGCATTGACTTTTGTGGGGGAATCAAAGCATTTGGTTCAAAAGATGCATTTTTTATACATAGTTTATTGGATTACGCTAAGATTATCGGAAAGGGGTTGCGGCAGAATACACACAAACACATGACTTCAGTCTGTCAACCTTCATCAGACAGTATTTCATTAGGGATTAGCTACAAGGTCCCGCCAGGTGAAATACATTTGTTAGGTTAAATGAGGGCAGCAGATAGCCTAGCGGTTAGAGCGTTGGGCCAGTAACTGAAAGTTTGCTGGTTTGAATCCCTGAGCTGAAAAAGGCTCTGTCGATGTGCCCTTGAGCAAGACACTTAATCCTAGTTGCTCTGGATAAGAGTGTCTGTTAAATGACACAAATGGAAGTGGAAGAAAAGCAAGGGTACAGTCTGGAAGGCTATGCCTTTCATTGGACTATCTATTTGAAAATGGAATTAGTAGGAAGAAATACCAGCCAAAGTTTGTTTCCCTGTTGGATGCACTGTTTTGCAATGACATGCTTTATATACGCTATTCAGAATAAACCGAAGATACGGTAGGTGACAGTAGTGGCAGTCAAGGTCGACCCACTCCACCGACAGTTCCCTCAGAGTAAGTAACTCTTTCAAGGCGAGTTTTGCGTAAGTGGTAGTGGTTGCTGGTGTGGTGGTGGCGGCGACAGCAGTGTTGGTTGGCATGCAGAGGGGTGATTTCACCGACACCTCTCCCCTTCACAGTGGATCAGTCTCTCTAGGGCCTGATCAAAGCCATGTGACCGCAGCCATGCGGGTCGTTGATTGCTTCCATGCACTCCATGACACCACTCGGCACGGCCCACAACACCCTAATTAAAATGGAGAGTGAGAAGAGAGGGACTCCCCCACACACACACACACACACACTGACTTCACGCATACACACAGGCACGCGCACGCACTTACACGAACGCACAGTAAACACTCCACTGACCCTGCGTTGACTAGAACCACCTCCTCCTTTTGTTTTGAAAAGGGCAGCCCTTGAAAAGCAGAAGCAATAGCCGAGGACCCTCGTAATGCTCATTTTAACCCGATGTCACTGTAAAACCCATAAGCACAAAGTCAATGGCTGCAAACCAAGATGGATGCATACCAGTAGGCGTGTAGCTAATGAAATGAGAACATAGAGAAACCAAGTCACAATGACAAGAGATTCTGACCCTACACCTGGCGGAACAGAAGTTTATCCAATTTCTATTCCAAATTCCAATACTAATTAGAGTGAGAAATAACCCCTCGGCACCTAGCCGGCGGTGATTCAGGGAGCTGGGTGCTTTGTTGGTGGCTTAGCTGAAGGGATCAATATCATATCAGGCCTGGTGGAACACATGACAGTTCAATTTCACAGCCAGCCTCTCAATCGATACCTGTGGAACAGTTTCAGACTATCCCAAAGGTTGCCTGGCAAAATTAATCTATGTCATTAGCCAGGTCACCATGCGCACGGGTATTTCACTGTGCAACAATAAACGTTCATAAAACACGGCTCTGTTCTCTCCTGCTTGACTGCCCACTGCTAATTGAGGTAAATATATTCACATCTTCTTTTTATAAGTCATGTTCAGAGAATATAGAAAAGGATATGCTGGCAGGCCTAACTACAGGGTACAAAGCGGAGGAAATTTAACCAAGTTTTATCGAGCATAACGTGTGTTAAAATAAACTGTTTATAAGGTCTGTCCGTACCTTTAGGATAAAGTGTTTGCCCTTGAAACCTTGCACCATTTACAGTAACTGTTCATTGTAAGTATTTATGTCTGCTTGGAAGAAATCAACAGAAGGTGTTACATAATGAAAAGTGTTGGCAAAAAGGTGTTTCATATGGATACAGTTGAAGTCGGAAGTTTACATACACTTATGTTGGAGTCATTAAACTCATTTTTCAACCACTTCACAAATGTCATGTTAATTAACAAATTAGATTTTTGTCAAGTCGGCGAGGCATCTAATTTTTCCAACAATTGTTTACAGACAGATTTTCATTTATAATTCACTGTATCACAATTCCAGAGATTCAGAAGTTAACATTCACTAGGTTGACTGTGCCTTTAAACAGCTTTGAAAATTCCAGAAAAGTATGTCATGGTTTTAGAAGCTTCTGATAGGCTAAATGACATAATTTGAGTCAATTGGAGGTGTACCTGTGGATGTATTTCAAGGCCAACCTTCAAACTCAGTGCCTCTTTGCTTGACATCATGGGAAAATCAAAAGAATTTGTAGACCTCGACAAGTCTGGTTCATCCTTGTGAGCAATTTCCAAATTTTGTACATTTATTTTACTAGGCAAGTCAGTTAAGAACAAATTCTTATTTTCAATGACAGCCTAGGAACAGTGGGTTAACTGCATGTTCAGGGGCAGAACAACAGATTTGTATCTTGTCAGCTCGGGGACTCAAACTTGCAATCTTTTGGTTACTAGTCCAATGCTCTAACCACTAGGCTACCCTGCTGCACCACACACACACACACAAATGCCTGAAGGTACCACATTCATCTGAACAAACAATAGTGTGCAGGTATAAACACCATGGGACCACGCAGCCGTCATACTGCTCAGGAAGGAGACGCGTTCTGTCTCCTAGACATGAAGGTATTTTGGTGCTAAAAGTGCAATTCAATCCCAGAACAACAACAAAGACCTTATGAAGATGCTGGGGGAAACGGGTGCAAAAGTATCTATATCCACAGTAAAATTAGTCCTATATCGACATAACCTGAAAGGCCGCTCAACAAGGAAGAAGCCACTGCTCCAAAACCGCCATACAAAGCCAGACTACGGTTTGCAACTGCACACCGGGACAAAGATTAAACTATTTGGAGAAATGTCCTCTGGTCTGCTGATACAAACATAACTTTTTTTGCCATAATGACCATCGTTATGTTTGGAGGAAAAAGCGGTATGCTTGCAAGCTGAAGAACACCATCCAAACCAGGGGTGGCAGCATCATATTTTGGGGCTGCTTTGCTGCAGGAAGGGCTGGTGCACATCACAAAATAGATGGCATCATGAGGTAGAAAAAATATGTGGATATATTGAAGCAACATCTCAAGACATCAGTCAGGAAGTTGAAGCTTGGTCGCAAATGGGTCTTCCAACTGGACAATGACCCCAAGCATAATTCCAAAGTTGTGGAAAAATGGCTTAAGGACAACAAAGTCAAGGTATTGAAGTGGCCATCACAAAGCCCTGACCTCAATCCTATAGAAAATGTGTGGGCAGAACTGAAAAGCATGTTCGAGCAAGGAGGCCTACATATCTGACTCAGTTACACCAGCTCTGTCAGAAGGAATGGGCCAACATTCACCCAACTTATTGTGGGCAGCTTGTGGGAGGCTACCCGGAACGTTTGTCCCAAGTTAAACAATTTAAAGGCAATGCTACCAAATACGAATTGAGTGTATGTAAACTTCTGACCCACTGGGAATGTGATGAAAGAAATACAATCTGAAATAAGTAATTCTCTCAACTATTATTCTGACATTTTATATTCTTAAAATAAAGTGTTAATCCTAACTGACCTAAAACAGATCATTTTTACTAGGATTAAATGTCAGGAATTGTGAAACACTGAGTTTAAAAGGATTTGACTAAGGTGTATGTAAACTTCAGACTTCAACTGTTTATATGTATATCTCATTGAAGTACAATATCTGAAACTTTTAGATTTGAAGCCACAAATGTATGCAAATCTTAAATATACAAAAGTAATTATCTCAATCATAGAAACCAAATGGATTGTTAATTTGACACTGCTCAGGGTGGTAGTTAGGTCATTTAAAGAAAAATAAAAGGATAATTAAAACCGACCTAATTTGAGCAGCTTGACCAACTCTCTAATACGAGGAATTAGCAGTCACATAAATCCACATGAATTCTAATTCAATGCCCTGGATTTCAGCAAAAACCAGGAAAGGGGAGGGGAAAAATGGTTTTCCCCATTTACTGAAGCTCAGCTGGAATTGCCTGTCAAAATATACCACGGAAACCCAGTGGAAAACTGGCACGAGCGGCTCCGCTTTGAGTGGCATTGTGGTTTTGGCCATGGTCCACTCCAAACTGGAACAGGTTATTCCTCTGCATGTGTCAGGGGGCATCAACGGGCAGGGGCGGGACAGGAAGCAACCCTGTAGCAAGGGAGTATGGGTAAAAGTTTCTCCACAAGCCAGGTTTTCCTTCCACTGTTTGCGATGACCGGACACAGCAGAATTGTAACATGCTGTAGGTCACAGGTTGTTACTATAGCAAAGGCTAATGTTTAGACAAGGGAGCTTTTGTAAAATCTACAGTGTGGTTTAAAGGATGGACACCAGACGGTCTTTAATTTTTAAGAATAACTAAATAGTTTCCTCTCCCAGTTCACCACTTGTTGCTATAATAGCTTGCTAAAATATTTTGCTTGCAAAAGACAAGGAGAGATTCTAATATAAAGCCATTTTAGATTTGAACATTTAAATGCCACGCAATGCTGTAACTTCACCATTCCAACACTCGCTGGACAGCGCATAATCCACTGGAGTTTAGGGTGGTAGACTCAACTGCTTCCCGTCACACTGTGCTTCTGGCTGTAACACTGCCTCTCACACTCCCTCTCTCATCCCAGCTTACATATTTACAGTCGGCCCAGTGGCAGAGGTCCAGACCCTTAAGCCCAGCTCCAAACACACACCCTGAACCCACCCGGGTGTTCACTTGATGGCTTCTTTGGATCAAGAGAGGAGACTGGGGGAATTGCGTCCAAGAGTTTAGCGGCTCGGACTGGAACCGGAAGAGAATTAAGACTGTCATTATATGGGGATATTGAACTGAGGAGTGCTCTTGCTCAGACGTTTTGTGAAATCAATAGTGTAAAACATTTAAGTCAAATCAAATCAAATATTATTGGTCACATACACATGGTTAGCAGATGTTATTGCGAGTGTAGCGAAATGCTGGTGCTTCTAGTTCTGACAGTACAGCAATATCTAACAATTCCACAACAACTACCTAATACACACAAATCTAAGTAAAGGAATGGAATAAGAATACATACATATAAATATATGGATGAGCAATGACCGAGTGACATAGACATGATGCAATAGATGGTATAAAATACAGTAAAAACATATGAGATGAGTAATGCAAGATACTGTATGTAAACATTATTAAAGTGGCATTTTTAAAATGACTAGTGCTCCAATTATTGAAGTGGCCAATGATTTCAAGTCTGTATGTAGGCAGAAGCCTCTGTGTTAGTGATGGCTGTTTAACAGTCTGATGGCCTTGAGATTGAAAAACATCTTCTGTCACTCGGTCCCAGCTTTGATGCACCTGTACTAACCTCATCTTCTGGATGGTAGCGGGGTGAACAGGCAGTGGCTCGGGTGGTTGTTGTCCTTGGCAATCTTTTTGGCCTTTCTGTGTCATCGGGTGATGTAGGTGTCCGGGAGGGCAGGTATTTTGCCCCAGGTGATGCGTTGTGCAGATCGCACCACCCTCTGGAGAGCCCTGCGGTTATGGGCGGTGCATTTGCCATACCAGGCGGTGAGGCAGCCCGACAGGATGCTCTCAATTGTGCATCTGTAAAAGTTTTAGGTGACAAACCAAATTTATTCAGCCTCCTGAGGTTGAAGAGGTGCTTTTGCGCCTTCTTCACCACACTGTCTGTGTGGGTGGACCATTTCAGTTTGTCTGTGATGTGTACGCAGAGGAACTTAAAACTTTCCACCTTCTCCACTGCTGTCCCGCCGATTTGGATGGGGGGGGGGGGGGGTGCTCCCTCTGCTGTTTCCTGAAGTCCACAATCATCTCCATTTTGTTTTTTTGACGTTGAGTGAGAGGTTGTTTTTCCTGACACCACACTCCTGTCCTCACCTCCTCCCTAAAGGCTGTCTCATCATTGTTGGCAATCAAGCCTACTACTGTTGTGTCGTCTGCAAATTTGATAATTGTGTTGAACGCATGCATGGCTGCGCAGTCATGGGTGAACAGGGGTTACAGGAGGAGGCTGAACATGCACCCTTGCGGAGCACCAGTGTTGAGGATCCACGAAGTGGAGATGTTGTTTCCTACCTTCCCCACCTGGGGGTGGCCTGTCCAGGAGGAGGGTACTATGGTATTGAATGCTGAGCTGTAGTCAATGAACAGCATTCTCACAAAGGTATTCATCTTGTCCAGATGAGATAGGGCAATGTGATGGCGATTGCGTTATTTGTGGACCTATTGGGACGGTACGCAAATTGAAGTGGGTCTAGGGTGACAGGTAAGGTGGACGGGATACGATCCTTGACTAGTCTCTCAAAGCACTTCATGATGACAGAAGTGAGTGCTACGGGGTGATAGTCACTTAGTTCAGTTACCTTTGCCTTCTTGGGTACAGAAACAATGGTGGAAATCTTGATGCATGTGGGGACAGCAGACTGGGATAGGGTGAGATTGAATATGTCTGTAAACACACCAGCCAGCTGGTCTGCGCATGCTCTGAGGACGCGGCTAGTATGATTTATGAGATGCTAACAGAAATGCATAGCTCGTCAAGTGGTGTAAAACCATTGTTTTAGATGATATTCACATTGGTTCCTTTGATAGAAGACAACCAGTTTCTCCTACCAAAGATTCAAGCCTCAAAACCGGCATTTAAAATCAAATTTCCGCAAATAAATCCTCTCGACCGGATGACAACATATTCATTTCCCCATGATGTTGAATTTTGAATGTCCTCTCATGACAATAGAGGTGAATAGACATTTAGTCAGTGTGACTGACAGTATCAATTACAGTAACAAATGTATGACTGGATGAGTTGATGGTAATATATGGACAAATATTGGACACATCATGACCTTAGCTCTCCTAGGCAAGGTTTTATTTGACAGTCAATCAATATTAAAACAGTTGATTAAATGGTTTAAAGCGCACACACTATATTGCATAAAGTAGTTCTGAATCCATATGTAAGGCCTATAGGTAAATTTGAATTCAGAACCTTTTCATCATGTGATCTTACTGATGTAAACGCCAATGCAATTATTGTGATGATTTAACAAGTCCTCTCATTAATGAAAAGCTGTAAATTACTCCCAATTGGAAAGTCCACCAAGATTGTATAAGTACACCAACACATACCCACCCAGCAATACACACACACACACACACACACACACACACACACACACACACACACACACACACACACACACACACACACACACACACACACACACACACACACACACACACACACACACACACACACACACACACACACACACACACCACCACAGAGTTTTAGGGGTCTGTTACTGCAGTGACTGTCAGTATGGGATATGAGTCATGGGGAAGTGGTACACCTTATATAAACTCCAATAACCTACAGCTGAGAACAGTAAAACCTAGAGTTGAATGTGTGGCTTGGTGCATGGGAACATCTTTCCAGAGATTTAGCTCATGGGTGATCTGAGGAGCTAGATAGGATTGAATGCAGTATAGATCAGACATCCCTTAGCTGCCATAATTCCCTGCATAGTCCTGGACACAGATCTGGCCCCTGGGAGGTTGGATCCGGTGGGTGACTTAGAGCAGGGATACCAGCTTTGTCTTTGAAATTCCCTAACAGTGTGTCAGCTTTGGCAGTGAAATTCCAAGATGGTGTTTGATGGCCTTCGGCATAAGAAAGGTTGGTTTCCATTGTGTGAAGAACCTCCAGATCCTGCAGAAATGTAACCAATTAATATGTGATTGACCACTGTCAGGAATGGCAAGCAACCATTGCTCATCAAGCACAGATGCTTCTGGATTGAGGCAGGTGCATTTTTGAGTCCAGAGGGAAGGACAAGAATCTTGTACATACTCTTAAACACAAAATATGCCAGCTGACCTGAATCTGAAGGTTTTGGTGTGGGTTTATCCTTTCATAATGTGAACATAAGGATTTCACATCCCTTACACTTCATGACTAACAAACGTAACTGCAACACTTATTTTCTTAATTTAATCCACATCATTGCTTATCATGCAAACTCTTTGATTGGATCAAATACACATGTACATTGACCAAATGTTTAGGGAAGTTATTGAAATTCCATAACAAATGACAAAACAAGTTAAAGGCAATATACATTCCCCTTGAACAGGCCACTATATGGCAAGTAGCTTAGCTTGTAAGATTATTGGGCCAGTAACCGAAAGGTCGAATCCCTGAGCCAGCAATGTGGAAAATCTGCCATTCTGCCCTTTAGTAAGACAGTTAACACCCAACAACAACTGCTCTCGGGCACCGATAACGTGGATGTCGATGAAGGCAGCCCCCCGCACCTCTCTTATTCAGAGGGCTTAGGTTCAACGCAGAGGACACATTTTGGTTGAATTCATTCTATTGTGCAACTGACTAGGTATCCCCTTTCCAAGTGTACCCTAACATGATGGCTGGTTTAACTTTGTACAGTAGACATTTCATGCTGAGCTCAGCTTCCTCTGTCCTGTCACTTCACTCAACACAACACCATGCCAGCCATGGGGTCAGTCTCTGACTGCCTTTCTCCTTAATGAACTAGCAGATAATGGCCTATGGGGGCCTGGGACAGCCTTGACACAAATTGCCATGTCCTCTGACTAGGATTAGCTGTAATTACTGTTCTGTTCGCAATAGAAGATCAATGGGATAACAGTGTAACACGTAAAGGCCGGCTGGTGTCACACGCTAGGCTAGCATGAAACCCACCCCTATGAGCCTAGTTTAAATGAGGCTGAAATTGTTGTTATTATCAATGGGAATGTTGTAATTATAAGCATTACTATTTGGGTATCTGTGTCAAAATCTTTAAGTTTTCAAAACAATTCTCTCAGGAAAACTTACTTTGAGGTTGGGATGGTGATCTTGATTATTTCATACAATGTGGCATCGAGTACACGAGGCCCTCTCCTGTCCAATACCATTACTGCTAGTCTGTTGAATGTCTTTGATGACTTACACATGATCACACAGACATACTGTACTGAACTGTGCACACACACGCACACGCGCACACACATGCACACTCACCAACACACAGACCGACACAGTGTTGAAACTGTATGACCTCCCCCATCACCCTATCCAAGGCATGTCAGAGCCAGAGTGGGAGCCTCTGGGCTGACGCTGTCCGCTCTGTCAGGGAGTAGTGTTCTCCCCTGGCCTCTACAAAGTGGGCCGGAACGCTGATTAATGACTATAGCTCTGCTCTCTTGGGTTTTTAATTGAAGTACCTTTGCATGCCCACACCTACACACACATGTGCACACACCTACACACACACACACACACACACACACACACACACACACACACACACACACACACACACACACACACACACACACACAGAGTAATAATGGATAACAGATAAGGCCTGGAGAATGGGGGAGAATCCAAAGAGAATGTCAATTAAGACCAATTCAAATGAAGCACTCCTTGATGATGTGACCCTGTGACTCTTTTACCAGTTCTAATCATCCTCTCTGACTGGATGTGCGAGAATGAAGTTGTCCTCTTGATTAGACAAACATACACCTAGATGGGAGTAGTGGACATTTCTGTATGCTTAGGCAAATTAACTGGTAAATGTACACCCATCGTGTAGGATGTGATGAGTAGAGGGTATATGTGTATGCTTAGAGCAAAGTGTGATCAATTTAGTCGGAGATGTCCAGGCAAAGAGCCTTTTTCAGGATCATTGAAATATTACAAATGAGTATAAGGGACACAGTCACCGTAACAAACAGATCGCTACACATATGCTCTTTAAAAAGAAGCGCTGGCCTGTTCACCATCAGATGGAACAAACAGCTTGTTGATTTAGGCCGCGGGGAAGAGTAAAAAAAGAGGGATTTGCTCATTCACTGGAGGGAAGGAGAACGAGAGGGTGCAGTCGCAATGAATGTTGAAGTCAGTGGCGGCGTGGCGGTGACGGTGGGCTAACCTGATGAATGCAGATGGTGTCTGGATGCTAGCGCCATACGGCGCTCCAGATTAAACCTGCCGCCACTTACAGAACCAGAGAGAAGAGCGCGCCGCATGGAAGGAAAGCCAAGCGGGACCATTTGATCTCATTCCATATTCCTTTTGTTTTTTGGCCGATTCTGTGCCACAGATACAGGTCTATATGGAAAGTGCATAGACTAGCCTGCTCCATAATCAATGAGGGAGTGGGAAAAGGGAACGTGAGTGACTCATGTCACTTCAAAAGCCTGTTTTTCTTCCTTCCAGTGATTTGGATAAAGGGTTTTATTGGGTCTGTTGGCAGAGGGTTCATTGTGTTGAGGATAATGGGCACAAAGCTGGTCTCCGTCGAGGCACGTTATTATTCGAAACAGTGTAATGAGGTTTGTGTAGCGCCAGCGCCTTGGGACAGACAGGCAGCCTGATGATGATTCTGAGGGAAGAAGATGCAATGAACTGTGTCCTCTGGATGAGGGTGACTGGTTGGTTCTTGTCACATTGTTATGGTCCGCGTTGACGTCATTGTTGTTGTTGTCGTCGTCACACACACATTATCATCTGCATTTTACATCTTAACGTCTTTGATGAAATATATCTTGGTTGTCTTACCTGTTTATGAGTCGCATCCAAAGTTATCCCGCCTCTAGGGGAGTTTAATCAAAACATGTACAGTAAGACCTTTTGAAACCTTTAATTTGACTGATAAAAACAAACTAAATTCATCGGATCATAGCTTTTTGCGAACCTAATTAGAAACTTGTAACACAATGGCAAAAAAATGAACAAAAACATGTTCCGCAATAGTTCCTTCTTCTTTCTCGGGCTAATATTTTCTTTTTCTAATTAGGTACATGAATAGTAATATGGGCACGTTAATAAACAATGACTTTCAACGTGTTTGAATCAGTACATTCAAGCTGAAAACATCCTCTTCAAGATTCAATTATACTGACAATATTAGAGAGACATTTCCCTTACAACAAGAATCGTTTTAATTCACAGAATAACCCTGGGGTGTCTGTTTTTGAAAGAAACATTTGATCATTTCAAAGAAAGCGGGCCAAGCGATATTCTTCTTCCATAGCCATCCAACTCAGGAAAAACATATTTTTGCAAAACAATGTATAATCAAACTTACTTTCGCAAGCAACTCACAATATTGTTCTTTCCTCTTCAAAGGTGAGGCGGAAGAGGAAGGGAATAAAGCAAACTATATACTTCCAGGGATGGACGAATGGTAGAGCTAAAAACAAAGTGCGCATGAGTTGCCAGTATGTGTCAGGTTGAGCGGGTGGTAAAATAGGAAAGGTGATTGGATTGTGCCGGAGCACAGCATGTACCAATTTCCAGAGTTAATGGGAAATGTCTCCTTCCTGCCTTGTTTTCTTTCCCCAGCCCCGGGAAACGTCTGTGTCTTCATGTAGGGTGCAGGGTTCATGTGGCCATGGAGGTGGGAGACAACACCATGCCAAGGGAGGGTAAACACTCCAAGACTACCCCCTCCGCACCACACTAGACGCCCTAAATACCTGAGTAAGTAAACACCCTGTTGGTTCTTGGTGGGGTGGCAGGCGGATGAGGCTGTGGATGAGCAGGATGTTGCAGAATTGGACCAGACAGTTTTCAGGGCCTCAGAGCCCAGGCTTAGGTCCAGACTGGCCATTCGGGCGCGGCGTGACCAAATAAACATGGCCGCCATCTTCTTGAGTCCGAGCCGACGCCAACAGCCAACATAGGTCCACGTTGTGGCACCCAACATCAACAGCCCACGTAAATAAATACTGGACTGGGTGACCGACTGGACCAGTCGACCATGAATTACAATGTAATGATAGATAGACTTTCATCTGGACTCTCATCAGGAAATTAATTTTCTCTCTCTCTCCTCTCTCTCTCTCTCTCTCTCTCTCTCTCTCTCTCTCTCCCCCTCCTTCTCCCTCCTTCTCCCTCCCTCCCTGTGTGTGTGTGGACCTCTGTGGAATATTGGAAGTTCAGGCTGAGATTTGGAACAGTAATAGACACCGTCAGAGAAACGTGCAGCTGTAGGGTGCCTGAAAGCTGGACAGATGTGGCTTGTCTGATAGGAAACATCTTGCCACATTCTGTCGTTTCATGCTATTGGCTGTGCAAGTGGATCATTCATGCTTGTTTGTGTTGAATCGTTCAACTGCAACTGCTTGGAATAGTTCACTACTACTTGAACAAGGATAAATAGAAGATACAGGGCATTCGGTAAGTATTCAGACTTTTTCCACATTTTGCCACAGTATGTTACAGCCTTATTCTAATATTGATTATGTAAATGTATTAAAAATAAAAACAGAAAAACCTTATTTACATAACTATTCAGACCCTTTGCTATAGACTTCAAATTGAGCTCAGGTGTGTCCTGTTTCCATTGCTCATCCTTGAGACTTGATTAGAGTTCACCTGTGGTAAATTCAATTGATTGGACATGACTTGGAAAGGCACACACCGGTCTATATAAGATCCCATAGTTGACCGTACATGTCGGAGAAGAAAACAAGTCCAGAGGTTGAAGGAATTGTCCGTAGAGCTCCGGGACATGAATGTGTCGAGGCACAGATCTGGAGAATGCTACCAACACATTTCTGCGCCATTGAAGGTCCTCAAAAACACAGTGGCCTCCATCAATCTTAAATGGAAGAAGTTTGGAACCAAGAACACGATGGTCATTCTGACAGAGCTCCAGAGTTCCTCTGTGGAGATGGGAGAACCGTCCAGAAGGACAAGCATCTCTGCAGCACTCCACCAATCAGGCCTTTATGGTAGAGTGGCCAGACGGAAGCCACTCCTCAGTAAAAGGCACATGACAGCCCACTTGGAGTTTGCCAAAATTGCACCTGAAGAACTCAGACCATGAGAAACAAGATTCTCTGGTTTGATGAAACAAGAATGAACTCTTTACCCCGAATGCCAAGTGTCACGCCTGGATGAAACCTGGCACCATCCCTTCGGTGAAGCATGCTAGTGGCAGCATCATTCAGTGGCAGGGACTGGGAGAGTAGTCAGGATTAATGGAAAGATGAATGGAGCAAATTACAGAGAGATCCTTGATGAAAACCTACTCCAGAGCACTCAGGACCTCAGACTTGGGCAAAGGTTCATCTTCCAACAGGACAACGCAGGAGTGGCTTCAGGACAAGTCTCTGAATGTCCTTAAGTGGCCCAGCCAGAACCTGGACGTGTACCCAATCGAACATCTCTGGAGAGACCTAAAAATAGCTGTGCGGCGACACTCCTCATCCAACCTGCCGGAGCTTGAGAGGATCTTTAGAGAAGAAAGGGAGAAACTCCCCAAATATAGGTGTGCCAAGCATGCAACATCATACCCAAGAAGATTGTAATCGCTGCCAAAAGGTGTTTCAACAAAGCATAGAGTCAAGTGTCTGAATACTTATGGGAATGTGATTAAAAATAAAAATAAAAATGTTTTTTTTTTTTATTATGGTTTATTGTGTTTAGATTGATGAGGGGAAAAACATTTAGTTCATTTTAGAATAATTCTGTGTGGAAAAATTCAAGGGGTCTGACTACTTTCTGAATGCACTGTAATTTAACCTTGGCTCATGCATAAACAATCCTCTAGTCTCAGATTTTCCCTCCATGTTTTACTTTTAGAATATAATCTCTTCCAAATCTGCTTGATTCGTCCCCAATGCACCATTCAATATTCTAGCATTTCTAGAATTACCTTCTGTGGTATTTTAAGAGGAGTGGGGAAGAAGCCATGCTGGAAGCCTCATATTAGCCAATGAGGCAGCTGACAAATGCATTGTCGTGTGTGCGTGAGGTTCGATTAATCTCCCCTATGATGCAAGGGCTAATGGGCAGGGAATTTAAGAGAGGACACGGCCGCTCTCTGATCTTGCTCCAGGACACAGGCAGCAGAGAGTAATCTCCCACTGCAATCAGATTACTCCTCTCTCCCTCAGACATTATACTGCACCACACTGCCTGCCTCAGACACCCAGCACCAGATTTATAACAGTGTCCAGTTTTAATTCTCAGTGGGGGTAATCCATCTTTTCCTTTCGTTTTATTTGGGAACACTTTTCTCATGTTCTTTCCTTTGCCTCTTCTATTTAGTGCTCAACACTGGTTATTGTGGTCACTACCACAATGGTCATTATTATGTCATTTAAGATTGACTGTTTTGCTGAATTATTGCATTTAGCAGATGTTTCATACGCTTAATCAATCTAAAATGTTGGGTACACAATAAAAAGTTGACCTATCAAATGGTTTCCACTCCTCTATCCCCAGCAGGTATTCGGTTATCTACGTACTCTGACTCCCCCAATCCTTCCATGTGCTACAATACCTCAGCTAATTCAAGTCTTGTCTGTGATCCCAACAGCCTTCTGAGGAAGGGGAGGTGGTGAGGCTGACGCCTCCGGGGGGAGACGAACGCTCCCTATCCATATGGCTTACAGAAGGAAATGCAATAACGGTGATTCAGCAATACAGACCTGAAACCCTCCAAGTCAGCGACTCCTGACTGGGGCTGATGAGGCCTTCAATATCAGTTCACCTTTCCCTCTGTCTCTCTCCGAGAGCCTGCACCGCTCTGGCTCTGCCGGTGTCATAACACCCCGGGCTGATGCAATGACACAGAAACACAATCTGACTGCTCGATGTTGAACCAACAACACATGGAAGGCCAAGAGAGTTGAGGGGGCCAAAAAGGGCACCTAATACTCACGACGAGAAAAGTTTGGTGTCCAACGTATTGGTGGTATCCAAATGAAATACAAAGAGCTTTTGTTTCATTCTTAAACTTTCAATGTTTATGGACTTTTATCCTGGAAATGTCAAGATTTTGAAATGTCAGGTACAGTGTATTGCTGTAGCAAAGGCATGAAGACAGAACGCCACCAGACCTCGAATGCCGTATGACTGTGACCTTTGCTGACATGCTGGGAAAGGGTGAAACCTCCTCAAAACCTGCAGCGAAACAGAATTACTTGACCTTCCACCTAGGACTCGATATATTTATGGCGGGGTGATGTGGATGCAGTATGTTCCTTTAAATGAAGGTCAGTTGAACTTTGACCTTATATCCTACAGCCAAACCAGTAATACTATAGTTTTTCCTTCTCTTCTCTGGGCAAAAATAGAGTAGCTGGCCTCTCATATTCCAGTCAAGTAGAAGGTGGCTGGCCATACTGTACTTTTTGTACTTCAGAGTTAAACTCTTTCAACTGTGCTCCCCTAGATCCAATTACTTTTGACATTTTAATGTCATCTCAACCAAGGGAAATAGCCCTATTCCTTTTTTCTGAAGAGAAAAACTGCGCTCCTTTCCTGCAATTTATTTCCCTTAGCACCACCTGCAATTTGGCCTGACCATTCACACTAATTGGTTATCTATCTTTACATTCTAAGGGTCCCAGGCCATTACTAATTGGTTATCTATCTTTACTTTCTATGAGTCCCAGGCCATTAATAGTGATGTCACAGGGTTCCTACATGAACAAATACGACAGTTACTATAGAATACTACAGTATTTACTATAGAATTCTGTAGCAACCTGTGGTATACTATACTACACACTGTAGTATCACTTGATCATATGTAGTAATTACTATAGAACGTTGTAGAATTCTATAGTAAATACTACAGTAATGACTGCAAAAACACTAGCCCGCAAGATCACTACACTTTAAGTGTGATCTTATAGTTATTACTACAGTTTTAATTTGTATTTGCCCTGCCCATTCCCCTCCCCCGTATCCCAATTTGTGCCACCCATAAGTGAGAAACCTACATGCCAAGTATAGACCATATTGTTTTCCATACAGATTATGCAGCAGAAGGGCTGAACTATCCACTTTCCTGAAGGGGAAAGCCTCCTACAGTAAATACTACATTATAGTACAGTCTGCAAAAACACTATTAATTAGTTAACACTACAATCTGCAAAAATGCTATTAATTGCTATAGTTTATACCACAGTTTTTTACTACAGTATTTTTGCTATAGTTAACTGTAAATAATTTCAGTATTCCCTGTAGTGTTCTTGCGGACTTCAGTCAGTATCAAATCAAATGTTATTTGTCACATGCACCGAATACAACAGGTGTAAACTTTACAGTGAAATGGTTACTCACAAGCCCTTAACCAACAACACATTTTTATGAAAAACCCTAAAAAGAAAAAAGGGGGGAAAAAGTAAGAGAAAAGAATAACAAATAAATCCAGAGCAGTGGTAAATAACAACAGTGGGGCTGTATTCATGGGGCACCGGTGTCCAGGTAATTGAGGCACATGCAGGTAGAATTATTAAAGTGACTATTCATAGATAATAACAGAGAGTAATACTTTTTGCTAATGTCATGTCGTCCTCGTGTAAGTCTCAAGATTGGTCATCTGTGGCATCCTTAATGCTGCCATCCTGAAACTCGTTTCCCTCATAATACAGTCCATGAGGTACATCAAAATGGATGCTAAATGATTTCTGTTTTTCATCACTCGTTCAAATTCCACCTAGGTACAGTATGACCCTTCAACACTTCTCATTTTCCCCAGACTTTACTTAAAGAGAGAGTGCGACATTTTGGCAATCAACCTTTTTTTTCTAATGACCCAGTGTCAGATGAACTCATGGATAAAAATGTTACGCATTAGAAGGAGGTTGAAGGTAGTTTCTGGAGCCATTGCCAACTAGCATGAGCGCAATGACTGGTTAGATGTTCAGGCCTTTACAATGTCAGCTTTGCCAATGCTGTGAAGTGATGAGCACTACAGCACACAGTATAGTAAATCATAGAGCCCCGTTTCATCCCATCTCCTTGGCTACCCACCTGATTCACTACCTGCTGTCTCAAATCACAATGTCAGCTGCTGTCCAGAGCTAGATTGCACAGTTCAGAGAGAATCCAGGTTTCTCTCCTCATCTATCCATTCCTCTATGTATTTCCACAACCTCCCTTCTATACCTTGATTTAGGGCACCAATTATAATGTCAAAACACACATGTGCACAAAGCAGGATCATGGGAAATGAGTGAACAGAAGTTTGAGCCAATAAAGTATCATCTGTGTAGTTGCCCTTTCTAATTCACAAGATTTCTAGTGACAGGCACACCACAGAAGGAAGGAGGGGTGATGGTGATACAGGATAGGAAGTGTGTGAGAGGGAGAGGGTGTCCAGAAAACTTAATTACATTCTGGATCAGCTGGACACAAACCATCTCTGATTGTTGTTATATCCCTATATCACAAACAAACCAATATTTCCTGTCGTTGAGGCTCAATCTCTATATACAGGTGTCTCAGCTCTATCTTCCTAAGGAACAAGGTGTCCTCCGTGTTCTGAAAATCCATTCTGCCGATTCGACGGCCCTCAACTTCAGATTTGATCAAGTGGCGAGCCGCTGATGGGAGCAAAGTGCTGCGACCGTTGCCTGTTGCGGCGCCCGCATTTGAATATCTGTCAGACAGCGAGATGATTGGTTATGCAAACCATTATTCATATGTGACAACATGCGGAGTGGATACTTTTGTATTAATGGCCCTTCACATCGGCAGACGTTATTGATGTTGACAGCCACACCTTCCCAAATGCTACGGATTCAGCAAGCCCACCGTTATATTAATAAATGGCAGACAGAGGGAGATCTTATGTGCCGGTGTGCGTGCGCGTGAGCGTGGGAGAGAGAGAGTCATTCTGAGGTCATTGTTCAAAACGCCATTATTAACACAAGACTGAAGACTCAACAGTCTTCACGTCATCTTCATGTCTGTATTGAATGATTCCCTATGCATTTCATTACCCAGCTGTAAGATAGAGGGAGACAGAGAACATTCTGAACAAAAGAGGAAGCAGAGAAACTGACAAAACACACACATACAACCCTGCATGTGTCAATCAAAGTCTTCATTTGGATGGAAAGGCTTAGGATAGGATCTTCCCTCTCTGGTTTAATCCAGTCAGAGGAGATGAGTAAAAGCTTTTACCAAGAGCCAATTCTCATATCAAATAAACAAAGGACTATGGGAAAAGAGGGGAAAAAACAAATGAACCTTAAGCTTGATGCCAAATTGAAGGATTTCAGCAACAGCAGACATGGAGGTGGAAAACAAACTAGAGAAAATCATTTTTCAGCAAGTAATATTGAATATTACAGCAGTAATATTGAAGGGTAAATAAGGCTTAAGTCTAGCATGTTGGACAACCACTGTCATTTCGAAACTTCATTGGAAATTGAGAATAAAATATTTTTGAGGGTTGATCAAGGTCACTCTACCACTGTGTAGAGTAGGGTCCTTGTTTGGTTTTATGTACTGCTTATGGGTACGTTGGCATCATTGCTGTAAAAGTGGGGAAATAATATATATATATTTATTTTTTTCCATACATCAGGCAGCTGTGCCAAGATAAGACAAGAGCGTGTGGGAGAGAATGAGCTAGGTCAGCCACAGTATTCTACAGCTCTTTAAACAAATTAATATTTTACCTCTAGGGTTGTGGCAACATATATCCAGTATGTAATGTGATAAGAGTATGGGAATGGTGGGACGTTTCTTCACCTGTCGCAGCTCACACTACTACACCTCTACCTCAAAGTGAGGGCAGCGTCAGGAAATGGGGGAAATGGACGCTTCTGCTCTTTCAAAGCACAAATAAGCGTGTCTCCTTTAAATCCCTGTAGCTCATCCATGCCTGCACTGCACTTAACCTGATGCACCGCAGACACATTCATCTCACCCCCAAGGTGGAGGGATCAGAGGAGGCCGCAGAACCCTGCTAAATTGAAATCCTTCACTTATATGCAGACTCACAGCGCTGAGATATATTTGTGGGGTGTCAGGTCCACCTCTGAAGACAGAGATTATTGTAATGAGAGATGATAGGGGTTCTCTTATAATAAACTCAGCAAAAAAAGAAACGGCCCTTTTTCAGGACCCTAACATCACAGATCGTCATTGTAAATGGATTAAACACTGTTTCACATGCTTGTTCAATGAACCATAAACAATTAATGAACATGTACCTGTGGAACGGTCGTTAAGACACTAACAGCTTACAGACGGTAAGCAATTGAGGTCAGTTATGGACACTAAAAAGGCCTTTCTACTGACTCTGAAATCAACGTGCGCATCTGCATCAACATGCCTTAGGCATGCTGCAAGGAGGCATAAGGCCTGCAGATGTGGTCAGGGCAATAAATTGCAATATCTATACTGTGAGACGCCTAAGACAGAGCTAAAGGGAGACAGGGCGGACAGCTGATCGTCCTCGCAGTGGCAGACCACGTGTAACAACACCTGCACAGAATCAGAACATCCAAACATCACACCTGTGGGACAGGTACAGGATGGCAACAACAACTGCCCGAGTTACACCAGGACCGCACAATCCCTCCATCAGTGCTCAGACTGTCTGCAATAGGTTGAGAGAGGCTGGACTGAGGGCTTGTAGGCCTGTTGTAAGGCAGGTCCTCACCAGACATCACTGGCAACAACGTCGCCTATAGGCATAAACCCACTGTCACTGGACAAGACAGGACTGGTTAAAAGTGCTCTTCACTGACGAGTCACTGTTTTGTCTCACCAGGTGTGAACGTCGGATTTGCGTTTATCATCGAAGGAATGAGCGTTACACCGAGGCCTGTACTCTGGAGCGGAATCAATTTAGAGATGGAGGGTTTGTCATGGTCTGTGGCGGTGTGTCACAGCATCATCGGACTGAGCTTGTTGTCATTTCAGGCGATCTCAATGCTGTGCGTTACACGGAAGAAATCCTCCTCCCTCATGTGGTACCCTTCCTGCAGGATCATCCTGACATGAACACTCCAACATGACAATGCCACCAGCCATACTGCTCGTTCTGTGCGTGATTCATGCAAGACAGGAATATCAGTGTTCTACCATGGCCAGCGAAGAGCCCGGATCTCAATCCCATTGAGCACGTCTGGGAACTGTTGGATCGGAGGATGAGGGCTTGGGCCATTCCCCCCAGAAATGTCTGGGAACTTTCATGTGCCTTGGTGGAAGAATGGGGTAACATCTCACAGTAAGAACTGGGAAATCTGGTGCAGTCCATGAGGAGGAGAAGCACTGCAGTACTTAATGCAGCTGGTGGCCACAGATACTGACAGATACTGACCCCCCTTTATTCACAGACACATTATTCCATTTCTGTTAGTCACATGTCTGTGGAACTTGTTCAGTTTATGTCTCCTTTGTTGAATCTTGTTATGTTCATACAAATATTTACATGTGTTAAGTTTGCTGGAAATAAACGCAGTTGACAGTGTGAGGACGTTTCTTTGTTTTGCTGTGTTTTTATGTGGGCTGTGCAGGTCATGTGGTGATGTGAGTGATCACCCATACAACCCAAACTATACAGTGCTGCCTCTGATATTTTATTTTCGCACTGTCCTTTCCAACACTGTATTGCCAATAAGGCTAGCTCGGTAGAGTTTGGTTTTGTAGTTGAACCAAAGTAGTTGAATTACCATTACTGGGGAAAATTAAAGATCAACAGAAGCAGAGAGTGAACTGGAGGATGACTGTCTCAATGGCCTGATGACATTTCAATCAAAACATAAAGACATCATTGAGGATGCATCTGTTGAGATGGAAAGAGCGGAAGAGAGAGAGAGAGTGAGAGGTAAAGGGGTAGAGAGAAAGCAGGAGACAGGGAGTCATTCACTGTGAGGTAAAGCGTGGAATAGAATGGCATTTATAAAAGGCTGGAACTCAGATCATATCACCATGGCTGACTGTCACATTTCACAGCTCCCTCTGCCCTCCTCTCCTCTCTCACCCCGTCATTGTCTCTCCCAGAATTCATTGCAGAGACAGATCACTGTCCAGGGAGAGAGAGGCTGAAGCGAGGCACGTTTCACGCTTTCCCCATTGCAATTTGCCAGTTGCAAGAAAAACAGCATCGAGTGTAGTGAGCTGAGAATATCAACGCTCCTTTGATGGGAGGAAGAGACAGCTGGCTAGAAATATTACTTCTGAAATGTGGCCATATATGGCCTATAAAGCTGTAAGGAGTCAGGTATTTTATCGTAAGGAAATGCTATGGAATCTGCTGTTGTGTTGACTCCAATAGCCACAAAGTAAGTTGCAGATGTATTTGTAGTGTTTACTAGGAGACATGCATAAGAGGAGCTGCAATGAAATTCAGCAACAACAGATGGAACGATTCATCTTTCTTTTTTCTGAAGTGACACAATCAAAGCTAATGAGAGATCGACATCTACATGTACAAATTGACTCAAACAATTCACATGGAGGGAAGGAAGGAGGAATTCATTTCGGCACTTGCTTTGTTCCTAAGAGTTTTGTACCATTTTACATCGAGTCCCCACCCCCTTCTAAGCGTTCAGAGTGTGATGACGGTGTGTGTGCGTACATGTCTGTGCAGGCTCTGTAGCTGTGAGACAGAGTGATAATGAGAGTGGCGAGACCCTGTGAAATGGAGATGTTCTCAGAGCTGCTGGAGTGACATATTGAACATATAGAGGTGTGGGATATTCAGGGGCTCACAAGCTATAAACAACGCTCTGGAAAACCATCATTGTCCTCTCAAAGTCACTGCTGGCATCCATCTTAGGCCTCCAGGGTCCGACAGAGATGTCATCTAGAAATATGGCGTGTCAAAACACAGTCATTTACTTTTCGTATGTCTTCTGTCTCTCCCCTCCTTTACAGGAAAACATGATACTGTTATGATGTGAAAATGGAATGACTAATATAATTATTAATTGTCAGCATTCACACTTCTGGAGAGCCACGCTCATGTCACACTCATTCATTGCGTATCCTAATTAAACAATAGATTCTCAGCCAAAACTTTCAGGACTTTGCCTCATCGAACATGGATCGCTAGGAACTTTCCTTGAGCAAAGAGTTAGGCAGGCAGGAACCTGTTGTACCTCTCAACTAGACCACCGGCGGAGCCGAAAATACATGAATGAATCATTCCTTCTGCATCAGCACCCCTCCAATCGGAATGGCAAAACTCCATTAATTCTGCTGCTTCGCATGCCTCAGTTTTAATTATCGCTGCATTAGCAATGATAAAGTATACATGGCAGGCTCACTGTGAAGGTGTGACCTCCGCTAGCTTGCTCTTTGTTCAATTAGCAACATGGCACCACGACGGCACCGCGAGCTGACAGCCAAACACTGGCCAGGGCTGAAACACCCCCCCCCCCATCCACTCAATACAGGCAGTCGTATTATTGTTTCTACGACTTTTTCTTTCATCGTCTATCACTATCACCTTAACACTTCATCCCTCGGTTCATTCTCTCTCTCTCTCTCTCTCTGCGCTGGTTCGGTGGAATATTAATTGAAAGCGAATGTGAAGCATGGTGCATCCATGTTTTAACACTGATACCATATGGGACGTCATGAATGCACACAACAGGGCTTAATCACCTTGGCATGGGCTGGCTTCCCTCACATCTGTCCAGGCTCTGCTGAGGGGAAGATGGTAGGCACTATGGTTACAACAGTTCTGTCGAGTATTCCTGGTTGGTTCCCTAGAGGCACCAGTGCCGCCCATGGGCCTATCAGATTCTTTCCTCCACATCTCCTCCAGAGCAAATCTTTCATCATCTACGAGAGTGTTGCGTTAAATCACTTGCAGCCGGCTCCCATCGCTGTAACACGGATCCCGGCAGAGGTATTAAGCCAGATGGATCGCGGAACCTCTCGTATTGACGGAACAAGTTAGCCAAAGACGACAGCTGTTGATGGACAGCGGTGGACTTTTTCTCATCCGTCAGTCCGATTTTTCAGGAAGTAGCTCGATCATTCGTTTGGGATTATGAGAGTGTTAGGAAAACATAGAAGATAGACATTCACATTCGCTGCAGCAAATCATGCCTGTATCAGGGTATTAGACATTGATGGGTTGTGAGGACCTAGTTAGGCCAGCCACATGGCCATGTGTTACCCACCATGCCAAACACTTAGATTAGACAGTGGCTCACACAACAGAAGGCACTCTCTCCTCTCCTGCCAAACAGCCAGACCCTTTCTCTTCTGTCTCAACCTCATATTGTAGAGTTTGTTCCCTCATACCCTCCTCCATTTCAGAGTCTATCAGATTAATGTTCCCTAAATATCTGTTTGGGGGATTTTCATAGCATTTGATTGTTTCCATAGCATTTGATGTGTTGGTAACCGTTGTCATTGGAAAAGGTGCACTTTGTACTTTGACGAGTTATCTTTTTTAGGGATATCTGTGTTTGTTTGAGAGAGACTATCAGTGTCAATTACTTTGGGCAAAATTATTGAACTGAAAGAATCAAATCTTTACAGTAATGTACTGTTAAACCAAAGTTTTTGGTGAATTTACCTTTTTTTAGAGTAATTTACAGGTAACCGACTACCAAAGTTACCATACACTTTAACTTTGTGATACATTTTTGTTTGTTGGGGGGCGTTACAGGTCAATTATGCATATGTCTCCATCCAACATGTCTCCATCCAACCCCCCAAGTCGATGTAAATACATTTAACTGGTCATGGTTATCCGGCTATATATTAAATGAATTAAATGTGTGCGTGTTTGTGTACAGTATATCTGACATCTTATTTTTCATGTGTACATATAGCATACAGATACTGCGCCTTTGAGGGGAAAATCTATCCGACAGCAATAGACCTGCTGGTGCAGCATCTCAAACAGCAACAGAAGGCATGCTTCACCATTATGTCACACACGTCTTTGTGAGATGCAGAGGAGGTGAATGGATGATCGCCGCAAGTGTGGTTCCCACAAGGAAGCATGGAGGAGGAGGTGTAAACATGTGGGGGTGCTTTGCTTATTTAGAATTCAAGGCACACTTAACCAGCATGGCTACCACAGCATTCTGCAGCGATATGCCATCCCATCTGGTTTGAGCTTAGTGGGACTATCATTTGGTTTTCAACAGGACAATGACCCAAAATAACACCTCCAGGCTGTGTTTGTCTAATCAGACCACATGACCTTCTCCCATTCCTCCTCTGGATCATCCAGATGGTCATTGGCAAGCTTCAGACGGGCCTGGACATGCGCTGACTTGAGCAGGAGGACATTGCGTGCACTGCAGGATTTTAATCCATGACGGCATAGTGTGTTACTAATGGCTTTCTTTGAGACTGTGGTCCCAGCTCTCTTCAGGTCATTGACCAGGTCCTGCTGTGTAGTTTTCGGCTGATCCCTCACCTTCCTCATAATCATTGATGCCCCATGAGATGAGATCTTGCATGGAGCCCCGGGCCGAGGGTGATTGACCTTCATCTTGAACTTCTTCCATTTTCTAATAATTGCGCCAACAGTTGTTGCCTTCTCACCAAGCTGCTTGCCGATTGTCCTGTAGCCCATCACAGCCTTGTGCAGGTCTACAATTGTATCCTTGATGTCCTTACACAGCTCACTCGTCTTGGCCATTGTGGAGAGGTTGGAGTCTGTTTGATTGAGTGTGTGGACAGGTGTCTTTTATACAGGTAACGAGTTCAAACAGGTGCAGTTAATACAGGTAATGAGTGGAGAACAGGAGGGCTTCTTAAAGAAAAACTAACTAGGTCTGTGAGTACCGGAATTCTTACTGGTTGGTAGGTGATCAAATACTTATGTCATGCAATAAAATGCAAATTAATTACTTAAAAATTATACAATGTGATTTTCAAGATTTTTGTTTTAGATTCCGTCTCTCACAGTTGAAGTGTACCTATGATAACAATTACAGACCTCTACATGCTTTGTAAGTAGGAAAACCTGCAAAATCGGCAGTGTTTCAAATACGTGTTCTCCCCACTGTATATATAGTTTTAAGTATATGTTGGGCTTCATGGATTGTTTATTTGTATGTGTTGGGCTTAAGCAAAGATTATTATGTATATTTTTCAGGCCGCAATTGTTCCTTGACTTGTACCATTCATTCTTGCTGTCTATAATTCCAATGTTATGACTTCTCATAGTAACTCTATCTATGGGTGAATTGGGAGAGAGTGAGGTGATTTCCATCTAAGAGCCAACATCTTGTTTGCGGAAGTGCTGCCTGCCAGCAGTAATCGTCTCTGATTGATTGAGAGATTGAAGGAGCCATCATCTTTAATTAAGTAACATAACAGATGCAAAGCATTGAATATTTATATTCATGCACTTTGAAATGAATTCAACGGTTGGGAGTTGGGGCCAATCTCATCATAAACATTTTCCTTGGTGAAAAAACGTAAAATATATGTAAGTTAATGGTTCGGATTACAGGATGCCAAGGCCATATTTTTCCATATTATGTTCCAGTTGAAGGGTTGTTCAGATTCAATTAAATCTGTGGACCACACTTTTTCAATGCTCAGAATATGAACTTCCCAAAAGTTGTTTATGTACATTGAACAAAAATAGAAATGCAACATGTAAAGTATTGGTCCCATGTTTCATGAGCTGAAATGAAATGAAATGAAAAAAAAAATCCCAGAAATGTTCCATATGCACATAAAGCTTATTTATCTCACCTTTTGTGTACACATTTGTTTACATCCCTGTTAGTGAACAATTTCTCCTTAGCGAAGAGAATCCATCCACCTGACAGGTGTGCCTATCAAAAAGCTTATTAAACAGTATGATCATTACACAGGTTCACCTTGTGCTGGGGACAATAGAAGACTACTTAAAAATGTGCAGTTTTGTCACACAACCCAATGCCACAGAGTTTTGAGGGATCGTGCAATTGGTTTTCCGACTGCAGGAATGTCTACCAGAGCTGTTGCCAGAAAATTGAATGTTAATTTCTCTACCATAAATTGCCTCCAACGTTATTTTAAAGAATTTAGCAAAACGTGCAACTGGCCTCATTGGCAAACCACGTGTAACCACGCCATCCCAGGACCTCAACATCTGGATCACATTTGGACCAATGGGGGGATGCTAAAGGCCACCCTCCACATCGCAAGGCATTATTGTGAAATGTTGGAGTATGGGCATGCCATTTTGATTCTCAGTAACATTCATTTTCAATTTTATGGCAAAAAGAAATTGTGTTTAAAACCTTTTACGACTGCGTTCCTGTCGTGGAACAAAATCAGCGAAAATTCCAGAGCTCCAACTAATTGTACTCGTTGAAACTCAAACTTTCATTAGAAATTCACATCCAGGGTACTCAAATCAAGCCACACTCGTTGTGTGTGGATTACAGAAGTAGGTTGAAGTGTTTTGTCAAAGTTTATAGGCAATTTTATGAATTTTAAAAAATGATGTCGCGTTGGGAAATGTGACTTTTTCCATAGATTTCTCGGTGTTCATAAATGGACATTTTGGGTATATATGGACCGATTTAATCGAAAAAATACCCAATTGTGATGTTTATGGGACATATAGGAGTGCCAACAAAGAAGCTCGTCAAAGGTAATGAATGTTTTATATTTTATTTCTGCGTTTTGGGTAGCGCCGGCTACGCTAATTTCTTTGTTTTCGTCCCCTTTGTGTGTTTCTGGGGGCTGCATGCTATCAGATAATAGCTTCTCATGCTCGCTTCTCATGCTCGCCGAAAAGCATTTTAAAAATCTGACATGTTGGCTATATTCACAACGAGTGTGGCTTTAATTGAGTACCTTGCATGTGAGTTTTAATGAAAGTTTGAGTTGTATCGAGTACAATTAGTTGGCGCTCTGGAATTTCCGCTGATTTGGTTCCTGTACAGGTACAAGCATCCATAAAAGGTTTTAAACTAATTTATTCTTGCTCACAGATAAAACTAAATAAATGCAGAATTTACCTAATGAATAATTGCAAAACACTAATTTAAAACACATAATACGTGATATAAAAAGAGCACAGAACGCTTGAAACATTACAGGACATTTTTCATGATGGAAATTGAATATTAAAATTCCTAAAATATGCATATTATTAGTATATTTGGATAGAAATCACTCAGGAGTTTCTAAAACTGTTTGAATGATGTCTGTGAGTATAACATAACTCATAGGATAGGCAAAAACCTGAGAAAAAATGCAACCAGGAAGTGGGAAATCTGAGGTTTAAAGGTTTTCAAGTCTTTTCTAATCCAATATACAGTGTAAAATGTGGTCCGATTGCACTTCCTAAGGTTTCCACTAGATGTCAACAGTCTTTAGAACCTTGTTTCAGGCTTATACTGTGAAGGGGGAGCAAATAAGAGCTGTTTGACTGGGAGCGCATTCCTGGTAGCGCATTCCGATGAAGATCATCAAAGGTAAGTGAATATTTATAATGATATTTCTGACTTCTGTTGACTCCACAACATGGTGGATATCTGTATGGCTTGTTTTGGTGCCTGAGCGCTGTACTCAGATTATTGCATGGGGTGCTTTTTCCGTAAAGCTTTTTTGAAATCTGACACAGCGGTTGCATAAGGAGAAGTATATATTTAATTCCATGCATAGCAATTGTATTTTCATCAACATTTATGATGAGTATTTCTGTAAATTGATATGGCTCTCAAAACATTACTGACCATAATGCGCCAATGTAAACTGAGATTTTTGGATATAAATATGAACTTTATTCGAACAAAACATACATGTGTTGTGTAACATGAAGTCCTATGAGTGTCATCTGATGAAGATCATCAAAGGTTAGTCATTTCTCTCTATTTCTGCTTTTTGTGACTCCTCTCTTTGGCTGGAAAAGTGGCTGTGTTTTTCTGTGACTTGGTGCTGACCTAACATAATCGCATGGTATGCTTTCGTCGTAAAGCCTTTTTGAAATCGGACACTGTGGTGGGATTAACAAGTTTATCTTTAAAAGGGTGTACAATACTCGTATGTTTGAGGAATTTTAATTATGAGATTTCTATTGTTTGAATTTGGCGCCCTGCACTTTCACTGGCCGTTGTCAAATTGATCCCGTTAACGGGATTTCAGTCGTAAGTAGTTTAAGAGCTAGCGTTATTATGCAGTTGAATAGCAGTGGGTAGAGTGGCGTTTCACAGGCAGTTCGTATGAGCAGTTATACAGGACAGTTCATGGCTGTTTCTCAGGAGCCTGGTGGTGCAGTTCTCTCTTTAGAGGCAGCAGGTCATTCAGTGGATGGTCAAGAGTGTGAATGTCCTACACCAGGCGCACTACTCAACCTCCGTAGATGATGCTCAAGTCCCTCTTCTGCATCCTGTCTAGTTGGGCCTGCTGCTTTTTACTGCATGCAACGAACAGCACTCCACCGTATTCCAGACAAGGCCTGACCAGTGTAGTATAGACTGACCAGATCTTCAGTGGGTAGGCCATTTCTGGCAAGAACAGTCAAATAGTTCAATTGTTTTGAGGCCTCACTTAAAGCTCCACAAGTGTGTCACTATTGACGTTAGAGTCTAGATGAAAACCAAGATACTTGGTTGTTCTTACTACTGGTACTTCCTGTCCTCCTAGGATTAGTGGTGCAGGTTGTGAATGGTGTCTAAAAAAACATATTCGAATTTCCAAAGGCTTTTTCCCATTTAGGAGCATGTTGTTGGATGTGGCCCACTCTTCCAGCTGCTTTGCCTCCATGGAAGTTGTGTCGATATTGATAATGGTTAATGGTATGGCTCGGGACAACCCTACATCATCTGCATACCCAATGTCCAGAGTGTCACTGAAGAAAACTTTTTGGGTGGACATGTGAAGGAGAAACAGATATGATGAAGCCACGCCACCTTGTGGCACACCAGAGGTGAACTCTGACCAAGGGCTAAATGTGCCATTTTCCATCACCCACAAACCAAATCAAGTTTTAATGGTCACATACACTTGTTTAGCAGATGTTATTGGTGGGTGAAGCGAAATGCTTGTGCTTCTAGCTCCGACAGTGCAGTAATATCTAACCAGTGATATCTAACAGTTTCACAACGTATACCCAAAATACACATAACTCTAAGTAAGGAATGGATTAAGAATATATATATATATATATATATATATATATATATATATATATATATATATATATATATATATATATATATATGTCAGAGCGATATTGGACTAAGATACAGTGGCATAGTATAGAGTACAGCTGTTTTTCAGTCTCTCGGTCCCAGCTTTGATGCACCTATACTGACCTCGCCTTCTGGATAATAATGAGGTGAACAGGCAGTGGCTCAGGTGGTGTATGTCCTTGATGATCTTTTTGGCCTTCCTATGGAATCGGGTGCTGTAAGTGTCCAGGGGGGTGGGAAGTTGCCATATATATATATATATATATATACACACACAGTGGGGCAAAAAGTATTTAGTCAGCCACCAATTGTGCACGTTCTACCACTTAAAAATATGAGAGAGGCCTGTAATTTTCATCATAAGTACACTTCAACTATGACAGACAAATTTTGAAAAAATATCCAGAAAATCACATTGTAGGATTTTTAATAAATTTATTTGGAAATTACATCATGATTTTCCCATGATGTCAAGCAATGAGGCAATGAGGCACTGAGTTTGAAGGAAGGCCTTGAAATACATCCACAGGTACACCTCCAATTGATGTCAATTAGCCTATCAGAAGCTTCTAAAGCCATGGCATCATTTTCTGGAATTTTCCAAGCTGTTTAACTTCTTAAGGTATAGGGGGCAGCATTTTCACTTTTGGATAAATAGCGTGCCCAATTTCAACTTCCTGCTACTCGTGCCAAGAATATAAGATATGTATATTATTAATAGACAACACTCTAACGTTTCTAAAACTGTTTGAATCATGTCTGTGAGTATAACAGAACTTGTATAGCAGGCAAAACCCTGAGGACTAACCATTCAGAATTTTTTGTTTGTTGATGTCTCGGTCTGTTCTCATTGGGAAACTATATTTCTTTGGCACTTGTTTGCAGTTCCTACCACTTCCACTGGATGTCACCAGTCTTTGGAATTTGGTTGAGGTTATTCCTTTGTGCAATGAAGAAGTACGGCCATCTATGTATTACATCTATGTATTACAAAAGTAGTTTGAAATGTTTTGGCAAAGTTTACAGGTAACGTTTGAGATATTTTGTAGTGACGTTGCACAAATTGGAAGCTGTTTTTTTCTGGATCAAACGCGCCAAATAAATGGACATTTTGAATATATATGGATGGAATTAATCGAACAAAAGGACCAATTGTGATGTTTACGGGACGTATTGGAGTGCCAACAAAAGAAGCTCGTCAAAGGTAAGGCATGATTTATATTTTATTTCTGCGTTTTGTGTAGCGCCTGCAGGGTTGAAATATGCTACTCTCTTTGTTTACTGTTGTGCTATCATCAGATAATAGCTTCTTATGCTTTCGCCGAAAAGCCTTTTTAAAATATGACATGTTGGCTGGATTCACAACGAGTGTAGCTTTAGTTTAGTATCTTACATGTGTGATTTAATGAAAGTTAGATTTTTATATCATTTTATTTGAATTTGCCGCACTGCATTTTCCCTGGCTTTTGGCCAAGTGAGCCGCTAGCGTCCCCTATCTTAGAGAGGTTAAAGGCACAGTCAACTTAGCCTATGTAAACTTCTGACCCACTGGAATTGTGATACAGTGAATTACAAGTGAAATGATCTGTCTGTAAAAAAAGTTGGAATATTTACTTGTGTAATGCACAAAGTAATGTCCTAACCAACTTGCAACAAGAAATGTGTGGAGTGGTTAAAAAATTATTTTTATTGACCCTAACCTTAGTGTGTGTAAACTTCTGACTTCAACTGTATCTATCAGATATAGGACAGACACTTCAGAACAAACTTTCTTTAGATTTATTTTTGAGGGGGTCTCTGTGTTTATCCATGTATGAAGCTGTTATTGAAGGTGTTTCTTGTGGCCTAATAGCAGCCATGCCAAATTCAATGTTTCATCACATTTTTTATTTGAACTAAAAGGTCCTAAATCTCAAAATCAAATAGCTAAACGATAATTGGTATGACCAGGGCTGTTGCGGTGACCGTATTACAACCATTTAGTCACGGTAATTAGGACTCTCCAAGCTCTGATGCTGCTGATGGTCATTCGGAGCCTACCAAACGTATTAACCTCTCTAGGGTACGTGGCGTCCCACCTCGTCAACAGCCAGTGAAACTGCAGGGCGCCAAATTCAAAACAACAGAAATCCCATAATTAAAATTCCTCAAACATACATGTATTTTACACCATTTTAAAGATACACTTGTTGTAAATTCAGCCACAGTGTCCGATTTCAAAAAGTCTTTAAGACGAAAGCAAACAAAACGATTATGTTAGGTCAGAGCCAAATCACAGAAAAACACAGCCATTTTTCCAGCCAAAGAGAGAAGTCACAAAAAGCACAAATAGAGACACAATTAATCACTAACCTTTAATGATCTTCATCAGACGACACTCATAGGACTTCATGTTACACAATACATGTATGTTTTGTTCGGTAAAGTTCATATTTATATCCAAGAATCTGAGTTTACATTGGCGTGTTATGTTCAGTAGTTCCAAAACATCCGGTGATTTTTGGAGAGAGCCACATCAATTTACAGAAATACTCATAATAAACAATGCTAAAAGATACAACTGTTATGCATAGAATTTTAGATCCACTTCTCCTTAATATAACTGCTGTGTCAGATTTCAAAAAAACTTTACGGAAAAAGCACACCATGCAATAATCTGAGTACGGCACTCATTCTACAAATCAAGCCAAACAGATATCCGCCATGTTGGAGTCAACAGAAGTCAGAAATAGCATTATAAATATTCACTTACCTTTGATGATCTTCATCAGAATGCACTCCCAGCAATCCCAGTTCCACAATAAATGTTTATTTTGTTCGATAATGTCTATCATTTATGTCCAAATACCTCCTTGTTGTTTGCGCGTTCAGTACACAATCCAAAGTCCAGCGGAAAGTATGGATGAAAAAAGTCCAAAAAGTTATATTACAGTACGTAGAAACATGTCAATCGAAGTATAGAATCAATCTTTAGAATGTTTTTAACATAAATCTTCAATAATATTCCAACCAGAGAATTCCTATGTCTCTAGAATTGCAATGGAACAGAGCTCGCTCTCACGTGAACGTGTGAGACTGAGCTCATGGCTCTCCAGCAGACATCTGACTCATCCCCCTCTCATTCGCCCCCACCTCACAGTAGAAGCATCAAACAAAGTTCTAAAGACTGTTGACATCTAGTGGAAGCATTAGGAAGGGCACTATGACCCCATAGACACAGTGTTGTCGATAGGCCAAGAGTTGATAAACTACAAACCTCAGATTTCCCACTTCCTTGTTGGATTTATTCTCAGGTTTTTGCCTGCCATATGAGTTATGTTATACTCACAGACATCATTCAAACAGTTTTAGAAATGTCAGTGTTTTCCATCCAAATCTACTAATTATATGCATATTCTAGCTTTTATGGCTGAGTAGCAGGCAGTTTAATTTGGGCACGCTTTTCATCCAAAATTCCCAATGCTGCCCCCTACCCTAGAGAAGTTAACAACTGGTTCTCAGCACTCTATTGTCCCTTTAATCACTCAGATAACAATGCAAATGTAATCCAAAATCTAGTCAAACACTACATGAGAGCCCACGAGCTCATATTGCACAACATTTCTGTAGGCTATGCAATTGAACGAGATAACAGAGTGATGGCCTCTACTAAAAAGAGGATCCCTTCAGCTTTCTATAGGCTAGGCCTACTATATTTATTTATCAACTTTCCTAATATTAAGCACATTGCGTATCTTTACAACAGGAGTATATAGCCTATCTGGCTGGCATGAAAATGAACCACGGGAAAAGCGTCCTCCATTCACTATTTAAGTGCATAGCTGGCATGTATTTTTTCCCCGACCCCCGTTTCGTGATGGGTGCATGATAATGGTCCATTCGAAATCAAAACAAATTTCACGCATATATTATTTAGTATTTATAAAGACAAGATTAAATCAAGAATAGTCTTTTCTCTCTCTCTTTCTTTCGGAGGACCTGAGCCCTAGGACCATGCCTCAGGACTACCTGGCCTGATGCCTCCTTGCTGTCCCCAGTCCACCTGGTCATGCTGCTGCTCCAGTTTCAACTGTTCTACCTGCGGCTATGGAACCCTGACCTGTTCACTGGACGTGCTACCTTGATCCGGACCTGGTGTTTAGGACTCTCTCTCTGCCGCACCTTCGGTCTCTAACTTTGAATGATCGTCTATGAAAAGCCAACTGACATTTACTGCTGATGTGCTGTCCTGTTGCACCCTCTACAACAACTGTGATTATTATTATCTGACCCTGCTGGTCATCTATGAAAATTTGGCCATGTTGGCCATGTTCTGTTATCTCCACCCGGTGCAGCCAGAAGAGGACTGGCCAGCCCTCAGTGCCTGGTTCCACTCTAGGTTTCTTCCTGGCTGCCGTGCTTCTGCATCTGCATTGCTTGCTGTTTGGGGCTGGGTTTCTGTGCAGCACTTTGTGACATTGGATGACGTAAAAAGGGCTTTATAAATACATTTGATTGATTGATTGATGGGTGACAATATTAGCCTATCACTTGTGAATGATATGCCCAGAGAGTAATGACTTTTAAATTGTTTTAATCATAGTCGCACACCTCATGTAGCATAGCCCATAGGCCTCTATGTTTGATAAGGTTTGTATCACAACTCAAGTGGCAAAATAACTTCTTAAAATTAAGCGCATTAATCTGCTTTAGATAGGGTGTAGAGCCTCCCTGGCATACTTAAGCAGCGCATGAGTTTCAAGTTTGGGGAAGATATTTTTTAACACAAAAATGCACCTTTATAATTAAAGCATTACATGCATAAATTGCATTTGTGATCACTTTTGAGAGTGGTGTTTTCCTGCCAATGGCCCAAACTTGAAACTCATGCGCTGCTTAAGTATGCCAGGTAGGCTCTACACCCTATCTAAAGCAGATTAATGCTATTAACTTGGGATCTATCGAATCCCACAACTGTCCCGGATTATGTTTGGAATATTAATTTCTCGCACAGATAGGTGAACTTTTGTACTATGGGTGATAGGGGAGGGAGGTGGTGAGGGCCCTAGGAGAGTGGTGCCAGGAAAATAACCTTTCACTCAACATCAACAAAACAAAGGAGTTGATCATGGACTTCAGAAAAGAGCAGAGGGAGCACGCCCCCCTATCCACATCGACGGGACCGCTTCAAGTTCCTCGGCGTATACATCACTGACGATCTAATATGTTCCACCTGCACAGATAGTGTGGTGAAGAAGGCGCAACAGCGCCTCTTCAACCTCGAGAGGCTGAAGAAATTTGGCTTGGACCCTAAAACCCTCAAACTTTTACAGGTGCACAATTGAGAGCATCCTGTTGGGCTGCATCACAGCCAGGTACGGCAACTGCACCGCCCACAACCGCAGGGCTCTCCAGAGGGTGGTGCAGTCTGCCCAACGCATCACCTGGGGCAAACTAGCTGCCCTCTTGGACACCAACAGTACCCGATGTCACAGGAATGTTCCTGTGACATCGGAAACATTCCTATGAAACTATGCAGTTTTTTGTTTTTTTACGTGTTATTTCTTACATTAGTACCCCAGGTCATCTTAGGTTTCATTACAAACAGTCGAGAAGAACTACTGTATATAAGATCAGCGTCAACTCACCATCAGTATGACCAAGAATATGTTTTTCACGACGCGGATCCTGTGTTCTGCCTTACTAACAGGACAATGGAATGGATCGCATGCAGCGACCCAAAAAACGACTCCGAAAAAGAGGGAAATGAGGCGGTCTTCTGGTCAGACTACGGAGACGTGCACATCGTGCCCCACTTCCTAGCATTCTTCTTGCCAATGTCCAGTCTCTTGACAACAAGGTTGATGAAATCCGAGCAAAGGTAGCATTCCAGAGGGACATCAGAGACCGTAATGTTCTGTGCTTCACGGAAACATGGCTCACTGGATAGACGCTATCCGAAGCGGTGCAGCCAACGGGTTTCTCCACGCATCGCGCCGACAGAAACAAACACCTTTCTGGTAAGAAGAGGGGTGGGGGCGTATGCCTTATGGCTAACGAGGCATGGTGCGATGAAAGAAACATACAGGAACTCAAATCCTTCTGTTCACCTGATTTAGAATTCCTCACAATCAAATGTAGACCGCATTATCTACCAAGAGAATTCTCTTCGATTATAATCACAGCCGTATATATCCCCCCCAAGCAGACACATCGATGGCTCTGAACGAACTTTATTTAACTCTTTGCAAACTGGAAACCATTTATCCGGAGGCTGCATTCATTGTTGCTGGGGATTTTAACAAGGCTAATCTGAAAACAAGACTCCCTAAATTTTATCAGCATATTGATTGCGCAACCAGGGGTGGAAAAACCTTGGATCATTGTTACTCTAACTTCCGCGACGCATATAAGGCCCTGCCCCGCCCCCCTTTCGGAAAAGCTGACCACGACTCCATTTTGCTGATACCTGCCTACAGACAAAAACTAAAACAAGAAGCTCCCATGCTGAGGTCTGTCCAACGCTGGTCCGACCAAGCTGACTCCACACTCCAAGACTGCTTCCATCACGTGGACTGGGACATGTTTCGTATTGCGTCAGATAACAACATTGACGAATACGCTGATTCGGTGTGCGAGTTCATTAGAACGTGCGTTGAAGATGTCGTTCCCATAGCAACGATTAAAACATTCCCTAACCAGAAACCGTGGATTGATGGCAGCATTCGCGTGAAACTGAAAGCGTGAACCACTGCTTTTAATCAGGGCAAGGTGTCTGGTAACATGACTGAATACAAACAGTGCAGCTATTCCCTCCGTAAGGCTATCAAACAAGCTAAGCGTCAGTACAGAGACAAAGTAGAATCTCAATTCAACGGCTCAGACACAAGAGGCATGTGGCAGGGTCTACTGTCAATCACGGACTACAGGAAGAAATCCAGCCCAGTCACGGACCAGGATGTCTTGCTCCCAGGCAGACTAAATAACTTTTTTGCCCGCTTTGAGGACAATACAGTTCCACTGACACGGCCTGCAACGGAAACATGCGGTCTCTCCTTCACTGCAGCTGAGGTAAGAAAAACATTTAAATGTGTTAACCCTCGCAAGGCTGCAGGCCCAGACGGCATCCCCAGCCGCGCCCTCAGAGCATGCGCAGACCAGCTGGCTGGTGTGTTTACGGACATATTCAATCAATCCCTATACCAGTCTGCTGTTCCCACATGCTTCAAGAGGGCCACCATTGTTCTTGTTCCCAAGAAAGCTAAGGTAACTGAGCTAAACGACTACCGCCCCGTAGCACTCACTTCCGTCATCATGAAGTGCTTTGAGAGACTAGTCAAGGACCATATCACCTCCACCCTACCTGACACCCTGGACCCACTCCAATTTGCTTACCACCCAAATAGGTTTACAGACGATGCAATCTCAACCACACTGCACACTGCCCTAACCCATTTGGACAAGAGGAATACCTATGTGAGAATGCTGTTCATCGACTACAGCTCGGCATTCAACACCATAGTACCCTCCAAGCTCGTCATCAAGCTCGAGACCCTGGGTCTCGACCCCGCCCTGTGCAACTGGTTACTGGACTTCGTGACGGGCCGCCCCCAGGTGGTGAGGGTAGGTAACAACATCTCCTCCCCGCTGATCCTCAACACTGGGGCCCCACAAGGGTGCGTTCTGAGCCCTCTCCTGTACTCCCTGTTCACCCACGACTGCGTGGCCACGCACGCCTCCAACTCAATCATCAAGTTTGCGGACGACACAACAGTGGTAGGCTTGATTACCAACAACGACGAGACGGCCTACAGGGAGGAGGTGAGGGCCCTCGGAGTGTGGTGTCAGGAAAATAACCTCACACTCAACGTCAACAAAACTAAGGAGATGATTGTGGACTTCAGGAAACAGCAGAGGGAACACCCCCTATCCACATCGATGGAACAGTAGTGGAGAGAGTAGCAAGTTTTACGTTCCTCGGCATACACATCACAGACAAACTGAATTGGTCCACTCACACAGACAGCATCGTGAAGAAGGCGCAGCAGCGCCTCTTCAACCTCAGGAGGCTGAAGAAATTCGGCTTGTCACCAAAAGCACTCACAAACTTCTACAGATGCACAATCGAGAGCATCCTGGCGGGCTGTATCACCGCCTGGTACGGCAACTGCTCCGCCCTCAACCGTAAGGCTCTCCAGAGGGTAGTGAGGTCTGCACAACGCATCACCGGGGGCAAACTACCTGCCCTCCAGGACACCTACACCACCCGATGTTACAGGAAGGCCATAAAGATCATCAAGGACATCAACCACCCGAGCCACTGCCTGTTCACCCCGCTATCATCCAGAAGGCGAGGTCAGTACAGGTGCATCAAAGCTGGGACCGAGAGACTGAAAAACAGCTTCTATCTCAAGGCCATCAGACTGTTAAACAGCCACCACTAACATTGAGCGGCTGCTGCCAACACACTGACACTGACTCAACTCCAGCCACTTTAATAATGGGAATTGATGGGAAATGATGTAAATATATCACTAGCCACTTTAAACAATGCTACCTTATATAATGTTACTTACACTACATTATTCATCTCATGTGCATACGTATATACTGTACTCTATATCATCGACTGCATCCTTATGTAATACATGTATCACTAGCCACTTTAACTATGCCACTTTGTTTACATACTCATCTCATATGTATATACTGTACTCGATACCATCTACTGTATCTTGCCTATGCTGCTCTGTACCATCACTCATTCATATATCCTTATGTACATATTCTTTATCCCCTTACACTGTGTATAAGACAGTAGTTTAGGAATTGTTAGTTAGATTACTTGTTGGTTATTACTGCATTGTCGGAACTAGAAGCACAAGCATTTCGCTACACTCGCATTAACATCTGCTAACCATGTGTATGTGACAAATAACATTTGATTTGATTTGATTTGAATGCCAAAAAGGATCATCAATAGACTCAATTACATGACTGAGAGGTTCTTCGGCATGCAGCGGGGAGAAGGGAATTATAATTTTTATATTCAGCTCAAGGGCACAACAGCCACTGGTCGCAAAAGGCCAGGATTTTTTTAGGGGGATTATCATAATCCACTGCATCTGCCGATGTCGCCCTTCCGCATCTGTGGTGAAAGGTAACAGAGTCACACTAAGGGGATGCAGAAGGGGAATTCAAGGCATTATCAAGTGCTTGTCAAATTGTAAATGAGAAAGTGATGAAGTGTACAGCCTGCGCAGGAAACAAAGCAGAGCTTGTGCCTTTCATGCAACTTTTTTAAATTCATCATTAGAGTCGTATCATGCAGCCTTAGAATGTATTAAAAATCAAAACATACAGCCCAACATTTGTATCACAATTAAAGTTACAGAAAAAACTTTTTTTTGTGGCTTTTTTTAACTAGGCAAGTCAGTTAACAACACATTTTGATTTTAAATGATGCCCTACCCCGGCCCTCCCCTAACCCGGACGACGTTGGGCCAATTGTACGCCGCCCTATGGGACTCCAGATCATGGCCGGTTGTGATACAGCCCGGGATCGAAGCAGGATCTGTAGTGATGTCTCCAGCACTGAGATGCAGTGCCTTAGACCGCTGCACCACTCGGGAGTATAAATTAGGCATATAGGGATACCTGTTTCTTTGTTAGCCGATCAACACAGAATAGCTGCATGTGCGCACTTCCTGAAATCCTTTTGAAGAAAATATCCGTACTATTTTATTCAGCTATGTTCAATTTTATTCTTCATACTATAAAATATTAAATAATGCAACGGAATTCTAAGCAAATCTTGTCTGCTAAGTTAATTAGTGTAGCCCACAGCCATATGATAAGGACAAGGCAGAGTATGTTATTCTGTTCTTCAGAAATAGACTACATCTTCTTCATATCATGTTTATTTAGACCTCTCTAAAATAAATTGTTTTTTTTGTGATGGTGTAGGCCATATTACATGGATTTATGATACTTTTAAAATCTAGATGTTCCGAAGGTCTGCATCAGTGGCTTGTAGGCTATGCATGGAAGCCAGGAGATGCTAAATGTGTTTGTTCATTAAATGGTCAATTACCGTGAGATCGGTAGATATTTGCTTGACAATCACCGGCTGACAAAATGTCATTACCGCCACAGCCCTAGTTTCCAGAAACTAGTCACATTTCTCCTTTGCCAAGATAATCAATCCACCTGACAGGTGTGGCATTTCATGAAGCAGATTAAACAGCATGATCATTACACAGGTGCACCTTGTGCTGTGGACAATAAAAGGCCACTCTGAAATGTGCAGTTTTGTCACAGCACAATGCTGAAGATGTCTCAAGTTAAGGGAGCGTGCAATTGGCATTCTGAATGCAGAAATGTCCACCAGAGCTGTTGCCAGAGAATTGAATGTTAATTTCTTTACCAAAAGCTGACTCCAAAGTCATTTTAGAGAATTTAGCAGTACATCAAAACGGCCTCACAACCGCAGACCGCATGTAACCATGACAGCCCGGGACCTCCACATCCGCCTTCTTCTCCTGCGGGATCATCTGAGACCAGCCACCTGGACAGCTGATGAAATTGAGGAGAATTTATGTTAGTAATAACTCCATTTTGTGTAGAAAAACACATTTTGATTGGCTGGGCCTGGCTGCCAAGTGGGTGGGCCTATGCCTTCCAAGGCCCACCCATGGCTTCAACCCCTGCACAGTCTTGTGAAATCTATAAATTAGGGCCGAACACATTTATTTAAATTGACTGATTTCCTTATATCAACTGTAACTCAGTAAAAACTATGAAATTGTTGCATTTATATTTTTGTTTAGTATATTAATATTTTTAGAATGCAATAAGCATTACGATACAAAGACAATATACATTTATATCGTACAAACTTAAGATAAACAATAATTATATTTACTCTAACGGGTAGCGAAATATAACTATCTGCAAGCCACACCTCCAATAAGCCACACCTCCAATATTATATTAGGCTGTCATCTCTACAATATATATATATATATATATATATATATATATATATATATATATATATATGTTTTTTGTTTTGTTTTTCATTAAAATTGATCCCCGTCATCACAAAAAGGTTCTGGTTAAAACTTTTACATAGGGGTTCCATGAAGACCCTTTTCAGAGTGGTTCCTCAAGTAACATTTTTGAACTGGAAAGGTTACCCGTGTGGCAATTTTTAGAACTCCAACAGGTTTTCCCAGGCTTCTTCACTTCTAAAATCACAACAGTGTCCAGTTTTCTGGGTTATTGTGTTCATTACATCACTGAAACAGATGTGACCAGGTTTAGAAGGCAGGTAACTTACATACTGTACAGACTCCACAAGACACAAATACATGAATTATGGTAGACCTTGAAAGATTGTTTTACCGCCTGGCTAGAATAGATACTTGTACTGTGCCACAAACAGCATGTGTGTGGGCGACACGACGGGACTCATAATGATAAGGGCGGGTCTGGTTTAGGCATTAGCATGAAGCAGTGTTCCTGTGTTTGTGCAGCATGTGTCATACACTCGTATTCATGGCAACACACTAATAAAATGTTAAAACAAAAGTGTCACGCTCTTCTTCCTCGGCATCTTCTTCTTGATAACATGTATATCAATGGATGGAGCTACATATGTGCCCAAACAAAACATAAACAATTAGGCCCAGCGCCTTAGCAGAGACAGATACGGGACACCCTGATTGAATGGTGAAACTGATGGGAAAATGGCTGTCCCACACAGTGCCTCTTACTTGGTTACAGGGTTGGGGCAATCTCAGAGGATGAGGGAAGCCATTTCTTACTGACCTGACCAATCACACTCAAGATCCAGCTATCTAGCTACTCAGATCACACTCAAAAAGAGGAGGAGGGTACTCTATATCCCTCAAGTGAAGTTGGGAATAGAGGACAGTGGTCCGAGTTTTTTTTACACCGGATAAGAGGTGTGCTTACCTTCCCTATGCTGAGCGTTATCAAAGTAAAAGTGTCTTGCCTCTTTGTCGTGAAGTGCAAAACAGTTGTCTTAACACCATTAACCACTGTAAGTATGAAAAGTTGCAATGGGTTCCGTAGTATTTAACAAACTTTAAAAGGGCGGTAATGTAATTCATGAGAGTATGCTATCGACACCCCCCCCCCCAAAAAAATGTTAATAATAAAATGCTGTTAATATTTCAGGGCCTGCATGTTCTCATCAAACTTCTTGATTATGATATTAATAAGAATATGAGCAACTGATTAATTCATGAAGTTTTCAATGAGAACACTTGGGGATCTGCTCTCATGTACGTTATAATAATTTTATGAGGGTGGCTTTGTGGAGTTAGTTGCCAGCTACCCGCTGAAGGATTTACAGTATGATTTGCAGTATGCATGTGTATACTTGTGTATGCGTATAGTTGGGTCTGATACTATTTTGCTTGGACTACAGTAATCCCTTGATGTGTGTAATACAAATCAAGGTTAGTACTTGTAATATAAGTTTACGACTGGAGTTATTATTATTTTTTATAACCTTTGACTCCTTGGCGTTCTCAGAGGCATGCCAGGTTTACAGGTTGCCAGACTGGTGCCAATTTCTAACAGACTCATTCATAGCCTAATTAGTCTTATTCGTTTAACCCTACCAAGTACATTAGATTATTCGAGGTGTGTATACATTTCCCCTTGCACATATTTTTCTTCTTCATATACTAGACACTTGTAAGGACAGTTTCTTGTACTCAAGTACTTCGAATCGGGAAAATGATGCTCATCCTTTCCATTGAAATTGATATCTTACTGTACAATGTTGTAGATCTGTAATTATTATTGAACAGAAAAGCAAATGATTAAATGGGAGTCTCCCTTGAGACTTAGAAAAATGTACGCCTCTCCAACGCACTCCTTTCCTATGCATGTCTCAGTATTTGGTATTCAAACGAACCTATTTCAGTCACATTGCGTGCCCTCTGAAAACCCTCCCTCGTGCTGGTCAACATATTTTGTGGAGTTTTTATTCAATAGGGTTTTCAGTACTTAAGCCATCCCTTTAAATACACTGTACCTTTAGGTTGAATTTTGTTAACAGATTCACTAAAACAGAGTTACTGGCCTGTAGGTTTTCGCTCCAACCCTAATCTAGCACACCTGCTTCTAATAATTATCTGGTTGATAAACTGAATCAGGTTAGTTACAACTGGGGATGGATTGAAAACCTACAGGAGCTCTCCAGGAACAGGGTTGGAGAGCCCTGTACTGGAATATTGAGAGAACGGGTTCAGAATATTAGGAATCAAATCAAATCAAAATTGTATGTCACATGTTCTGAATACAACACCTTACAGTGAAATGCTTACCTACAGGCCCTTAAACAACAATGCAGTTAAGAAAAAATAAATAAAAAATAAATAAAAGTAACAAATAATTAAAGAGCAGCAGTAAAATAACAATAGTGAGGTTATATACAGGGGGTACCAGTACAGAGTCAATGTGCCGGGGCACTTGTTAGTCAAAGTAATTGAGGTAATATGTACATGTAGGTAGTGTTATTAAAGTGACTATCCATAGATAGTAAACAGAGAGTAGTAGCAGTGTAAACGAGGGGGGGGGCATGCAAATAGTCTGGGTAGCCATTTGATAAGATATTCAGGAGTCTTATGGCTTGGGTAGAAGCTGTTAAGAAACCGTTTGGACCTAGACTTGGCGCTCTGGTACCGCTTGCAGTATGGTAGCAGAGACAACCGTCTGACTAGGTGGGCTGGAGTCATTTACCATTTTTATGGCATTCCTCTGACATATAGGAGGTCCTGGATGGCAGGAAGCTTGGCCCCAGTGATGTACTGGGCCATACGCACTACCCTTTGTAGTGCCTTGGGGTCGGAGGCCGAGCAGTTGCCATGCAAGGCAGTGATGCAACCAGTCAGGACGCTCTCAATGGTGCAGCTGTAGAACCTTTTGAGGATCTGAGGACCCATGACAAATCTTTTCAGTCTCCTGAGGGTGAATAGGTTGTCGTACCCTCTTCACGAGTGTCTTGGTGTGCATGGACCATGATAGTTTGTTGGTGATGTGTACACCAAGGAACTTGAAATCTCAACCTGCTCCACTACAGCCCTGTAAATGAGAATGGGGGCTTGCTCGGTCCTCCTTTTCCTGTTGTCCACAATCATCTCCTTTGTCTTTATCACGTTGAGGGAGAGGTTGTTGTCCTTGCACAACACGGCCAGGTCTTTGACCTCCTCCCTATGAGCTGTCTCGTTGTTGTCAGTGATCAGGCTGTTGTGTCCCGTCAGGAAGTCCAGGCTCCAGTTGCAGAGGGAGTTGTTTAGTCCCAGGGTCCTTAGCTTAGTGATGAGCTGTGAGGGCACTATGGTGTCGAACTCTGAGCTCTAGTTAATGAATAGCATTCTCACATAGGTGTCCCTTTTGTTCAGGTGTGAATTGACAGTGTGGAGTACAATCGAGATTGCATCATCTGTGGATGCATTCATATCTGTTTCAGTACCAAATTGGTAGATTTACTCTGACCTTGTAAATTATTTAGGGCAGGGATGGGCAACTGGTCCTTTTGTAGGCCCGCAGACCAATTAAAAATACAAAAATAAACACAACCATTTCAGGGGCTTCATAGCAAAGGGTGTGAATACATATGCATACAGCACATTCCGTTTTAATTATTTTTGAAATAAGTTGTAACGGCGTTCTTCGTTTGTTGAAAGAGAGTTGGACCGAAATGCAGCGTGGTGGTTACTCATGTCTTTAATGTAGAAGATAGCGATACATGAAATAACTTAAATAAATACAAAACAACAAATGGAACGTGAAAACTAATTACAGCCTATCTGGTGAACACTACACAGAGACAGGAACAATCACCCACGAAATACAAAGTGAAACCCAGGCTACCTAAATACGGTTCCCAATCAGAGACAACGAGAATCACCTGACTCTGATTGAGAACCGCCTCAGGCAGCCAAGCCTATGCAACACCCCTACTCAGCCGCAATCCCAATAACTACAAAACCCCAATACGAAATACAACAACATAAACTCATGTCACACCCCGGCCTGACCAACTAATTAAAGAAAACACAAAATACTAAGACCAAGGCGTGACAGAACCCCCCCCCCCTAAGGTGCGGACTCCCGGACGCACCTCAAAACCATAGGGAGGGTCCAGGCTGGCGTCTGTCCATGGTGGCGGTTCCGGCTCGGGACGTGGACCCCACTCCATAAATGTCATAGTTCCTCCCCTTCGCGTCCTGGGATGATCCACCCTCGCTGCCGACCATGGCCTAATAGTCCTCACCCAGAACCCCACTGAACTGAGGAGCGGCTCGTGACTGAGGGGTAGCTCGGGACTGAGGGGCAGCTCGGGACTGAGGGGAAGTTCGGGACTGAGGGGAAGTTCGGGACTGAGGGGCAGCTCGGGACTGAGGGGCAGCCCGGAACTGAGGGGCAGCCCAGTACTGAGAGAAAGCCCAGCACTGAGAGGAAGCCCAGTACTGAGATGAAGCTCAGGCAGGTAGTAGGCTCCGGTAGATCCTGGCTGGCTGGAGGATCTGGAAGATTCTGGTTGACTAGCAGATCTGGAAGATTCTGGTTGACTGGCAGACCTGGAAGAGACTGGTTGACTGGCAGATCTGGAAGAATCTGGTTGACTAGCGGATCTGGAAGAGTCTGGTTGACTAGCAGATCTGGAAGAGTCTGGCTGACTAGCGGATCTGGAAGAGTCTGGCTGACTGGCGGATCTGGAAGAGTCTGGCTGACTGGCGGATTTGGAAGAGTCTGGCTGACTGGCGGATCTGGAAGAGTCTGGCTGACTGGCGGATCTGGAAGAGTCTGGCTGACCGGCGGATCTGGAAGAGTCTGGCTGACTGGCGGATCTGGAAGAGTCTGGCTGACTGGCAGATCTGGAAGAGTCTGGCTGACTGGCAGATCTGGAAGAGTCTGGCTGACTGGCGGATCCTGGCTGACTGGCGGCTCTGACTGCTCCATGCAGATTGATGGCTCTGGCAGCTTCTTGCAGACTGACAGCTCTGGCTGCTCCATGCAGACTAACAGACCGAAATGCAGCGTGGTAAATAAATACAAAACAACAAACGGAACGTGAAAACTAATTACAGCCTATCTGGTGAACACTACACAGAGACAGGAACAATCACCCACGAAATACAAAGTGAAACCCAGGCTACCTAAATACGGTTCCCAATCAGAGACAACGAGAATCACCTGACTGTCACGCCTTGGTCTTAGTATTTTGTGTTTTAGTTAATTAGTTGGTCAGGCCAGGGTGTGACATGGGTTTATTGTTTGTTGTATTTAGTGGGGTTTTTAGTTATTGGGATTGTAGCTGATTAGGGGTGTGTGTTTCATAGGTTTGGCTGCCTGAGGCGGTTCTCAATCAGAGTCAGGTGATTCTCGTTGTCTCTGATTGGGAACCGTATTTAGGTAGCCTGGGTTTTGCTTTGTATTTCGTGGGTGATTGTTCCTGTCTCTGTGTTAGTTTCACCAGTCAGGCTGTAATAGGTTTCACGTTCCGTTTGGTTGTTTTGTATTTATTCGTTATTTCATGTATAGTTTCGTTATTTGTTTTCACTAATAAACATGAGTAACAAACACGCTGCATTTCGGTCCGACTCTCTTTCAACAAACGAAGAACGTCGTTACAGAATCACCCACCACACACGGACCGAGCAGCGTGTCAACAGGCAGGAGCAGCCCAAAGAGGAACAGCCCAAAGAGGAGCCGCGTATTAAGGATTTCTGGACATGGGAGGAAATCCTTGACGGGAGAGGACCCTGGGCTAAACCCGGGGAGTGTAGCCGCCCTAAGTTGCAGCAGGCAAAGAGGAAACAGGAGCTGGAAGGAAAAGGACCCTGGGCTCAGCCTGGTGAATATCGCCGCCCTAAGGAGGAACTAGAAGCGGCTGAAGCGGAGAGGCGCTGGTATGAGGAGGCAGCACGGCAACGTGGATGGAAACAGGAGCAGCCCAGAATGGAGTACAGTATGGATATTACGACGTGGGAAGAAATAGACAGGTGGGCGGCCGACCCAGAGAGAGTGCCGGAGCCCGCCTGGGATTCGCTGAAGCAGTGCGAAGAGGGCTATAGGAGAATGGAGTCGGAAAAAAAGACACGGCGGCGCAGAGCGAAGCCCCAAAAATTAATTGGGGGGGGGCTCAGAGGGGGAGTGGCTGAGTCAGGAGACAGACCTGAGCCAACTCTCCCTGTTTATCGTGAAGAGCCAAGGAGGAGACCAGAATCGGTGTTGGAGGTGAGCGAAGCAGAGACTGTGAAGGAGTTAATGGGGAAATTGGAGGAGAAATTAATGAGGGAGTTGCTAGTTTGGTGCTTTAGGTACAATATTTGTCCGACGGAGCGTGTCGGGGATTTAATGGCACCTGGGTCAGCGCTCCATACTAGTCCTGAGGTGCGTGTTAGTCGGCTGGTGAAAAATGTGCCAGCCTCACGCACTAAGCCTCCTGTGTACCTACCTAGCCTTGCACGTCCTGTGCCAGTCCTGCTCTCAGGCTCTCCAGTACACCTTCACGGTCCAGTCCATCCTGTGCCACCTTCACACACTAGTCCTCCGATGGTAGCTCCCCGCACCAGGCTTCCTGTGCCTGTCCTCTATCCAGTACCACCTCCACATCCCAGCCCTCCGGTAGCAGTTCCCCGCACTAGGCTTCCTGTGCGTGTCCTCGGCCAAATACCACCAGTGCCAGCACCACGCATCAGGCCTTCAGTGCGCCTCGCCTGTTCAGCGCAGCCAGCGCTTTCTCCCTCTCCTGCGCTGTCGGAGTCTCCCGCCTGTTCAGCGGTTCTAGAGCCTTCCTCCTCTACAGCGTTGCCGGAGCCTCCTGCCTGTATTTAGCAGCTAGAGCTGCCAGTTTGCATGGAGCAGCCAGAGCTGTCAGTCTGCATAGAGCAGCCAGAGCTGCCAGTCTGCATGGGGCAGCCAGAGCTGTCAGTCTGCTTAGAGCAGCCAGAGCTGTCAGTCTGCATGGAGCAGCTAGAGCTGCCAGTCTACATGGAGCATCCAGTGTTGCCAGCCTGCATGGAGCAGCTAGAGCTGCCAGTCTGCATGGGGCAGCCAGAGCTGTCAGTCTGCTTGGAGCAGCCAGAGTTGCCAGTCTGCATGGAGTTGCCAGTCTGCATGGAGTTGCCAGTCTGCATGGAGCTGCCAGTCTGCAAGGAGCTGCCAGTCTGCATGGAGCAGCTAGAGCTGCCAGTCTGCAAGGAGCTGCCAATCTGCAAGGAGCTGCCAGTCTGCATGGAGCAGCTAGAGCTGCCAGTCTGCAAGGAGCTGCCAGTCTGCATGAAGCAGCCAGAGCTGCCAGTCTGCATGGAGCAGCTGGAGCTGCCAGTCTGCAAGGAGCTGCCAGTCTGCATGGAGCAGCCAGAGATGCCAGTCTGCAAGGAGCTGCCAGTCTACATGGAGCAGCTAGAGCTGCCAGTCTGCAAGGAGCTGCCAGTCTGCATGGAGCAGCCAGAGCTGCCAGTCTGCATGGAGCAGCCAGAGCCGCCAGTCAGCATGGAGCAGCCAGAGCCGTCAGTCAGCATGAAGCAGCCAGAGCCGTCAGTCTGCCAGGATCTGCCAGTCAGCCAGACTCTTCCAGATCTGCCAGTCAGCCAGACTCTTCCAGATCCGCCAGACAACCAGACTCTTCCAGATCTGCCAGTCAGCCAGACTCTTCCAGATCTGCCAGACAACCAGACTCTTCCAGATCTGCCAGTCAGCCAGACTCTTCCAGATCTGCCAGTCAACCAGACTCTTCCAGATCTGCCAGTCAACCAGACTCTTCCAGATCTGCCAGTCAACCAGACTCTTCCAGATCCGCCAGTCAATCAGACTCTTCCAGATCCGCCAGTCAACCAGACTCTGCCAGATCCGCCAGTCAACCAGACTCTTCCAGATCCGCCAGTCAGCCAGACTCTTCCAGATCCGCCAGTCAGCCAGGATCTGCCAGAGCCTTCCTCCTCTCCGCTGCTGCCGGAGTCTCTCGCCTGTCCGGCGCTGCTGCCGGAGACTCCCGCCTGTCAGGTGCTGCTGCCGGAGTCTCCCGCCTGTCAGGCGCTGCTGCCGGAGTCTCCCGCCTGTCAGGCGCTGCTGCCGGAGTCTCCCGCCTTTCCGGCGCTGCTGCCGGAGTCTGAGGAGCCCCTCTGTCCCGAGCTGCCCCACTGTCCCGAACTGCCCCTCTGTCCCGTGTTATTTAGTAGGGTTGCCGTGGCTAGGAGGTCACAGAAGCGGACAAGGTGGGGGAGGACTATGTTGAAGTGGGGGCCACGTCCAGCACCGGAGCCGCCACCGCAGACAGATGCCCACCCAGACCCTCCCCGATAGGTTCAGGTTTTGCGGCCAGAGCCCGCACCTTGGGGGGGGGGGGGGTACTGTCACACCCTGACCATAGTTTATTTGTATGTTTCTATGTTTTGGTTGGTCAGGGTGTGATCTGAGTGGGCATTATATGTTGGATGTCTTGTTTATCTATTTCTATGTCTGGCCTGATATGGTTCTCAATCAGAGGCAGGTGTTAGTCATTGTCTCTGATTGGGAACCATATTTAGGTAGCCTGGGTTTCACTGTGTGTTTGTGGGTGATTGTTCCTGTCTCTGTGTTTTGCACCAGATAGGGCTGTTTTCGGTTTTCGCACGTTTGTTATTTTGTTAGTTTAATCGTGTATAGTTTCCTTATTAAATTAAAATTAATCACAACTACGCTGCATTTTGGTCCGCTCCTCCTTCCCACAACGAAAGCCGTGACACAGACAGTATCAAATAGATGGCGTAAAGAGACAGAGGGGCGCTGTTTCGTTAGATGACTTCTCCTGTGAAATACATTCATCCTCTTGAAAATTGAAGGAAAATTATGAAACAAAGAGAAAGACAAAAAACAGTTGAAGTTGGAAGTTTACATACACCTTAGCCAAATACATTTAAACTCAGTTTTTCACAATTCCTGACATTTAATCGTAGTAAAAATTCCCTGTCTTGGGTCAGTTAGGATAAGCACTTTATTTTAAGAATGTGAAATGTCAGAATAATAGTAGAGAGAATTATTTTTTCTGCATTTATTTCTTTCATCACATTCCCAGTGGGTCAGAAGATAACATACAGTCATTTAGTATTTGGTAGCATTGCCTTTAAATTGTTTAACTTGTGTATCTTTAAATAAAGTAAAGATCCTAACTGACCTAAAACAGGGAATTTTTACTGGCTAAGGTATATGTAAACTTTTGACTTCAACTGTATTTAAGAATGCTTTTCATTGACTATAGCTCAGCCTTCAACACCATAGTACACTCCATATTCATCATTAAGATCGGCGCCCTGTTTCTGAACTCCTGGATTTCCTGTCGGGCCTCCCCCAGGTGTTGAAGGTAGGAAACAACAACACTTTGCTGATCCTCAACACAGGGGGCCCACACATGTGCGTGCTCAGTCCTCCTCCTGTACTCCCGGTTCACCCATGACTGCGTGACCAAGCACACCTCTAACTCAATCAAGTTTACAGATGACACAACAGTAGGTCTGATTACCAACAATGACAACACAGCCTACAGGGAGGAGGTGAGGGACCTGGCGGAGTGGTGCCAGGAAAATAACCTCTCCCTCAACGTCAACAAAATTAAGGAGCCGGTCGTGGACTTCAGGAGACAGCAGAGGGAGCACGCCCCCATCCACATATATGGGACCACAGTGGAGAAGGTGAAAAGCTTCAATTTCCTCGGCGTACACATCACTGACAATCTGAAATGGTCCACCCAAACAGACAGTGTACTGAAGAAGGCTCAACTGCGCCTCTTCAACCTGAGGGTCTTGGCCCCTAAAACCCTCCCAAACCTTTAGATGCACACTCGACAGCATCACCACCTGGTACGGCAACTGCAACCTGGTACGGAAACTGCCCAATGCATCACCGGGGGCACACAGGCTGCCTTCCAGGATACCTACAGTACCCGATGTCACAGGAAGGCCAATGACATCATCCACCTGAGCCACGGCCTGTTCACCCCACTACCTTCCAGAAGGCGAGTTCCGTACAGGTGCATCAAAGCTGGGACCAAGAGACTGAAAAACAGCTTCTATCTCAAGGCCATCAGACTGTTAAATAGCTATTACTAGCCGAGTACGACCCAGTTACTCAACCCTGCACCTTAGAGGCTGCTGCCCTGTAGACATGGAATCCCTTGTCACTTTGATAAATGTTTACATACTGCTTTAGTCATTCATATGTATATACTGTATTCTATTTTACTGTATTTTAGTCAATGCCACTCTGACGTTGCTCATCCAAATATTTATATATTTCTTAATTCCATAACTTAACTCCATTCCATTCTTTTACATATTTGTTTTGTTGTGAATCGTTAGATACTACTGCACTGTTGGAGCTAGGAACACAAACATTTTGTTACACATATTTAGCAGATGTTATTGCGGGTGTATGTGACCAAAAAAACATGGGTTTCTACTTTGAAGAATCTCAAATATAAAATATTTGTTTTTTTTAACACTTTTTTGATTACTACATGATTCCAAATGTGTTATTGACTAGTTTGAATGTTATTCTACAATGTAGAAAATAGTTTTTAAAAAGAAAAAGAAAAACCCTGGAATGCGTAGCTGTCCAAACTTTTGACTGGTACTATATTTTCACCTTAACTAGACAAAAACCTTCAGAGAACCATGACTGTTTAAATTGAGTTAATGTAAATTATGCCTTTCAAATTAAAATATTCTAAACATGACACCTGGGTTTTCACGTGCTCAAAGTTGTCTCATATGTAGTGCCATGGTATCACGTTTAAATGTAGCCTCCCCAGGTTGTTACATTTACTTCACAAGATTGTGTTCTCACATGTGCTCACCTGTTATCACGTGTAGCTTTATATTATCACGTTGCTTCACATCATTGCATTAACTTCACATCAAATCACACGAGATCACAAGAGTTCATGTGAATGTAATGCTTTTTTTCCTCGAAAATTGGATCGAGCCTCAGCAACAACAGAGGAAGCAAATGTAGGTAAGCTGAACTCTGTAATTAAATGGAATGATAATGTAGGCCACGTGGCAAACTCATCCCAAGGAGGGCAGAGTGTCTGCGGGTTTTCGCTCCTCCCTTTAACTTTACTGATTAATTAAGGTCACTCCTTAGTAAATAACTCCCCTCACCTGGGTATCGACATCTTAATTGAAAGGAAAAAACAAAAACTTGTAGAAACTAGGCCCTCAGTGGAGTGAGTTTGACACCCCTGATGTAGGCTATAAATTAGCAGTTGAATATGGGTGCTTATTAGGCCTACTGATGTTCGATACTGGTAGTGGCTACTATTTAACATGACAGAAATAGGAAGCAGAAAAGGTTGGGGTAGCCAATAGTTAAGACGTTCAAGAGTGCCGCTCCCTGCAAGTTAAAAGTCCCCACAATTTAAATTATGCTAAATGGCACAGCATTTCATAAACTTTACTATGGGAACGTTGATGTGCTTCAGATTGCTGCCATATGACTGGTTTCACATTTGTCTCCAGCGTTAAAAGAGGTCTAAAACAAGTGTAATTTATACTTAAAATAACCTTATCCAAACAGATTGCGCATTTACCAAGCTCTTATGAAGTTGTAAATTACAGTGCATGGAGAATGGCATTATTTCTTTCTACTTGGAACAGATAGGTTTGCTAGTCTTATTCAAGGTTCCTCACGCTTAAGGTAGTGGAATTATTAGGCAATTAAGTCAAGGTCAGAATACAGGTATCTGTTGACAGACCTCCGCCACACCTTCATTTATCCCATCGCCACCCCATGCGAATAGCGGGTGAATACCATGCTATTCTCATGCTTAAGATCAAGGTCAGGATACGCGTAGAGAAAAGTGCATTAAAAAAAGGAACTGCGCGCACTTTAGTGGGGTCAGAATTCCCCCTTAGTGATTGTATAAACATTGCCCCATATGCTCACTTTTAATTTGTCTCTCTTTCAGTCCTTTTTTGTGTGTGTGTGTTCTGTAAAATGGATTACGACTCCATCGCTTCCTGCTAATAACAGACCTGCAGTCTAGCTATGAATTTATACAGTTCCTTTAAGGAGCGTTTGGTCTTTGTCCTGAAAATGTGTTAACAACTACAGAGGAATATCAATTAGATCCATGATCCACGTCAATAAGAAAATAATAAAAATAAAATAAGGAGGCGACATTGTTCACTGTGCTTCTCCCGTTATCATTATTTCTCCTTCAACACAAGCCTTTGTGCGGCTTTGCTCGTCAGATGTGGCAACTTGTTTTTATTACCTGTTTTGCTAAGCATACCGATGCCGTTCTTTCACCCTCTTCCCTGTGCCTACTCCACCAAGGCACCATGTGAACACTTACAGTTCTCATGCAAATTGCTCCTGCCATCTCTCACCATTGTTCACCGGCTGCATAACTCTACTTGGTTGCCATGGGAACTAATGATTATTTCTATCACTTTGTTGAACTTGGCAGCCATTTATTAGCACAGAGTCTTAAAGAGCTGGTGTCCCTCATGCTTTAGGAAGAAGAAGAAAAAATATATTCTTAGCTGTCCTTAATTCTTTGCCATGATGTGTGTGTCGCTCAGCTATATTTAACATCAATTGTTGATTGGTCTGTCTAGTCGACAAAATTATTCCGTCTGCCTATTTGAAATATTTATTGAATGTGTGTGTTGTGCTGAGAAAGTCCAATCTGTGATCCACTAGCTCCACACACAGTCTTCCATTGTGAACTTACATCAGTTGAGACCTCATTGATCAGCAGTGCCATCTAACAGTAGCCCGGGCGGGATCGATCTGACATTGAATGACCCTCCTGTCTCTTATTGCAGGAATTGATCAGACACACGAGAGGCCTTTGTCTTGTTAACACATTTTCAGACTGCTATTTGTTTATTTCACAATACCTGGAGGGGTATCCAAGCAGGTTCGAGGAGTTAGCGATGTAACTTTAGTCATACGAATGTGTCTCAGCTTTAAGCCAGGTACATTTCTATGTACAAATCCTGCAGGCTAATCCTGCAGGCTCACTCCACTGACCCTGAATGAAAAGACAGCCACAAGTTGGGGACCAATGGAATCAAATTCCCACCCTTGTGTAATCATTCACAAGATTTGAGGAAGACGACTGACTAAATAATATCAAATTTTTTCACATTTGATTCACTTTTGAAATATCAGCAGATTATCCAATTCAATATATTAAAGAATAAAGGGCAGAATTAGCTTTAAAAAAAAAACAAAGAAAACCAAAATAAAATTCAAGTACTGCATAACAAATGTAACACTCTTATCCAAAATAGATGCTTGTGGTCATGCGTTGATAAGCACACCAAAGTCAACATTAATTATAAGCAATAAAGACGGCACTTCTAAAAGACCATTTCACACCATAGGCTGCTGAATTTGCAGGATTATTATAATTATTTTTTTCATTTTGATGTCAACACAAATGAAAATGTGACACTGACACGCCCATGGATTGATGTTCTAGCATTGTCTCCATGAAGAGTTTGATGTTCGACTAGCCATGTGCGACATGAGCGAGCAGTTACAAGCCTGCTAGAGTTAGCCGCAGGTGGACTAGCAATAGCCACCTTTGCAGTCTGGATGACAAAGGAGCTGGAACGTGAAGCTAACTGAAGCTAGTTAGCTTTAGAAAACCCTGAGTAGATCTTGCTTGCTTCGTAGGATACCCCTCTGATATGTGGCATGGCGTGGTGTAGCAGTCTAAGCCCCTGCCTCTGGAGCGCATGTACGATGTATCGCTGCCAGCATGTGTTTGCATCCGACCCACTTATCTTTCAGCACTTTCTCAGTACATACCTTTCACCTCTCTCCCTATCCAATAAACATACACAAATCATTACCTGATCTAACACCCCTTGATAATATTAAATCAATAACAATGCCAAACTGATGTCTGTATTGAAATCAGGCTCATGCTGCCTAGAAGGTGGCTGTGAGAGACTCTATATAACACTGGGTGAGCTACATAAAGTCTTGTTTTCTCTCAGATTAAAACATTACCCCAGTGTTGATAGGAAGGCCCTATTCTGAGCTTTCTTCAAACAGCCAGCGGAGCAGGGAGGCCTGGTGTCTGGGACCTTGGTTTGCTCAGCCTCGCCGGGTGGACATCCACAGTGACTAAGGCCCAATAAATCTTGAGGCAGGCTCTCAGGCCCTTCAAACAACAACAAATGTCAGGGGTCTAAATCTCCTAATATAGAGCTGAGCTTTGATACAGGACCACGGCGGTTTATTTAGTTAACTGTTGCGGAGGGGCTGTGCTGACGTAGGCTTCCTTAGTCAAACACGGACAGTGTTTTTGTGGCTGGGCTGTATGTGACTGGCAGATATAGAGCCCATCCATCCTGTCTGTCAAAATGGCAGACTCAGAAAAGGTCTAGAAGTGAGATTTAACAATGCCAAAGCGCCAGACGACTAGCAATCTCATATTTCAACAGGGTTCTGTTCATTTTTTGTGTTAATCAATTAGCCTCATAGTGTAAATGTTTTCTAGCTAGCACCATAACTTAATGAACTCATGTGGTTTGACTACCAAACAAGCCTTTTTGTGTTCTTGTCAAAGTAATGAAGCCATTTTCAACACGGAGTATGTGGTTGTTGAGGCAGGACGTCTTTCGCTAGCTGAGTAAAACCTCATACACAACTTTGACTTGGCGCCCCATTGGCGCCCCATTTACCCCAATTTCAGCTTCGATCGGGGTAAAAATCATACTTGCACAATGTATTCAAAGGCACGACAATATAAAACACATCAAGATAAATAAAAAAAAGTTGGGGCCCTTGACTTTTAGTTGTTTAATTAATATGTGCCTATATTATTTCCTATAGGTAGTATATTCCTCCCCAAGTAGGGAGCACATAGGCAACTTTAATAATACAACCTATAGAATTGTTATCTACGTTTTCGTCTTCTCTGAGTACCTGGCCACTCCTGCAACCCATGCTGAGAGGAAATATGGGACTTCGCTCCAGAAGAGACCAGCTCGCTACGCCATTGTTCCTCCTCTAGCCCATCTTAATTAGGTCCCTTTGATTCCATTTGAACAGAGAGTGACCCAATTTGGCGTGTTACTTCTAATGCACCCTCTAGAGGCTCTCAGCATTGATCCAGGCCTCTGACTTGCTCCGAGTCCTCTCAGAAGCCGCGCTGCTTGATTCACGGCGCAGTGTTGGTAATCTTAAAAGACAATGAACCAAGCAAGCATACAAACTCAAAGGGAATGGGATGTTCTATTTCAATACAGGTCGCCAAGGCCTTTGAGCACCTGGCGACTAGACTTGGCAAGCCAATGATATGCTAATTGTAACAAACAGGCAACTGACATCTGTGGAACAGTTTAACAGGAGTGCTCCTGGGGGTTTCTCATTATATAGGCCTAAAGGATTGGTATTCTGGTTATATATGTATATATATTTATTTATTTAGGCCCCCTCTTCGGCTACTATAGTCAAAAGAGGTCTTAGGTGTGCCTCAGTTCCAGGGCATGAATTCCATGAATAATTTTTAGCCTATGAGTTAGCTGGGCTGACAGGGTTGTGTTTGTTTTTCATCAGTGTGTGTTGAGCTTGGCTGTGGACTACGAGGGCCAGGCGAGGGCGGGGCCTGATCGGCTTGGGGGGGGGGGGTGCAGACCTTGGGGGTGATTGTGGGATTGTAGGGAGCAAGGCTCCTGGGGTGACATGAGTGTGTGGTTGTGGCGGCTGCCCTGTGAAGCATCATACTGGAAAGACATCACCACACACACACACTCGCGTTAGCCTCTCTGCCAGCAGTCAGACACTGACGTACACACAGAGGTGGGCGGCTAAGCCAACATTCTCCATCACTTGGGGAGGTAGAAATTGGGCTGTGGCCGCTGTAGCCTCGCCGGGGGAAAGGTGCCAAGTGCTTGTCCATTATAACAGGATCTGCACTCTCTCAAGTCATTTTCCCCCCACGGCGCTCCCGCTTGAGTGCTGTGAAGATACAGCATGGGGAGACTGTGTTTTTGACATTTACTGAAATGGCCTTGAAGCATTTCGGTCAGGAGGAGCACAGGCATTGGCTTATGAATAGCTTACCACAGACAGGAAGTGAGAGCAGCAAGAGGGAGGGAGGAGAAGAGAAAGAGAACAGCAAGAGGGAAAGAAAGAGTGAAACTGAAAATGGCTTATACCCATACATTAATGAACTATTTAATGGCAATTCATCTTCAACTCCTTGCATAACCCCTTGATTAAAATGTAACTTAATAATGACAGCAAACACTTGAGAGGAAGACTTCCCATCATCTCCATCACCCCTGTATTGGACATTAGAAAATAGACATTTTCAAATGTCATTAACCAGGCCAAATCCACACTGATGAGAACATGAGCCAATATTTTTAATTAGCTCCGGAAAATCACTAGCATTTAGTTCTAATAGGATCTTGTTCCACATGAAAGACTTGTGTTTACGCCCATATGTGACTCCCCTTTCACCTTGACTCCCCCTCCCTCCAGCTCTCCCTTCATCCCTCCCTCATTCTTTCCATCCCTCCATCTATCCTGCATAACCTACCCATCTTCCGGATAATGAGTCTGAATAGGTCAGAACAAGCTTTATTACCCAGGTCAAGTCTCTTTAGGAATCGCCTTGCTAATGCCACAAATGTTTAAAGGGATAAGTACTGTAGCTGTTTAAGTGATACATATGCAATAGGAGAGATGTTTACGGTTTTTTTCAGAGCACACAATGCATATATGAATCACTGAGGAATCCTGAAACGAGTCCCTGAAGCGGTCATTTTTAAAGTTTTATAAATGAGAATGTTGTATAGTGTATGTGGACACCCCTTCAAATTAGTGGATTCCGCTATTTCAGCCACACCCGTTGCTGACAGATTAATATAATGTAGCACACAGCCATGCAATCTCCATAGACAAACATTGGCATTAGAATTGCTTGTACTGAAGAGCTCCATGACTTTCAATGTGGCTCTGTCATAGGATGCCACATTTCCAGGTCAGTTGGTCAAATTTCTGCCCTGCTAGAGCTGCCCCGGTCAACTGTAGGTGCTGTTTTTGCAGAAACGTCTAGGAGCAACAATGGCTCAGGCACAAAGTGGTAGGCCACACAAGCTCACAGAATGGGACCGTCGAGGGCTGAAGTGCATAAAAATTGTCTGTCCTCAGTTGCAACACTCACTATGGAGTTCCAAACTGCCTCTGGAAGCAACATCAGCACAATATCTGTTCGTCGGGAGCTTCATTAAATGGGTTTTCGATTTCCGAGCAGCCACACACAAGCCTAAGATCAGTGTGTGCACTGCCAAGCGTCAACTGGAGTGGTGTAAAGCTTACCGCCATCAGACTCTAGAGCAGTGGAAACGCATTTTCTGGAGTGAAAAAAAAAATCACACTTCACCATCTGGCAGTCCGACGGACAAATCTGGGTTTGGCAGATGCCAGGAGAACACTACCTACCCGAATGCTTAATGCCAATTTAAGTTTGGTGGAGGCGGATTAATGGTCTGGGGCTGTTTTTCATGGTTTGGGCTAGGCCTCTTAGTTCAGTGGAAAGAAATCTTAATGCTACAGCATACAATGACATTCTAGACGATTCTGTGCTTCCAACTTTATGGCAGCAGTTTGGGGAAGGCCCTTTTGTGTTTCAGCATGACAATGCCCCCGTGCACAGCGCAAGGTCCATACAGAAATCATTTGTCCAGATCGGTGAGGGAGAACTTGACTGGCCTGCACAGACCTCAACTTCATCGAACACCTTTGGGATGAATTGGAACGCCAAGTGCGAGACAGGCCTAATCACCCAACATCAGTGCCCAACCTCCCTAATGCTCCTGGCTGAATGGAAGTAGCAATGTGCAGCAATGTTCAAACATCCTCGCAGCAATGTTTCAACACCTAGAGGAAAGGCTTCCCAGAAGAGTTGAGGCTGTTATAGCAGCAAAGAGGGCGGGATAAACTCCATATTAATGCCCATGATTTTGGAACGAGATGTTCGACGAGCAGATGCCCACATACTTTTGGTCATGTAGTGTATTTAGTATGATGATATTAAGAGACATAATACAGACCGAGAGAGACAGTGGCTGAGAGAGAGAGCGAGAGAGAGAGAGAGAGAGACAGACAGAGTGGCTGAGAGAGAGACAGACAGAGACAGTGGCAGAGAGCAAGTAGGAAGAAGATAAAAAAAAGAGATAAAGAGATGGCAGATTGAAACAAGCATTCATACCACACGCCAACCTGTGATTCCTCATGTTCCTTTGATTCTAGCTGGCTTGTGTTAGCTTGCTACCTGGAAACTGTTCTGTCAGAGGAAGAGGCATGCTACCAGAGACAGAAACCGTGGCAACAGCAGTAGCTCATAACACAGGCCTAGTTTGAGATAGAGAAGCCACAGATAATGAAGGGAGTCAGATCCCCTAGTGGTCCCAGGCCTGAATCTGACCAGGTTGCAGGATCAGAGCTGGCTATAGTGGCTATATGGGGGGGGGGTGTTGGCTGTACTCAGACCTAGCTGTCCTATCAGGCATCATCCATTGTCCATCCACCAGGATCCATCTGGAGAGCCAACAACAAGAGTTTTGTTCTGAGCCTCTTAGCACAGCACAGCTTGTTAGCCAGGCGTGCCTCAATCTTGGTGTTTGGCTTTCTTATTCACCAATGTGTGCTCAACCTTGTGCATTCACACACACACATAGCCCAAGATTTACACAATCATCATTTGCAGCCAATACTGGTCTGCAAAAAGACAGGCAGTCCCATAGGCTTCCTATCCAGCTTGTTAGGTACAACGCAGACTGTACTCTGTCCTGGCCCAAATCACCCTCTGTGTCGCGCAAAACAAACAGCAGGGTCACGAGATGGTGGTTGGACTGGTGAAGACTTCCAGGTCCAGCTATGCCAATATTAGTTGATTGTCTGAGCCAGATGGCCCAGTACATTGTTGGAGGATTAGATGGTTTGTCTGTTACCAGTGTTGTAAAAGGACAACCTTCCAGAGTTGGATTATAGTATGACCATCACTCCAATTAGACCTGAAACAGATAGATCCCTTTCATCTTTGAAACAAGGGAGTGGACATTCAGTAAATGTTTTCATGGAAACTGCAAAATAGGTCAAGAACAAGTGCTGTGTTCACAACAAATAACCTTGTTTCAGCAGAATGGACTGTTATATGCACAAACATTAAAATTCCCATTACAGGACCAATGAGCATAGAGTACATGACGAATGGTAAACTTACCGATTGCTGTCATGATTGAAGAGAGGTTGTTCGCTAAGTCGTGCAGCATCCTTCAAAAACAGGAGAAACTCAAATAAACAACAAACATCCCAAACAATCTTGTGCCTGCTTGAAAGCCTGAGACAACAACCTTCAAAGCAGCCATGAAGATAACCTATTGTTTGATGACGCAGAGGCCATATAATGCAGTGCATTTTAAGTGAAGATGTTGAAGTACCTCAGGATGGTGACTCATGTCCCTGAGCCCAGAATACCTCACTACCATGGGCCAGAAACAAGATGAGAGGGAGAGAGAGAGAGAGAGAGAGATGTCTGGGCTTGCGTCTCCAACCTCTATGATTCAGTTGTGTTTGTGCCATGTTCTTTCTATCAATTCCTTTGATAAGGCATCAGGTTTGTGGTCCACTGGGACTGCCAATAGATGGAGTTGATTGGTGCTCCACTCAGGGCCTGAGAGAGAGAGGACAAGAGAAGACAAGACGAGAAAGAATGTAAAGCCCCAGCAGAACCAGTACCCCTCCACACCATTGACCTGCATGATGAGCACAGACCTGCAAAGTGCTGTTATTTTCCACCACGCCATCTCTCCCCATGTAGCGCTCTCCTCCCCCATATCTGATGTTCTCTGTTCATTGAGAGGAGATAAAAAAAGATGAAAGGAATGGAGGCAATCATGAACTTCATTCTTGGATGTTTCTGTGGAAAGATAGTTGTCCACTATGTTTTCTTCGTCTCATGTTGATTTGAATTTGTTAGTCGTCAGTCCACTCAGATATGTGCGTGATTTCAAAACTACATTATTATTCATTTAATGTCAAAAGAAGACTCCAGAAAACCATATACACCGTAATCAATATTTGCCGGTCACTGCTATACATGCATTGCATACATGCGTCCTTTTTAATTCTGCTGCCGGCACTTCTTCACCCTTATCTTTCATTAAAAAAAAACTATACAAAAGAGCTGGAGTAGAGGTACAACAGGCACATTCAGAGTCGGTTGGTTATTGTCCACAAAGGGTGTTGTGAGTCACCAGAGCTCACCGTGTGGTGAGCACACACACACTAACCATAACAGCTTGTTTTGGAGTCCTACTTTATAGGAACCTTCACATGGACAGCTAGCTAGCCAGGGGGAAATTGATATATTACGCAATCATCTGTTTCTGATGGCAGTCATAGTGGTATGTCTTAGAGAGAGGCATTCTACCATCCACACAGTGCAGCCAGTGTGGTTTTTCTTCTTTGAGTTAAAAAGTGCAGAGCTCCTGACTTTATTCGCAGGACTTTTGCCAATCACAATGTTTTGGTGATTATTTTCCAAGGATTAGGGGTATTTTTCCGGTAGATTGTAATAGCCTCTGTATATTCTAACCTCCTTTTAATCAGCGGGGAGAAGGAACAATCACTTCCATCACTGGGATATAGCCGCTCTCCCAGCCAAAGTGTGTTGCTTATTTATCCAGCGTCTCAGACTCCCCCAGTTTATTTTATCAGACTGAGTGAAATTCCAGTATTGGCTCCAATTCGGGAGGTACTAGGGGCTCGTCTTGCCCCCTTCTCTAAGCAAATGTGGACAGGGGAAAGGTGTATAGGGTTATGGGTGGGGGGTAAATGTACAGTTTTAACAGTGGAAATGTTTCAGACACTGAGAAATAGGATCTCTTAAAGAGTCGGTGACAGACACGTGCTGAAACGGGCCGGTAGTGAGAGACGCAGTGGTGGGGAACACCAATAGGGCTGACTAACGAGAGGATGTGAACAGTGGGAACCCTTAATTAAGCAGCATTACAAAGCCATGGTCTTGTGTGTTTACCTGCACGTATGTCATCAAACTCATACACCAGAGAAAATCAATGGCGGACCAACTCAAAGTATACACATACGCACACAGGCACGCACATAAAAAACAGCAGATGCGCTCACACACAGAATGATATTTGATCATGTATTATTCTACCTATATCAAAGGCTGGTTGTGTCAATTGATTTGCAGTATCGACTGGGGGGAGGGTAAATGAAGGGTTTGGGTCTACGGATTGGCACTGAAAAGGCCCCTAAGAGACTGGCACTGGTGGACCGATTGGACCGATTGGTGCCGGATCTCTCACGTCTCACACACAGATGGAGGCTCCTCAGAGGTGGAATGGGAGAACCATCCTCCTTAGTTAATTAATTATTTATTAATTTTAAATAGTAAAACATTCAAAACGTTATTATTTTTTAGATAAAACTATATGAAAATGCATTCACGGCACAAAATAATTGATTAAAACACACTGTTTTGCGTTGACGGTCTACAGTAGCCTCAATAGCACTCTGTAGGGTCGAACCATGGTATAGCCAGAACACAGCCAGGAGACTCATTGTTCTCACCCCCTTCCATAGACTTAAACAGTGATTATGACAACATCTGGAGGATGTTCTCAAACCTATCAGAGCTCTTGCAGCATGAACTGACATGTTGTCCACCCAATCAAAGGATCAGAGAATGAATCTAGTACTGAAAACATAAGCTATAGCTAGCTAGCACTGCAGTGCATAAAATGTGGCAAGTTGTTGACTCAATAGTTGAAGAGTTTTCTAATTAATTTTCTATTCAAATGAAGGGGAAGCAAGAGAGAGCTAGATACAGTGCCTTGCGAAAGTATTCGGCCCCCTTGAACTTTGCGACCTTTTGCGACATTTCAGGCTTCAAACATAAAGATATAAAACTGTATTTTTTTGTGAAGAATCAACAACAAGTGGGACACAATCATGAAGTGGAACGATATTTATTGGATATTTCAAACTTTTTTAACAAATCAAAAACTGAAAAATTGGGCGTGCAAAATTATTCAGCCCCCTTAAGTTAATACTTTGTAGCGCCACCTTTTGCTGCGATTACAGCTGTAAGTCGCTTGGGGTATGTCTCTATCAGTTTTGCACATCGAGAGATTGAATTTTTTTCCCATTCCTCCTTGCAAAACAGCTCGAGCTCAGTGAGGTTGGATGGAGAGCATTTGTGAACAGCAGTTTTCAGTTCTTTCCACAGATTCTCGATTGGATTCAGGTCTGGACTTTGACTTGGCCATTCTAACACCTGGATATGTTTATTTTTGAACCATTCCATTGTAGATTTTGCTTTATGTTTTGGATCATTGTCTTGTTGGAAGACAAATCTCCATCCCAGTATCAGGTCTTTTGCAGACTCCATCAGGTATTCTTCCAGAATGGTCCTGTATTTGGCTCCATCCATCTTCCCATCAATTTTAACCATCTTCCCTGTCCCTGCTGAAGAAAAGCAGGCCCAAACCATGATGCTGCCACCACCATGTTTGACAGTGGAGATGGTGTGTTCAGGGTGATGAGCTGTGTTGCTTTTACGCCAAACATAACGTTTTGCATTGTTGCCAAAAAGTTCAATTTTGGTTTCATCTGACCAGAGCACCTTCTTCCACATGTTTGGTGTGTCTCCCAGGTGGCTTGTGGCAAACTTTAAACAACACTTTTTATGGATATCTTTAAGAAATGGCTTTCTTCTTGCCACTCTTCCATAAAGGCCAGATTTGTGCAATATACGACTGATTGTTGTCCTATGGACAGAGTCTCCCACCTCAGCTGTAGATCTCTGCAGTTCATCCAGAGTGATCATGGGCCTCTTGGCTGCATCTCTGATCAGTCTTCTAATTGTATGAGCTGAAAGTTTAGAGGGACGGCCAGGTCTTGGTAGATTTGCAGTGGTCTGATACTCCTTCCATTTCAATATTATCGCTTGCACAGTGCTCCTTTGGATGTTTAAAGCTTGGGAAATATTTTTGTATCCAAATCCGGCTTTAAACTTCTTCACAACAGTATTTCGGACCTGCCTGGTGTGTTCCTTGTTCTTCATGATGCTCTCTGCGCTTTTAACGGACCTCTGAGACTATCACAGTGCAGGTGCATTTATACGGAGACTTGATTACACACAGGTGGATTGTATTTATCATCATTAGTCATTTAGGTCAACATTGGATCATTCAGAGATCCTCACTGAACTTCTGGAGAGAGTTTGCTGCACTGAAAGTAAAGGGGCGGAATAATTTTGCACGCCCAATTTTTCAGTTTTTGATTTATTAAAAAAGTTTGAAATATCCAATAAATGTCATTCCACTTCATGATTGTGTCCCACTTGTTGTTGATTCTTCACAAAAAAAATACAGTTTTATATCTTTATGTTTGAAGCCTGAAATGTGGCAAAAGGTCGCAAAGTTCAAGGGGGCCGAATACTTTCGTAAGGCACTGTATATATACACACACACATACACAGTAGTTAAGACACCTACTCATTCCAGGGTTTCTTTATTTTTACTATTATCGTGGAATAATAGGGAAGACATCAAATCTATGAAATTTGCAATCATATGCAATCATGCGTTAACCAAGAAAAGTGTTAAATCAACATGTATTTTATGATTGGGGTTCTTCAAAGTAGCCACCCTTTGCACACTCTTAGCATTCTCTCAACCAGCTGGTGAAGTAGTCACCTGGAATGCATTTCAAATCAAATTGAATTTGTCACATGCACTGAATACAAATGGTGTAGAACTTACAGTGGAATGCTTACCTACAAGCCCTTAACAATGAAGTAAATATAAAAAATAAAAAAAGGCTCATTCAATTAACCTGTGTGCCTTGTTAAATTATAATTTTGGGGAATTTATTTCCTTCTAAACAGGTTTGAGCCAATCAGTTGTGTTGTGACAAGGAGGGGTGGTATAACTCAGAAATTACAACTAATGCGTTTACTCATTGCCTTATTTCGTTAAAATTGGCAATACATTTTTTTTATCTTATAACTAACAATGGGTGATAAACCATTCAGTGCTCACCACCCATTTTCATTTTCTTCTTTCTTTGTCTTCTCAGTGAGATGGATTCACGGTCGGAAGCAGCTCATTGGGCCACTGATGTTCATATCAAGTCTCCAATTAATTTCTCCATCATGCTAATGTGCAGTATCGACTGGTACCGCTTTGATCTGTATTAGTTAAGGTTTCACTACGTTTGATCCCTCTCACCAAGACCTCGTGCTGGACCTCTACTGCCGGGCGGGTTACTTCTCAGCTCTTTGTTGCTGTCTGTGGTGTGTGTGTGTGTGTGTGTGTGTGTGTGTGTGTGTGTGTGTGTGTGTGTGTGTGTGTGTGTGTGTGTGTGTGTGTGTGTGTGTGTGTGTGTGTGTGTGTGTGTGTGTGTGTGTGTGTGTGCGTGTGTGTGCGTGTGTGTGGGCTGGTGTGTCTGGCTGTCTGTGGCCTTGCTGCCCTCAGGGACTGGTTACAAAGAGACTGAGCTCCTCGTCTAGCTTTGTCTACCACTTTCACAGGCCATCAAAGTCAACCACAACACCCCATTAGTGGCCATTTGGGAGAAAACACATTTAAATAAATGAATGAATCCAATGTGGACAAACAGACATCATAATAACAACCATAACATTGTCTAAGCTATTAGTTAATACACCAGCTTAATAACCATAATGGTTGGTGTTACGAACCCAATAACTAGTCTATTAAGGAATACCTAGGATAGGATAAAGTAATCCTTCTCACCCCCCCCCCCCCCCTTAAATGATTTAGATGCACTATTGTAAAGTGGCTGTTCCACTGGATGTCATAAGGTGAATTCACCAATTTGTAAGTCGCTCTGGATAAGAGCGTCTGCCAAATGACTTAAATGTAATGTAAATGTACTAACATAGTGGCACTCGCTAAGTCTAGGGCTGTTAGGCCTAGTTACATGGTATGCAACCTGAATGAGCATGTATGTGAGAAATCAGCCAAGGGAGACATCAACCTTACCTTGGTCCAAGGTCAGCTCTCTTTTGACCTCTTGGTCAGCCAGTTAAAGCAGATTATTTGTTCAGATGGTGACGAAACATACATATGTACAAAATTAGAAAAATACAAAAGGCACGCTCCTAAATAAAGACTCAAAAACAAATTAAAGGCCTCATTACCAGGAAAGAAAACCAGCAGGCTCCCCAAGCTGGCACTCTGACGTTCACCCTAATTGGCAGCACCTGATGTGCTTATCAAGCCTTGGCTCAGAAGCCAGACCTGGTTGCTGCCACCTGGGTATCGAGTGTGGAAATGTATCCTGGATAGTGTGTTTGTCTTTGTCCTAACACTAACCTTGGCCCCGTGTCATAACAGTTGTAATCGGATACCAAATAAAATGTGTCTAATGTGTATTAATTGATAAGGAATTAATTTGTTTGTGGCACTCGCTAAGTCCAGGGCTGTTAGGCCTAGTTACATGGTATGCAACCTGAATGAGCATGTATGTGAGAAATCAGCCAAGGGAGACAGCAACCTTACCTTGGTCCAAGGTCAGCTCATAGCAGGACATAGCTGCTTTGCCTTTCAACAAATTATTTTCCATTTCTCATTACGTGGTAATCCAGATAGCCTTTGTTTTACCATATTCTGATAAACACTGGTGATTTTTCCCTATCAAAGCACAACCAGAATTCTATTGTGATACATAGGGATCCACATGCTGTATTAGAGATATTTATTTGTGTTAAATGTATTATGTCTTATTTTATTTTATTGAACCTTTATTTCATCAGGGAGTCCAATTGTGTACAGTATGTGTTTCTCTGTGCTAAACTCTAATGTTCATGTTATATATCCTTTGTAACAGACACTGGGAAGCATCTGCTCGCCAACAGACCACTGTATTTGGTGGACTTGCATTGTACTGTCAAGTAGGTCTATTCTGATGAGAGGTTTGTTGCCCACACACAGTTATATCACATACAACAACAACATGCGCTTTGTAAGGTGGACTAAATAGCCCAGAGTGAATACAGTACAGAGTGAATACAGTACAGAGTGAATACAGTACAGAGTGAATACAGTACAGAGTGAATACAGTACAGAGTGAATACAGACACATTGTAAATGTGTTGAATGAAGCAGATCATGGAAGACTATTTGTACTTATCAATCCAAAGGCACAATAAGTGTCATCTTAACCCAGGATATCCAATGCCTGAAAATGTTCTGTAAGTATGAGAGCCGGAAACAACAGCATCAGAGTTACAGTCTAGAGCTAATATGACAGCAAGCAGACAGAAGAGGAAAGAGGATTGCTAAAGAAAGAAATATTTAGATTTCTGTAACATTTCTAAAGAGCAAAAGTTCATCTAAATTTACTCATGCTTTAAAAAGAGATAGAAATGTCAAACCCAGTGAAAAAAAACAAACGGGAGTAAATACCACTTAAGTCTCAGAGAAAGAAAGCAGCAGGTTTCCACCGCCATAGAAACAACTGTGAAAAATGCAATTCCACCGGCCTTTCTCCACTGAAGTGTCGGGGATTAGGGCACCAGAGGCACACAGGGCAACCCGCTGGTCCTACACTGCTCTCTCACAGGACCTGATATACAGGACCCATTTATATGCCACCATTCCAAACGCCTGACTTATGTCCACACTGCCATTTTGGTGACATCTGCTAGGCATCCAGGAATCCGCTTAACCAACAACCTTTTTCTCCCTTCTTCTCATCCTCCTTTCTTTTCTTCTCTTCTCTTTCATTTCATTAAATCTGGATGGGATGACACGTCTCTCCTTTTTCATCCTCCCCTGTGTGAAATTCTCTTTAGATATATTGAGGTTTGGGGGGAAAAAAAAACGGTTAAGAACCCAAACATTGGCGACACCTACGGCGAGCGGAACAAGGGCGACCTTGTGTTTACATTTACGCGGAGCCACTACCCCACTGGGATATTGATGTGGTGTTACAGGCCTGGAGCTAGCCAGGCACAGAGAGCAAGAGAAAGGAAGCAAAGCGGTTCTCATCGTGCTTCGCCAAACCACTGGTCCACGGGACTCCAAGCTGCCCCCTTTTGTTCAGGTTGAGTAATAGTGTTTTGGATCTGTACACCTAATAAGAGTGTATCAGAGGGAACCAGTGACTCCCGACTCGACTGGAGAGAGAGGAGATTAGCTCTGTAGACATAGTGTAAAATGGATGCTTCCAAAGCCCGCTGAACGTGAAAGTGTGGGACAATTGTCTCGAAGAAAGGAGACAGGGGGTTGTGTGTGTGTGTGTGTGTGTGTGTGTGTGTGTGTGTGTGTGTGTGTGTGTGTGTGTGTGTGTGTGTGTGTGTGTGTGTGTGTGTGTGTGTGTGTGTGTGTGTGTGTGTGTGTGTGTGTGTGTGTGTGTGTGTGTGTATGTGTGTGTATGTGTGTGTGTGTGTGTGTGTGTGGATGTGGATGTGTGGATGTCTATGACCCAATGACTGAACCAACACTACATTCATCATCCCAGTGTTTTCCTTGTGCTTTAACAGCTTCTGTCCCTCTACTGACCCCACTGGTCAGACACAATATAGCATCACACAGATCTAGGAATCACTGCATTGATAGCCATATCTCTTCAACCATGTAATTATTGCTATGTACATACAGATGGATTAGCTATTTACACACAGATGGTGCCCTGCTAGCCTCATATCCTACAGATGGCATAGGGCTGCTACAGAGAGACCATTTTAGATACTTGTTTTTGTGATATGATCCATATTTATTTGAGTTTCTTAGAAAAAAATAACACAGATAAAAAAAAGGTTGTAGAAACAGATCGTAGATATGTTTACAGTTTTATTTCCAGATCACAGAGCTCGTCTTGAATTGCGTATTCAGTTTATGTACAGTACAAGTGCACAGTCAAACATACAGTATATCTATTTATTCATGTTTTAAAGTGATTCAAAATATGGAAACATCACCCCATTTAAGTGTTCTGTGAACCATATAAATGGATGCACAAGCAAGGCTTCTCCATATTAACTATTGATGTCTGGACTGTTGTGATGCTTCTATCTCTGCATGGCTCTGGTACTGTGGGGAATCAAAGAACTGGAATAAAAGTTACAGAGGACAAAATGAAATACATGGACATTTATTTGTTAGAAAATGCATTTGCCTGTTGTGGAGAGCATGTTTCTCTGAAATAGACGTGGATGCATTTCATCCTAGTGCTTCAGCATGGTACTAAAATGCTCTTAAAAGCTGTTAACACTATACAAACCTTGGAGTAAATAATGTGTGGAAAGAAAAGCTTCCTAAAAATATAATAGTACAAATAAATAAAATAGACTTTCCATTTGGCTGTTGTATTATTGATATGGGACAAAATAGTCCAGATGAAATAAATAGTGGCTTTGAAGGACACATTGGGTCAAAACAATTCAAATAAGCCAGGCACACAAGCAGCAACCCAGAACTTATAAGGCATCTTTTCACTTCTCCCCTCATTTCCCTGTCTAAGAGTTATAAATAAGTAAATGTCTCTCTCTTGCAATGATAGAAATGTTGCTTCTGCGTTCTCCATATGGGCCAAGGGCATAGAAGTTTAGCTTTGTAGTGGATTCAAGCAACAAATAGCTTTTTATTTATCTTTTATTTGTATTTTTTTTACCACAATGTACTTAGTCGAAGGTATACTCACAAAATAATAAATACTGTCATTTACCTCTTTGTGATGGTAAAACTCCTATTCTACTCAGGCCGTTTGGATCCGGAAGGTGAGTTAACTCCTCAAGGGCCCCCTGTCTGAATCTTTCATTTGTAAATGGACCTACGCTGTAGCAGCGCCACAACTACAGATAGTACTACGTGTCATTACGTAGCCAGGATTTACGAGTCATTATAGGATAACAGCAATAGTAACTCATTGAATCTCTAAATCCACCAAAACATGGTTTTCCTTAGACACTTGAGAGCAGTCAAAACAACAACACGTGCCAGGTGGAGCCAACAGACTCACAGGTATATGGGCTCATGCTCAGTATTTGTAGCAACAAATACCCATAGCAACAAGCTTTTATCCATGTTATTTTTTATCTGAGTATCTGAGTATGTGCTCAATAGGAACATGAAAGTAAGGTTGTAAGCGTTTCTTTAAATTCTGCGGCATTCTGTGGGATGATTAAAAAAAAATGAATTGACACGTTTTGTCTTAAAGGCAAGCATAAACTGTATGACCAATATATCTACTAATATCATATTCATTATGCCTGATTCTGCTGAAGAACTTTTATTTTAAATCCGTCAGAGATTATCGTATTTAAAACTAAAACAAATGTAATCAACCAACTCCAAAAACCAACTATTGCGGAAGACCACTCGTAGACATGGACACAATATCCTCTGTCATAATTTCATTTCCCCAATCCCGCCTGTAGACCACCACTCTGCCCAAAGAGACTTCATACAAGGGTCAGGGTGTCAGGATTAAGTCTAGAAAATGGAGGGGGCAACCCTCCCTTTTAACCCCCCAGCCCCCAACAGCTCATGTCCCCCTTCCATAAAGTCCACCAGCTGTTATCTTGTACTAAACCCCGCTAAAGAGAAAGGGATCTATAAGGCCCAATCAGAAGATATGACTGTGGGGTTAGTGCGCCACCATCATGTACGGTTGAGGTAGATCGTGTACAGAAGGCTGGCGGAGAGTGTTCCACAGAAAACCAGATTTGAGATTCAAAAGGGCTAACACATCACCCGCCATTTTAGCCCTGTCAAACAAAGACACAACAAAGACTTTCAGAGTGATTAAACACTCAATGAATGTACCGAGTTTGACGTCAAACTTTGCTGAAGGGGGAGAGCAGAGATAAAGGCGAGGTGTAGGGTAGATCAAGCACACATACTGTATGTGATGTGAAAGAGTAAGTCAGTTGCAGACGCAAACATTGTTGTGCAGTGACTAGAGGGCTGATGGGTTGAATGGTCGGCTGGATGGACAATCCAAAAACTTGTGACAGGTTGGGGGCGAGGGAAACAGCCGCGGGACAAAACTAGTTGAGAGTTCAGGAGAGGGGCAGTATGGCAACGTCTGGAGAGAGGAGGGAACTGTTGTATCCTTCAGTCTAAACCTATGAGCAGTCACCATCCTCCTCATCATCTTCGTCATCAGCATCACCATTAATGAACTCCAGATGAACCCAAATGAATTGGTTCATTTCACTTGGAGGTTTCTGGATTGTTGGATTGTTTGGCTTAATAACCAAAACAGAGGAGGTGAATCTGCGGCCACGCTGACCTGAAATCATTTTGGATTTGAACATGCACAATTGAAAAGGGACTCGCATATTTGAGCTATCTTTGATGCAAATGCATGGTAACAATTGAATAAAATCAGAGAGAAAAATTAGAACCTCGCACACTGCTATTGCTAGGATCACTGCTCTTTACTAAGATGTACGTTTTGGCCTCAATGCCTTCGTCAGAGCTTTATTTGAACATGCAGAAATGTTACACAGCAGAACAAGCGGAAACTTTTGTCACAATCTGTTTTAATAATAATAATTATTATTATTATAATTATTATAATTCTTATTATTATTATTATAGTATTAGTAGTATTGTTATTATTGTTATTATGTACCACAGCCAGCACAATTTGCCCAGTGTGGTTCGGGTAAGGGGAGGGTTTGGCCAGGGTAGGCCGTCATTGTAAAATAAGAATTTGTTCTTTAACCGACTTGCCTTGTTAAATAAAGCTTAAATAAATAAAAGTATTATTATTATTATTGTTAGTATTATTATTATTATGACATAGTTATACAGGTATTTGTATAGGGTATATTTAAAGCATTACGTTGTTATCATATATTGAATGTTGCACTATACTTGGGAGACATTTTAAAGACATAAACTATATGCCTACACTTGTTTTTTTTTAAACATAATTTTTACTGGCTTTCCAAAATGTACAGAATAAATAACAATAGATAATTTAAGAGAAGTGCAATTCAGTTTATTAGTATTGTTTGTGTACAATATTTTTTCACCTTTTACACTTGTATATAAAAATATTAGATATAACAAGTATTGGAATGTATGAGGTAGTATGTTTTTGCATTAGGTTTTTGACATACTATTGAAAGTATGAATGAAATACTTGCATACAGTACTTCATATAACAAAGATTTGCAAATGTAATCCTGTAAATCTAATTGATTAAATTATATTATCGTATTTCAGTGTCACAATACATTACTTTAACTAATAAATTATGAAATACATGTTCCATTGAATTTATGATATTTTAAAATGGTTAAAAAAAAGCAGCACATATTTTAAAGTAAAAAATAACTAATACGTAACCCACTCCTGTCGATGTAGGGACCCAAGTGAAACGAAACCGGAGAACAACATGTGACACATATTCTTAAATTATTCCATATCTCACATTTCCATGCTTTGGCTGGAATCCCAGACCTCCTCACATGACCCTAACAACATAATTACACACAATTTACATCACATTCACTGTTGGCACTCATTCAAGACTTTAGAGGAAAACAAGTACACCAGACCTATCTCTCTTTTTCTTCTCTAGTCATCGAACCCCTGCGACGAGAAATACCAGAGATACGATGAGATGAAATTTGAAATCCCGAAGAGCGATTATTTCATTCTCACACATGGGGGGCCAGGCAGGCAGGCATCAAAGCGGGGTCGGCTCCAATTTTGGTCCATTAATCTCCAAAATATGGACCCCATGCCTGAGCCAATGGGATGGCCAGATCTGACCGTCTCCTACTGATACATGGAGTTCATGTGGAGTTCATCATGGTGGCTGTAGCAACATCGAAGACTTTCCATCTGAACTCAGAATGCGTTCATAGTGGCCTAAAAACACCCGGCCTAAATGAGTGGTGGTAGTGATGAGGAAATAGAGTTAAACTAACAGAATGTTCTCTTCCACGTACAGCAAATGTTTTATCTGCTCATTTCTCAGTGTTATTTTTGATTTTCAGGAGGGTAAAGGAAATGTAGATTATCAGAAAACACTTACTTATTTTACATTTGTCATTAAGGGATATAACCCTCAGTCTCACAAGAGAAGTTATCTTAGATTTTTAATTAAGCTGTAATTGACCTACATGTATGAGTCCCCCCCCCATGTTTCGCATTCCACCAAAAACTGTAAAATCCCCGTGGATTGATGAGGAATTGACAAATGGTATGGTTGAGAGGGATGAGGAAAACATATTGCAAATTGAGAAATCATGTGACTAAAATGAATAAGAAGGAAGAAGAAAATACACTATGAAACAAAGACTCATGACAAAGAATGATAGTAAAAAGCTTTGGATTGAGTGTGGAAAAGGTGAAACAAATAGTGTTGTCTATCAACAATGATAAGCCACCGGGGTCTGACAACTTGGATGGAAAATTACTGAGGATAAAATTTGGACGATATTGTCACTCCTATTTGCTATATTTTCAATTTAATCACACTGGAATGTGTGTGTCCCCAGGCATGGAGGGAAGCATAAGTCATTCCGCTACCTAAGAATAGTAAAGCCCCCTTTACTGGTTCAAATAGCCAACCAACCAGCCTGTTACCAACCCTTAGTAAACTTTTGGAAAAAATTGTGTTTGACCAGATGCAATGTTATTTTACAGTAAACAAATTAACAACAGACTTTCAGCGTGCTTTTAGGGAAGGACATTCAACAAGCACAGCACTTACACAAGTGACTGATGATTGGCTGAGAGAAACTGAGGATAAAACATTTCTAAAACTGAAAAGCATTGTATTTGGGACAAATCATTCACTAAACCCTTGACCTCAACTAAATCTCGTAATAAATCATGTGGAAATTGAGCAAGATGAGGTGAATTAACTGTTTGGAGTAACCCTGGACTGTAAACTGTCATGGTCAAAACATATTGATACAACAGTAGCTAAGATGGGGAGAAGTCTGTCCATAATAAAGTGCTGCTCTACCTTCTTAACAACACGGTCAACAAGACAGGTCCTACAGGCCATCGTTTTGTCACACCCGGACTACTGTTTAGTTGTGTGGTCAGGTGCCACAATAACGGACTTAGGAAAATTGTCATTGTCTCAGAACAGGGAAGCACGGCTGGCCCTTGGATGTACACAGAAAGCTAATATTAATAATATGCATGTCAATCTCTCCTGGCTCAGAGTGGAGGAGAGATTGACTTCATCATTACTATTGACATGTTGATTGCACCGAGCTGTCTGTTTGAACTACTGGCGTACAGCTCGGACACCCATGTATACCCCACAAGACATGCCTCAAGAGGTCCCTTCACAATCCCCAAGTCCAGAACAGACTATGGGAGGCGCACAATACTACATAGAGCCATGGCTACATGGAATTCTATTCCTCATCAAGTAACTGATTGAGGAAAAAATAGATCAAAATACACCTTATGGAACAGAGGGGACTGTGAAGCAACACATACATAGTCAATAACATACACACACACACACACATACACACACACACACACACACACACACACACACACACACACACACGATAACATGCGCACTATACACACCACACGTTCACATGGATTTAGTACTGTAGATATGTGGTAGTGGTGGAGTAGGGGTCTGAGGGCACAGTGTGTTGTGAAATCTGTGAAAGTATCGTAAAAATTGTAACATTTTATAAACTGCCTTAATTTTGCTCGACCCCAGGAAGATTGGGATCAATATTAAAGTGGGATCATATTAAATACAAATTCATGAACCTATTTATGTGATATTCCATTGGAGTCTGCATCTGCCCTGCATCTGCCCTACAATGTGCATCTGCCCTGCTTCTGCATATGTGACCATTGACCGGGACACTACTGCCATCAACAGGGCACTGAGCGTGTCCCATGGCACAGTCCAACCCAAAATTAATCAAGACTCGCATCCACAAACAGTTCATGTGAGTGTGTTCCATAGTATTTACTACTATCCTCTGAGACTGACTTAGAATGACAGGAACTCTTGACCTCACACATGCTGCTCTAAACAGGACACAGAATCGGCAGCGGTGTGATGAATGTAGGACACTGCTTGTGCCCTGTCACTGTATGACAATGTGCCTGTTCTCTCCTCATCTCTCAATCTCCTCTGAGAGCATTAGAGTGATAATACTCTAGAGGCCACTGCCCGCTTCTAAACCTCTCCCTCTAGGCCTGCCGTGAACCTTTCACCCAACCATCATATCACAGAGAACAAGGGATTGGAAGGAAATAAATAGAATAGGCCATGGTGTAGGCCATGGTGTGGTGTTCTAGTACAGTACTCCCCTCATTTAGGTCAGATTAAAGAATGTCATTTTTTTTATATATTAAAGTGTCAAAATCACTTCCTGTCCCAGCTGTTAGCAACAAATGGATTGAGACATGTTTGTCATGTTTTATTTATGGTAGTCATGATTAAAGTGTCTGTGTGAATGTGTTCGTGAGTACGTGTGTGTATGTGTGTGTGTGAGGGTGTGTTGCATTGATATGGGTGCGCCTGAGTCGAGTGTCTGTGCAAAGAAAAGGAATGGTGCTGGTTTCAATGTGATGCGGTTTGCCAACAACGCTACCACTAAAACAAACAGGCCATCAACACAAATGCCAAGGCTGTCATTGATTTACAACGAAAACAATAAAAACAAATCACTTTCAACAGAAATTACAGAATTAATACAAACATCCCAAGTAAATTACAGACTCAATTGTCTCTGGGAGGCCATGCTTATGATATGGAAATCATTTGGTGTTGATTAGGCCGCCGGGTTGTTCGATATAACGTTGCGTGCTTCGGTGGCTAAACTAAATACTGCTCAATCAAGGACCTGCGTGATATTTCAATAATGATGTAGGCCCGGCGGAGATTGATTGAACCTCCATTGTTTTCATCATCAACTCTCTCATGATATCTCTATCAGGAGGACTGAACACAGAGTTGACAGAAAACCAGGCTGCTATGTAGGTTAGCTCTACAAAAAAGTGCTTTAAGCCGAAAGAGAAATAAATAAATAAAGTGTTTGGAGAGGTGAGTGCTCGGTCAGCTCGTCTGCACATCCCATCCAATGCCACAGTTGTGTCACATCTGAGGGTGGTCATTAGGCCGTTACTGATCTAATGTGTGCTGTCTACCGTACAGACTCGGAGCCAGACACGGGACACATAGAAACAGGCTCACAGTTTATTCCAATAGATACTGTTGAGATCCAAATTTACCTCACACAATTATGCATGCCATTGTACCTTTAATTCATGTGAGAGAAAAAAATGTATGCATATTTGTTTCCTGCTAAGAATTGTATATTAAATGCTTTGAAAGCCATTCCTGGGTAATTTGGGGAAACAATCCATAGATTTGAAAATGTTTGGTGCCATAGCTCTTAGTTTTTTGCTAGAAGGAATAGTAAGATTTAAAATTCACACAATTATAATGTCTTATTGACATACATTATTTAACCTATACAGTGCCTTCAGAATGTATTCACACCCCTTTACTGTTTACCATATTTTGTTGTGTTACAGCCTGAAATTAAAAATGGATTAAAGCAAGATTTTTCCTGTCACTGGCCTACACACAATACCCTATAACGTCAACGTCGATGATAAAAAAAATATATGTTTACAAATTACTAACAAATGGAAGCTGAAAAGAAAAGTTGAAATGTCTTGAGATAATCAGTATTCAACCCCTTTGTTATGCCAAGCCTAAAACAAATCAGGGGAGTAACATTTTTCTTAACAAGTCACATAAAAGTTCCATGGCCTCAATCTGTGTGCCATAACAGTGTTAAACATCATTTTTGAATGACTACCTCATCTCTGTATCCCACACATCCAATTATATGCAAGGTCCTTCAGTCAAGCAGGGAATTTCGAACACAGATTCAACCACAAAGACCAGGGAGGTTTTACAATGCCTCCTTCAAAACTATTGGTAGATGGTTAAAAATAATAAAAGCAGACATTAAATATCCCTTTGAGCATGGTGAAGTTATTAATAACACATTGGATGGTGTAAATAAATAAACCCAGTCACTACAAAGATACAGGCCTCCTTCCTAAGTTAGTAGCAAGAGAGAATTGAAACCACTCAGGGATTTCACCGTGACTTTTAAAACAGTAACAGAGATCAATGGCTAACATAGGAGAAAACTGAGGATGGATAAACAACATTGTAGTTACTCCACAATACTAATATAATTGACAGAGGGAAAGTAAGGAAGCCTGCACAGAATAAAAATATTCCAAAACATGTTTGTTTGCAAGGCACTAAAGTAATACTGCAAAAAATGTGGCAAAGCAATTCACTTTATGTCCTTAATACAAAGTGTTATGTTTGGGGCAAATCCAATACTGCATTATGGCTGCATTATGTTATGTGTATGCTTGTCATCGTTAATTAAGGACTCGCATGTTTTTCAGGATAACGAAGAAACGAAATGGAGCTAATCACAGGCAAAATCCTTGAGGAAAACCTGGTTCAGTCCCAGACACTGGGAGATGAATTCACCTTTCAACAGGACAATAGCCTAAAACACAAGGCCAAATCTATGCTGAGTAGCTAACCAAGAAGACAGTGGATGTTACTGAATAGCCGAGTTACAGTTTTGACTTAAATCTACTTGAAAATGTATGGCAAGACCTGAAAATGGTTGTCTAGCAATGATCAACAACCAATTTGACAGAGCTTAAATAATTGTTTTAACAAAAATGGGAAAATGCTGCACAATCCATTTGTAGAAAGCTCAGGGGTGTGAATACTTATGTACATTAGATATTTCTATATTTAATTTACAATGCATGTGCCCCCCAAAAAATCTAAAAACATGTTTTGACTTTGTCATTATGGAGAAGTGTGTGTACACAGGCTGTAACACAACAACATGTGGAATAAGTGAAGGGGTACAAATACTTTCCAAAGGCAATGTACATGTTTTGAAGGGCAACAAAATGGTCGAGATGATGCACTACGCTGCTGACGAATGGCATACTGTATCTAGATACCTCATCAGATCATCATACTTCAAGTATTTTCCTTTACTTTCACGGTTCATCATCTTCTCAGATCTTACACGACTTGGGGGCGAGGACATGTGTGAAGGATAGTGAATGGTTTCGAAGGTCGCGGTTTACACCTGTCGATGTTTTTCTCCTCTGTAAGGTGTGTGTGGGCCTAGGGCTGTCATCGTGAAGTTATTCTAAAGGGTGAACTCTCCGTCACAAAGGGCCAGCTATAGAACAACACCGGGGCAATATACCACTCTACTGCAAGGAATGAAATGTGGTCTTGTAGACATGATGAGAAAGGGCAAAGTGACAACTTCTGTTTGAGAATGTTGACTGAAATGTGGTAGTACACCATCACAGCTAGCATGGCAAACTGGCAGGTGCATTACTGTACCCACAGATCAGTGGTCCACTCACACGGATTCGTATCTCTGTGTACCGGATTTCCAGAATAGCACAAACTGACATTTAGAGGTGTGTGTGATTTCTGTGTGTTTGAGTGTCCTTCCATTTCACAATGGCCATGTAAAACACAGCGTGTCTCTGTGACTTAGATATGGAGTGACCTCTGTGTGACCAGCTACTCTCACCCACTCATTCGCCGACAGGGACACACACAAAGAACACGGACACGAAAAGTGAAATTCTCCCGACTTTTTTCCTTCCGCCTTCACCTTGAAAATGAACTATAAAAGAGATAAAAGTTTGATGTGGGTAAATGCAAGTGCAAAGCATTTATCTGCAAAAAACTTTTTTTTAAATCGACGTCTTGGTTTCTATATTGTCTTTATGTGAGTGCCAGAGTACATCGAGTCAAGAGTGGTAGAAGTGGATGCAAGTTTGAATATGTTTCTAAGATTTATAAGAGTACAGTTTTCTTTTGGTCTGTTTCCCAAAGCTTCTGAAATTACTGTTGACCACCACTTTAAGTTTGTAATTGAAAGACAACAGTAAACCTTAAGAAATGTAATATTGTCAGCCTTTAAAATCAAGGCCGCAACTGTTAGTAATGAGCAATTGTACAACTACTAATTTGGTGTCATTACATGATGAATCTTAGTTCACAAATATTCAATATGTTAATACATAGTAAAAATATGAAATATGATTCCGAACTGATTCCTATATGCATGTACTTAAAAGGTCACATTTTCAGATAATCCAGTTCTGATCTCAATTCGGCACATGGATCTCAAGGTGCGATTCGGCACTGTCTTTCTTCAATAAACTATAACCTATAACTATTCTTCAATAAATGAATGCAAAGTACAGTATACAATATTTGTATTTTTATTTGATATATAACTACATAAAAGTAGAGATAAAACTGTAACATTATCAGCTTTCTATTTTTATCTAAATACTCATAATAATTCATTCAACATGGACAGTACAGTGTCCCAGATGTTATGTAGTTCAACTCATAATAACTTATTCATTTATCCGTATTTATTATACTTATTTATTATACTTATTTACTTATTTATCTTATTTAATTGAATCAATTCCACATGATGAATGCACCGCTCATTACCAATTTGTTATTTATTTGTACTTATTTGTACTTATTTGTACAGTTTGTTAAAATGTAAAAAAAAAAGAAAGAAAAAAGATATGTACAGGTATTTTATTCTTATCGTACAATGTACAATAATTTATTGTAGACATACCGGAGTGTAGTTGAATATAACAAAATATGAAACCACACAGAACAACCATGTCACTGGGATGAAATAATTATATCAGCGTCAACAATCAGTTGTACAGAAAAGTCTTAATTCCGGTTCTGTTTTAAAGTAGTTTTTCTACTTTTCTGAACACATTTCTAAACCTACAATATATATGGGAATAGTCTGTATAAGGGTAATCTGATGCACTTTACAGTTTAAAAAATTACTGATGAAAAATGAAGTAACGATCTTGTATTTTTTTTATAAATTATGGAATTAGAAACTATTATTGTTTTGTAAATACAGCTGTAGTTAAAACAAAAGAAAAGGGATCTATTCATCTTCTAAAAATTCATGCAAAGTATATTTCATAATAATTAACAGGGTAGTCATAGACAAAAATCAAATTGTCTGCTTCCTGATAAAATAATGTTTATATAAAGTATATAGACACATATATACTGTACATACAATGTGGGTACATTGTATACATATCTAAATAATCATCATCACACTCAACCTTGAATATAAATGTAATTCATATGTTATAAAGGTGTGACATATCAAGAGTTGTAACATGTTAATTAAACAATTTAATAATAGTTAATTTAGCTGTACCCACATCCACATTTTGCTTCTACATTTGGGATTGTGTCACATGTAGTGAGAAAGCACAACGTCCTGCCAATACATGCTGTCTGCTGAAGTCTGACAGGGCCCGGAACATAGTTCCACGGTCCCACCTGAGGCATGGATTCTACCCCAGATTCACCCCGTTACATAAAGACGAGACACACAGCTTTATGGGGAAGACAGACATGAGACAATGTGACTACATGGCCACATGGCCATAGAGAGAGAGAACTCAAAGGCTAACCCAAGCACATGCTGACCTACATACTGTACTTAATGGAATAGTGTTTATTTTCTCTTTACTATCCTGTATGAACAGCATGTGTGTGTGTGTGTGTGTGTGTGTGTGTGTGTGTGTGTGTGTGTGTGTGTGTGTGTGTGTGTGTGTGTGTGTGTGTGTGTGTGTGTAGCATAGACCAGATACAAACAGTGGTGTTCTTATTTTCCAGTTGTACAAAACCGCCCTGGTGAAACATGATAGGCAGCAATCATAAAGGTATGGCTGTAATTTATGTTCTCCCCTGATGGTAATTGCTGCCTGGACTCTTCATAGTGCCCCACCAGTTCACCTACTCTGGTATTCAATTATGTACGGGGAACAAACCCTCTCGTAACAGAGACGATTGGCTGCTCAGGATTTCACCTTTGACCCTGTATTTTATCAGTCTCATCCTGCAGGAAGGCAGTTTGGGTTTGTGGGAGAATCCACATAACTGACTGATGACTAGGGATATATTACCTTGATGGGGTCAGGAGAAAGTTGGAATCCCTCATTTACTTTGATCAATTCCATGTTGGGCTGTTTCATATTAAATTTAGAGTAACTCAAGTGAAGTACTAAAGTAAAGTCAAATGTTTGAGGTAATATGTATAATATTACAATTATTATGCAATTAGTGGTTTAAATCATTAATGCATTAGTATAATAAGTATTGCAATAACTGTAATAGGATTAATATGGTATTGTTATGTGTTATAATATGTCACTGATATGTTATTGCTGTTTAATAATTGTAATGTGAATGGTATGTGGTTTAACCCTGAGAGGACTGGGTGATGACTCAGAGTGATTATGAAGTGGCCACAGAAGAAACGATGCAGGCTAAAGTAAGATGGATTCCTAGGCAAACTTCCAGTCTGTAAAATAGGTCAGCCAGTCATAATGGGAATGAACTTTTGACCTGAGAATTTTTTTTTGTCTCTATTGTTCCAACGTTGGTCTGCCCATACCCATCCTTATTATCAAATTTCTCTATCAGATTTATCACGTTATTTACTTGTTGACGAAAATGTTATTTTATAAGGAGTATAGCTTGTAGAATATTGGAGGTGGAAACATTATGGCTCCCCCCGGTGAGTGGAAACAGAGTTTGGAATTAAATATACGTGTCAGCTTAATATCAGGCTCTAACGTTCATTACAGCAAGGAATGTTTTTACGGTACAATTGACAAGCAATGCTCATGCAGCTACTGTACTAACGCAAACATTAAAAGTTCATGGCACAGAATGTTACATTAAAACAGATTTGTTCCCCTTTGTTGCGTATACATTCAGCCTTGTCAGAGAAGTATTGAATAAGATCGGCAGACCGAGAGTTGCTTCCTCTTTTTTTTTAAATGGTTTTGCATAATGTATTTCCGCTAGTTCTGACTTGATTTCTGTCCACAGCAAGCCTCCATTTGGCTTCATGGGCGAGCAGCTGCATTTATACACACAAGAAACAAGATGGCGGCTTACAGTACCTTATGTCTCCAACACGGTTTCCTTCCTGTGTCGGAGAGTGACTGTGCAACCTCGACGACAAATTGTTTAGAACTATGGACGCCATGTTTCAATCTCTCCCTTCTTCCGTGACACAAGGCACCCGGAAATAATGCTTTTCATAGACGTTTTATAGTAAGTCCTTGTTACTATAAAAACCTTATTATCAACTCTCTAAATCACAAATGTCTATGTTTTGATATGAACAAAAATGCTAAATAATCAGACAGCAGGTTTCCGTATGCCTAGCGTACATTCCCTTTCTCTCCCGTTCGCTGTGTGTCTCATGGTCTCTTTTTGAGTGCTATTCCTAGCCTTCTCGGTCTGCAGCGGGCTCATAATATCAGATTGCACAGCCTGCCCTGGCCAAATGTGAATTTTATACTCTAGTGAACACAGGCTTTACACTTTCATTAGCTCACATTCTCCTCAGCAGTGCAAATGCCATGTCGCAGGACGAGGGGGCCCCGGCTGACTGGGGCTGACAGGGTGGAGGAGGTGGGAGGGCGGGGGCTGCCGGAACGAGTGGGGAAAAATGGACTTCCGGAAAGTACAGCTTGCCCTAAAGGCACAGGCCCCAGAGCCACAGACCAAGTCAAGGGACTGTTGCCGGATCGGCCACATATTGCAAACACCAGCATGGTAAAGAAGATACCACCCATTGCTTGGAGTAGATGTCGTAATTATTTCCCCAATGTGTGATACTGCTCCTAATTACGTAATGATTACTATATCTGGAGCACTTCTACACACAGATTCTTGACAAGTGTGTAAAATTCATTATTAGTTGTGCAAATATTTGGTTTCCATTACTGCTAACTTAATTACCTCCATTGGTATTGAAGATTTTCAATTTACAGACGAAAAGCTAAATGAATATATGATGAAGTCATTAATTGCATTGTTTAATTGAATTATATTTGTTTTTCTCCTTAATATTATTTTCTCATACCTTATGTATGATTCATGTTAACTGCTCACCTCCCTTTAAATAATTCCATACATTTTTAAGAACAAGACAATCTGTGGATGAAAACAAGAGTTTGAAATAGGATTACTTTCCTCTCTTTTTATACGTTGTTGTAGTTTGCCTCCCATCCTCTTTGCCTCCCATCCTCAATTTGTGCTTTGTGAGCCAAAATGAACCAAACAAATGTACACGTACATCAACATCTCCAGATAGAAAAAGGGGCCAAGCGATACGAGAATTGTTTCTGTCAGCTCTCCCCCTGAGAGATGAAAGCAAATGCTGGCTCTGTCTGAAGCTATTAGGTCGAGGAGTGCTTCTCGGCCTACCCTCTTTGCTCCCGCTCACGACTTCGCTCTCTCCAAAAACTCAAGACTGGCACACAAACTCAGCTTACTACAAAGTTGTTTCACACACTTGTAAGAATGGACTTTGATTGTTCTTATTTTGTGTCATTATATAAAGTCAGAATATTCTGTAACCTAACTACATAACAGTAGATGTCCACTACATGTCATTCAATTACTAATTTAACTACATTTTGCAGAAGCTTGCTGGTAGTTGACTACCTACTGGACTAACTAACTAACTAACTACTGGAACATCACACTCCTTTAAAGAAATACATATATATGGGCGATGTAGGCAATCATTTCCGTTGTTTTTCAGGAAACACACCTCTCACTTCAAACAGAGTTTTTGTGTTCAATGGGAGGCAAAATTACACGTTATGTTAACATAGGACCCCAAATGGATTTGTTCTTCTAGAGTTCTATATGATACATTTTCACGAAGTAGCTTTAGATCAGTAAACTATGTGTTTCATAAGGACAGCTTTAGTTCAGAAAACTATGTGTTTCATAAGGACAGCTTTAGTTCAGAAAACTATGTGTTTCATAAGGACAGCTTTAGTTCAGAAAACTATGTGTTTCATAAGGACAGCTTTAGTTCAGAAAACTATGTGTTTCATAAGGACAGCTTTAGTTCAGAAAACTATGTGTTTCATAAGGACAGCTTTAGTTCAGAAAACTATATGTTTCATAAAGACAGCTTTAGTTCAGAAAACTATGTGTTTCATAAGGACAGCTTTAGTTCAGAAAACTATGTGTTTCATAAAGACAGCTTTAGTTCAGAAAACTATGTGTTTCATAAGGATAGCTTTAGTTCAGAAAACTATATGTTTCATAAGGACAGCTTTAGTTCAGAAAACTATATGTTTCATAAGGACAGCTTTAGTTCAGAAAACTATATGTTTCATAAGGACAGCTTTAGTTCAGAAAACTATATGTTTCATAAGGACAGCTTTAGTTCAGAAAACTATATGTTTCATAAGGACAGCTTTAGTTCAGAAAACTATGTGTTTCATAAGGACAGCTTTAGTTCAGAAAACTATGTGTTTCATAAGGATAGCTTTAGTTCAGAAAACTATGTGTTTCATAAGGACAGCTTTAGTTCAGAAAACTATGTGTTTCATAAGGACAGCTTAAGTTCACTAAACAATGGGTTTCATAAGGATAGCTTTAGTGTAGCTTAACTTCCTCCTGTGTGAAGTAATTGGTAGGTTGGGGGACCTGACAAGAGTAATGGGCTAGCACTGAGGTCACCATGGACCTGACCAGAGTAATGGGCCAACACTGGGGTCACCATGGACCTAACCAGAGTAATGGGCCAACACTGGGGTCACCATGGACCTAACCAGAGTAATGGGCCAACACTGGGGTCACCATGGACCTGACCAGAGTAATGGGCCAACACTTGGGTCACCATGGACCTGACCAGAGCAATGGGCCAACACTGGGGTCACCGTGGACCTGACCAGGGTAATGGGCCAACACTGAGGTCACCATAAACCTGACCAGGGTAATGGGTGAGGGCCTTGTCTTGTCAACACTTTGTCTTGTCATTACTTTGCTTCTTGCACTAGTTTCTGCTCTAGTTTCTGTTGTTAAACCATCAAGTTCAATCAGTCCTCAATCTACACCTGTTTACTGTATATATGGAAGATGTAGGTGGGGGGAAGAAAGAGTAAGGGAGGTAGCAACAGTGTATTAGTGGCCACATGGGGCAAAGGATATGCACAAATTCCCGTCATCCATCCGATTAGAAAATATGGAATTTTAGGCAACGTATACTACTTCCTCTCTCCCTTTTTTTAATGGATGAAATATGGCGGGTTCATGTGGAGTGCAGTGATTACATATTTGAATGGCGCTAAAATGGAAACCTCTCTGGGGCACTCCCTGACCTGTCATCCTCCGTCTTCCTCCAATGGAGCTGATGAGTGCCGGCCCTTCTCACCCTCCTATTTGCCCCTTTCGCTGTCTCTTCCTTCCCTTTCTATCGCTCCCCTTGTCTATTCCTCTCTCCCTCACGCCTCTCTCTCGATCTGCCCCCACACTGTCTCTCTCTCTCCCTCCCTGCCCCTAACCTCGCTGGGCTGGCATGGCACATTGAAGCGCCGCACAGCAGAGTGCCCATCCCTCCTCCCCTCTCTGTTCATCCTCAGTGGCGCTGATAGGAGATCTGCTCTTTAAACTAATCATCCGTTATGTGAAACAGACCTGATTATAGGCTGACAGAGGGAATTAAGGCGGGCCGGGAGAGGTCAAAATGAGTGCTCCGCCATCCAACGACCAGGCGCAAGTGCTTCTGCTGACTTTTATTTGTATTGCTCGGTTTATTTTTATATTCGAGAAAACACTCAAGCAGTTCAGATGTGCAGCTCAAGTACTATTTGGTCATCTATTTGATTTGTTTCTTTGTTCTTTTTTCATCTTGCAATAGGATGCGGTCAACCAAAGGAGTACGCAATTATAGTCCAATTTGTATCTGCTTCCATCCACTTTCTATGACATTATTTCTATGTTATAAAGCCTTACAATATTCTGTAGTTTAATTTGGCAGTATTAAGCCATACATATTTAGGCTTATTACTAAATGATCTGAATCCTGAGTTGTATTTTCTGAACATTGAAATAAAGGGACAGGATCTACATCCCGTTTTGTTCATTGACATCATTTGGATTTTATTGGAGCATATCTAAATTAAACTATATTTGTGACCTGCTGCTCAGAGATACAGATGCAATGCCTTATGGGTAAGGTAATTGTTTAGCATTACTGTATAGTTAAAGCAGAGGTCAGAAATCTCTCATGACTGATGCGTAGTTAATACACTGAAAGCTACTCCACGTCTATTGCTACTAATGTCCCCCATACTTTGCACCTTGCAATTTAAAAAGGGTTTAATTTTGGTCAATTGCATAGAAATCTTTAAAAAATGATAATTGCATGGACAATTCAATTCATTTAAAACTATGCAGGTAATAGGTCATCGACTACAAATTAGAGTGCAGTAATTATTTTAATGAAAGCCTCAAAGTTGCCTCCTAGAATGGAATTGACATGCAGATTATAGAGTAACCTAGAGGAAAAACGAAACAAAAACTAATCACACACAATCACTGAGTCATACATTTTTAGCTCAATAGTTTTTAACAAAAGCACTTTCACGTCAAGGAAATTTTAAGCAGCTGTACACGGTAATTTTATGTAAAATAAATTAAATCCTGTTAAAAAATATAAAAAATGGCCAAATATGTATTTCAGGTCATTTATAAATGTATAGTTACTGTGTATTTACATGCAATAACGCCACAATGTGTCAGTAGGCAAATGAAATACGATCTTTCAAAATAGCAATTTCAAATTAAATGATTTAAATTCAATAACAATGAATGGAACATAGCCACATACATTGTTCTACAGTTATTTATGTTTGTATGTTGGGTGTGTTGACCTTTATTCAGTAACAGATGGTTTGTTCAGGCAGTGTTCAAGAGTCAAAATAGGGAGTTCACTGTCATGAAATAACTTTTATTAAGGTCATTATTAATTTGGCCCCAAGTTTGCTGACATCAAGCAATCAACGGAGGGACAGCTCGTGTAAATGTTTTATGGGCAACTCTAATTATCATGGAGGCAGCACACTAAATGTTAACATAGAGGCGGAGGTGTCGTTTACCACGGAGACAATGAAAATATGGCGCGTGTGTTTACAGCATCTAATTATTTAAGGTTAGAACAACATAAATAGACTCGTGTTGTGTTATGTATGTAGTATTGTAAAATGTGCTGTACTCCTAAATCAACTGTGCAGTTTAATTTGCAACTCAGGCAATATTTGTTTTATGTCTAGTGGTAGTGAAAGTATATGCTGAGCAGTTAAACATGTTACATGATTCAAATCGCCATGCTGGGAAAGTAATATAAATACATACACTTACATACATTAGCAAACAAAAATAAACAGGCAAGATGGAGTAGAATTATAGCTTTGGGATTCTGTACATCTGGCACTATGTGAAGTCCTAACCACAGTCAGACTGCAGGTTTTACTCTGGCTTGAAGCGCCTGACCGGCCCGCGTGTGTCTCTCTCTGTCTAAAGCCTAGCCAAGGTAAACCCATGATGAAGGGAACTTTCCGTGTGTGTATGCCCACACTGCTGATTCACAACTGCCATGACTGTAAACTGTCAAATCCTACTCTAACACACTACCTTCTAGAATCAAAGGGATTTTAAAATAGTATATATATATTTTTATTATTATTTTATTTTTATTTTTAAAATCTTTATTTACATCTAATCGACTAGCTATGTAATGTATAATTATATCCACTATAGCAAATACATACCATTATTTTTGTGGTACTAGAATGTAATGTAAATACAATATAAAGGAACATGTAATTAATACCAGGTTTGTAGTGAATGCGACAAATCAAAATCTACGCAAAGCTGAATGAGTTCCCTCCATAACTGCCTGACCTCTACATGCACTTTAAACAAAACGGCCTCATTAACGCAAACCACTACAGGCTAACCTGTTCGAGTCTCATCCAATAGCAATCTATATACAGTACAATGTCAAATCAGCATAAAGAAAATGCAAAATGGTAGTGTTTTGGCTTCATACAATTTAAAACCAACACAGCAAAATGATTACGCAATAGCAGATCATACTTATGAATTGAAATCAGCGGTGAAATCAATGAAAATGTGCCATGTCATGTGGGCGCTGTGCTAGCATAAACAACCGTGTACATCTGTGTACATAGAGTTCTGGCTGTTGGGGTTAAGGGGAGTCCCCACGGGTAGAATAGTTGCACATGAAAGAGTTGAGTTGTAGGTCACATCCTGTCGTTCCCTATCTATCAGTTTGTTTCCGCTCCGGTGGCCCAGGACGAAGTGTTGTTTCAGGAGGACGAGAAGAGGAGGGATGCACGTTAGCCTTGTCTCTGTGTGGCGTGGCAGAGGAAGATGGCGATGGGATGGGTGGGGTTTAGAGACATAGTCAGGTACCGCAGCACTCTGGAACCCTGAAAGCTGACCCTGTGGAACTGTGGGCGTCCTGGCAGAAGAGATGTTCCCCAATTATGCGATAGCTGAAGCAGTGAGGTGTTAAAATTCTTACATCTTTGAAATGCGTTCAATCAGTCCAGAAACAAGAGCTGATTGTCTTGATTGTTCGCTGGCTGTTGTGAGAAACTGAAGGTCATGTTGACTGTGACTCGAAGCGCTAACTTGGCCTTTTGGTGACTGAGCAGAAATATAAATGCAACACGCAACAATTTCAAAGATTTTATCTAGTTACAGTTCACATAAGGAAATCAGTCAATTGAATTGAATACATTAGGCCCTAATCTATGGATTTCACGACTGGGCAGGGGTGCAGCCATGGGTGGGCCTGAGAGGGCATAGGCCCAACCACTGGGGAGCCAGGCCCAGCCAATAAGAATGAGCTTTCCCCCACAAAAGGGCTTTATTACAGACAGAAATACTCTTCAGCAACCGAAAATAAGCTTTTTATTTGAGTAAAACACTGTAGTGAATCACAGGGAGGGGCATGATTGGAATGTTCCCTGGGTCTGGAGCCCACTGACCCCCCCCCCCCCACACACACACCCACACACCCATACACACACACAGCTGTATTTGAATGACATTTCAGGAATTTTGACCATAAAAACTATTACTTAAAAAATATTACCTAACCCTATCCCTAACCCTTATCTTAACTTTAACCCCCAAAACACCTACCCTTCAGCTTAACATAATATTTGATCAAATTCAGGACATGGAAAAAGTCCTGACTTTTCAAAAAAGTTATTGTCAGGATATTCAGTGAATTGTTAGGACATTGGGTTCCTGAAAAGGTAGGGAAACAACCCCCCCCCACACACACACACACACACACACACACACACACACACACACACACACACACACACACACACACACACACACACACACACACACACACACACACACACACACACACACACACACACACACACACACACACACACACACACACACACACACACTTTTGCACATACAACCTTTGTGTCCTTACAGGGTCATAGGTCCACATACACACAAAAACATAGTTGGAATGGAATATAACGTTGCAGGTAATGTTTCGGGAAAAGACACAATTTAATGTCTACAACATCTAAAGACCTGCCTCACTATACTGATAGCTTTGCCATTTCTAAAATGATATATTTGTGCATGTCTTTACAAGGCCCCCATACTACACAATGAGGATGAGGAAGTGATTTTCTGTTTGCGGTAAAGTTTCTCAAAAACAAGTGAAATCACAAAAAAGATATCTGGACCTTTCTATAACGTGCATCAAAACAGAGATTTGGTTGTAAAAAAAAGAACACGTATCCTTGAATTATCCTTATAATATGGTATTAACATATTATGATATTATCTAGCTATGATATATTATCTTGGCAATCGTGACTTCCGTGAATGTCTTTTTTTCACACCCATGAGAAAATAATTTACAGTTTGATCATTTTCTAAAATAAATTACTTTCCTGGTAAATATTCATATTGACATCCGTTTACATTTCGCACATTTCTGTGGTAAATTCATATGCCAAAGTCAAACAATACCGATGGGCAACGCTACATAGCATCTGAGGCCCTGGCTCCGCCAATGACCACGGTCAAAATATAGGCAAACAATCCTACACACACACACAAAAACACACAAACACACGCAAAGACACACACACACACACACGTCTGTATGACTACAGTGCAAGGTGAATGAACATATCAAATATAATGGATGAAGAAATGTGTGGATTTACCTCTCCCCCTGGGAGAGCATTATGTTTGTGGTAAATACCCCAAAGTCAGATTAGATTTAGCCAGATTTGATTCAAGAAAATGAATGTTATATACAACTAACACATGATCTACCTTACTCTAGCATTGTAATAAAATGAGCTCCAGTAATATGAGTTAAAGCTGCAATATGTAACGTCTTGGGTGACCGCATAGAATTGAGAGTTATAGATCTGTCACTCATTGAAAGCAAGTCTAAAGAAGTGGTATATTTGTTCTATGGGCTATATTTCTATGATTCCCATTCTTAAGCTTTGTTTCTTCATCTTTTACTTTCGGTTTTGTACACCAGCTTCAAACAGATGAAAATACATTTTTTGGGGGATATAGAAAATATATTTCACAGCGGTTTAGATGGCACAATGATTCTGTATGCTATACCTGCTTGTTTTGTCACTCAAACTGAAATTAGGCTAGCTATTAGAATTTTAACAACCAGTGATTTCTTCATAGTGTATCTTTAATCAAATAGAAATTGACAATGGCATGAATCATGAGACCTACTGTTTAAGTCAATTTCCAGCTAAAGTTCTATCATGTTATTTTTGCCCCAATAGCTATTAATCAAAATTTCAGTTAAAGTTATTGTAGGTAGTACCTGACGCCAGTCTGGTTGAAACCAAGTTATCTTCTGAGAAGCAAGAGGTGCTGGTATCATCAAGCACAGAGCACCAAAGTGTTCCGATTGAGGATTCCAATAGAGGGTTTCAATTGGTTACAATCTAGCCTATACATTTCTAAAGGTTAGGATAAAGAGGTCAGAGGTGAAAGGAAATGGGGAAACCTTAAACATGCTCTAATCACTACACCAGTCGGTCTGTTGGAAGAGATACGACACCAGGCCTCTGAGTTTCACTGAGTTTCCAGCCACAGACATCACAATTTCCAGACTAGGCTGGGGAGAGGTCCAGGAAAGTGCTCGGTGTTTAGAAGACTTGGTGTGCTTATGGTTTACAGACAGTTTAATAAGTTTGGCTACACATCGCCTCTGCTCAGAAATGGTGCTATGGTGCTATTTCAATGCTCCCAGTGACGCCATTGTCATTATTACAATTTTTGGTTCATTATTTCAGATGTGATTCATTACGTCTGATTTTCAGCGAATGTAATGTCGTTAGCCAAGCCTCACTGAGCTGCCCGTAAATAAGTAATACTATTATATGGAAACAATGTTACTGTAATTTTAACATGGGAATTGACACCCCCTCTAAACCTAAATGTCCCCAGCCCCCAGCCCCCATCCCACCAAAACATAAATGTATATATATTCTGGAATGTTAAAACAGCTCAATTCTTACACATTGAAAACGCAATTTTGGTGTGATATTAAATTATATCCATTCTTTGACGCGGTGAAACTTGCAGCATGTGCAGACAGCTGCGTGAACACTGGTTGACGGCTATCCTGAGAGAAATTGGAAGTGATTTGAAAAAAGGAGGACCATGCTCTGAGAGCCAATGCTACAAACTGCGAGGGACGGGTCAAATGAGCAAACAGACAAATATTTCCTAATTTCCTCTCAGGGCACTCGGTAAAGAAGGCAGCAGAAATCCAAATAACCAATTTCTGTGCTGACTGATGCATGGCTGTAAGATCATGGCCCAGATTGTTTTCGATATCAATCTAGCCCCTCCCTTTTTCAAAAAGGCCCTTAAATTGATCAGCGCTGTTGTATCGCTTTGCGAAGGCAGTGATCAGAGCGAGAGATAACTTCAGCTGGGTCTTTACTGTTAGAGAGGGGAAGGCTGAAGAAATGATTTAACTATAGGCTAAGGCAATCCCTAGTGCACCACACATTATTTCAATGTTGATCTTTATTGCTGCCTATTTATGTGTGTGTTTATCTAGCAGGCAGAGGGACAGCGGGCCCACGGCCATTATTAATGCGGTTGGAATTGATTAAAGTATGGGGTTGTCATATTAAACGCACTGAGAGAGAGAGGGGAGAATAGCAAGGCTTTGACCCCATAGAGGAGGGTGACTAGAGATGAGCATAACTACTGAATGGAAGACGAGGAATTAACCCTATCATTACGCTATTGCTCAGCGGTTTGTGAAACTCTGAATGGATACAATTGATACATTGTCGAGAAATAAATCATGACTGATAAGCGACAGGAATAAGGCGTTGGAGATTTAACGCAGGATCTGCTACCTCCCATTTAATGTACAGTAACAGGTGGAAGCAATTACTATGTTGTAGCACAAGGCCTTTCTGAGAATCTAGAGCTGTCGGGAGAGAGTGAACAGAACCCATCAACCCCACTTTTCTTATGGTGTGTCATCAAAGAGGTTGCCCAGGGTAACCATGTTATGCCCGTACACAGGAGCGATGTCAAGAGCTTTTAATCATCTGCGTCGTCATCATCATCATCATGATCATTGTCATTATTGTCATCATTATCCTCACACACACCCTCCCCTTTAAAGATGCACCCATAACATGACACTTTCAGATCTTCCTTGAGATGTGTATTTTCTCTGTGATATAGAGACATTTACAGTCCTAGACCCGAATCTCACCATCCTTCCATCACTTTGTTCCTCCCCTCTATCTATTCCATTCATTTCATTCTCCCTGAATAGAGAGGGGACCCGGTCCGGGTAGAAAATCATAAGTTCAGGATGTGCCTGCAAATGAGCTCTTCAGAGTGTTCGATTGTGCTGATGGAATTACCTTCCTGCACTATGTGATTTGGAACAATGCTTGATAGATCTAATTATGGACTCATTTAGCAGCTAAAGGCTTGGTTTGCTCTGCACCAGAGCAGATTAGAGAAAGAGAGTGCGTGTGTGTGTGAGCATGTGCGTGTGTGTTCTATCCATTTACGATCAGTTCTGTTCCGCCACACACTTCCATTCTTAGATGTACAGTACAAGAACCCAGGTGCCAGCTGAAAAGAAACATTCACATTAAACACATTGAAAAGTGAAAAATAAAGCTTACTCTATGTTGATGATAACTAAGCAAGAAAAAGGTGGTGTGTGTAATGTCACCATAATGGTGTGCATTGTTCTAATTGCTGTTTATTGTGCTGTTGTGTTTGTGTATGCGTATGGTGGTTGGTTGCTATGGAGACCTGATGTCTACCAGACGACACTAGTCACCCGTCCAGCCTGTTTCAGGTTTCCACGGTGACCTATCACTTCATTAGCATAGTGGAGTGAATAAACAGAGAGAGAGAGAAAGAAAGAAAGAGAATGAAGTGAGGGAGAGGGAGAGAGCAGGAAAGAGAGAGAGGTTAGACAGAGAAAGAGAATGGAGAGAGAGAGTGTGTGTGAGAGAGAGAAAGAGAGGGGGAGAGAGAGAGAGAAGCAGAAAAACAAAGAGAGAGCGGGAGAGAGAGAGATCTACCTTTCACTCTCCACTCTAATCACAATGTTTTCCTGCCAGGTAAGTACCAGATATGATTAGAGTGATTTAAATAAGAGGAAATTAAAGAACATATGTGGTTAGTTTATCCATTCTGGGAAACCAAGAGCCAATCAAAATCAGTCACCAGCTTCCCATGGTTAGGAAATTACATTAAGAAATGTTATATGACCAGGTTTAGTTTTTTTATCTAATCAACCTATTTAGATCAGCTTTTTTAGGTATCTGGTCAGGAATGTACACATTAACTCATTTACACTGCTCTGAGGAACAAAGACAGAATGAATGTATGGTGAGCAGCTTGTAACATTATTAGGCTGATGGTGCATGGTGCTGACCGTTCTGTAGCCGTCCCCAAGTGTGGGATTGTACTTGAACTACAGATAGACAATATGCTGAGAATGCATGGTTACAGATCTGTGTCACATGGGCTGTGTTTACAGATGCAGCCCGATTCTGATATATTTTTCCACACATTGATCTTTCTTATAGTGATCATATCTTTTTCAGAGCTGATATGATTGGTTAAAATACTAATTACTGTAAAAAAATATCAGAAAGGGGCTTCCTGTGTAAACACAGCCATAGCAATACACATGCATTAGAGTATTTCACATATTGTATGCATTCACTTCCAGAGATTGAAGCTCATAGGCAAGCATGCATACTAATTCACAATTTTTATTTTTTATTTTTTTTATTATATATATATATATTTTTTTTATTATTATTTTTTTTACTATTTTCTACATTATTTAATAATATTGAAGACTATGAATTAACACATGTTGAATCATGTAGTAACCAAAAAAGTGTTAAACAAATAAAAATCGATTTTAGATTTTAGATTCTTCAAAGTAGACACCCTTTGCCTTGATGACAGCCTTACACACTCTTGGCATTCTCTCAACCAGCTTAATGAGGTAGTCACCTGGAATGCATTTTAATTAACAGCTTCAAGTGAAGCTGGTGGAAAGAACCCCAAGAGTGTGCAAGGCTGTCATCAAAGCAAAGGGTGGCTACTTTGAAAATATCTATTTAACACTTTTTTGGTTACTACATGATTCCATATTATAATATATATATATATATATAATGTAGAAAATAGTAAAAATGAATATAAGCCCTTAAATGAGTAGGTGTGTCCAAACTTTTGACTGGTACTGTATGTATACAGACATACACACACCCAAAACACCCAACAAAAATTCACACAGACAATTGACCGTTAATGCTCTTTGTCCATGGATGCTTGTGTTCAAATGAGCCTGTAATAAAAAGAGCGGGTCCAGCCAGGGCGGTAAAGAGAAACAGGTGCATGATGGGTCTAGATGAGTCCCCTGGGGGAGCTTGTACATGACCTCCCATGACAACATCTCACTCTGCAATCCTGCTCTCTAGCTACGCATGGGGAAATTATGATATAAGCATGTCCCTGTGTATTACCATCTATTTCCATAATTGCTTGTAGGGAGCTATTAGTCTGTGGCTGATATATTTTACAGGGTAATATAGAAAATATAATGCAGTCTGTTGCATCTGTGAATTGATGTTGAAGGCTCAGTGGTTCATAAAATAGTCCATTTTCAACGAATTTGTGCATGCTAACGAGATGAAATGTAGGTATGTTACTTAACATGACACATTATGGAAAGATGTACAATCTTAGAAAAAAGGGTTCCAAAAGGGATCTTCGGCTGTTTTTGGTTCCAGGTAGAACCCTTTTGGGTTCCATGTAGGCCCTCTGTGGAAAGGATTCCACCTGGGACCCAAAAATATTATATGTGGAACCAAAAGGGTTCTACCTGGAACCAAAAAGGGTTATCCCATGGAGACAGCCAAATAACCCTTTTAGGTTCTAGATAGATTTACTATTACAAAAAAAAAATATTCAGATATGCCTATAGCAAAACAATAAAATGGATATAGCCTGAGAATAACAGATGGATGTGAAGTCAGGTCCATAATTATTGGCACGCTTGATAAAGATGAGAAAATGGTTGACAAATGTGAATTAAAAAAATAAGGTCCTCCAAGCAAATATATAAGAAGTACAGAAATTGTTTTCTGAGTTGGATATGAATATCCAACTAGTCAGTGACAACTGTTTGGAGTTTGGAGTTTGGAGTTTGTGACAGCAACTATATAAGGTTATTACAGTATTACAAACACTATGTCATGCGATTTCCTGCACATTTCTGTGACTGTAGTAGTACTTCTCACCTTCTAACGACGTTTGTGTGGCTTGTAAGTGTCACAGGGAAAATATGTATGTGTGTTCGTGACAGGCTCATCTTTTCGTAATAGTTGTAGCTCAAACCATACATACTTTACAGACAGTTTTTTGAGAAGAACTGTTGGCCAGAACCACACTGAACAAAAATATTAACACAACATGCAACAATTTAAAAGGTTTTACTGAGTTACAGTTCATATAAGGACATCAGTCAATTTAAATAAATAAATGTGGCCCTAATCTATAGATTTCAAATAACTGGGAATACAGATATGCCTTTGTTGGTCATAGATAACTTCAAAAAAGGGAGAGGTGTGGATCAGAAAACCAGGCAGTGTCTGGTTTGACCACAATTTTCCTCATGCAGCACAACAAATCTCCTTCGCATAGAGTTGGTCAGGCTATTGATTGTGGCCTGCGGATTGTTGACCCACTCCTCTTCAATGGCTGTGCGTAATTGTTGGATATTGTCAAGAACTAGAACATGCTCTCATATACATTGATCAAGAGCATCCCATTATGCTCAACAGGTGACATGTCTGGTGAGTACAGTGCCTTGCAAAAGTATTCATCCCCCTTGGTGTTTTTCCTATTTTTTTGCATTACAACCTGTAATTTAAATGGATTTTTATTTGAATGTCATGTAATGGACATACACAAAATAGTCCAAATTGGTGAAGTGAAATTGAAAAAATAACGTGTCAAAGTTTTAAAAAGAATAAAAACAGAAAAGTGGTGTGAACATATGTGTTCACCCCCTTTGCTATGAAGCCCCTAAATGAGATCTGGTGCAACCAATTACCTTCAGAAGTCACATAATTAGTTAAATAAAGTCCACCTGTGTGCAATCTAAGTGTCACATAATCGCAGTATATATGCAGTACACTTGTTCTGAAAGTCCCCAGAGTCTGCAACCCCACTAAGCAAGGGGCACCACCAAGCAAGCGGCACCATGAAGACCAAGGAGCTCTCCAAACAGGTCAGGGACAAAGTTGTTGACAAGTACAGATCAGGGTTGGGTATATGTGATATATATGAAACTTTGAACATCCCATGGAGAACCATTAAATCCATTATCTTATAAAAATGAAATAACATGGCACCACAACAAACCTGCCAAGAGAGGGCCGTACACCAAAACTCACAGACCAGGTAAAGAGGGCATTAATCAGAGAGGCAACAAAGAGATCAAAGATCACCCTAAAGGAGCTACAAAGATCCTAAGCAGTGGCAGAGCTGGGCTTTACGGAAGAGTGGCCAGAAAAAAGCCACTGCTTTTTTAAGTATAAAATAAGCAAACACGTTTGGTGTTTGCCAAACGGCATGTGGGAGATTCCCCAAACATATTGAAGAAGGTACTCAGATGAGACTAAAATATAATTTTTGGGCCATCAAGGAAAACACTATATCTATTTTTGAGGGAATCCTGTTTCAGTCTTTGAGACTGGGACAGAGGTGCACCTTCCAGCAGGACATTTTTTTATTTTTTATTTAATGAGGCAAGTCAGTTAAGAACAACTTATTTTTTTAAATGACAGCCTAGGAGCAGTAGGTTAACTGCCTTTACCTTGTCAGCTTGGGGATTTGATCTTGCAACCTTTCAGTTACTGGCCCCAATGCTCTAACCACAAGGCTATCTGCTGCCCCAATGACCATAATCATACTGCTAAAGCAACACTTGAGATGTTTAAGGGGAAACATTTAAATGTCTTGGAATGGTCTAGTCAAAGCCCAGACCTCAATCCAATTGAGAATCTGTGGTATGACTTAAAGATTGCTGTACACCAGCGGAACCCATCCAAGTTGAAGGAGCTGAAGCAGTTTTGCCTTGAAGAATGGGCAAAAATCCCAGTGGCTAGATGTGCCAAGCTTATAGAGACATACCACAAGAGACTTGCAGCTGTAATTGCTGCAAACGGTGGCTATACAAAGTATTGACTTTGGGGGGGAGGGTCTTCAGTGTGCCAGTGGCTATCGAAGGGGAGCATTTTACCGCTGAATTTGGTTACGACTGTAGTCAGATCAAGACCCTGGTGAAGTTAACGAGCACGCAGATGGGCTTCCCTGAGATGGTTTCTGACATTTTGGATGCGTGGTCTCTCGGTTGTGTGCCCCGTTGGACGTTCTGTGAAATTCTCAAAAATGACAGTAGATGTTGGAATATTGCTGCGGGGACCTGCCTCCATTCAGCCACAAGAGCATTTGTGAAGCAGGGCACTGATCTTGGGTGATTAGGCCTGGCTCGCAGTTGGCGTTCCAATTCATCTCAAAGGTGTTCGATGGGATTGATCTCATGGCTCTGTACAGGCCAGTCATGTTCTTCCACACCGATCTCAACAAACCATTTCTGTATGGACCAGGGAAGGGCCTTCACAAACTGTTGCCACAAAGTTGGAATTACAGAATCATCTAGAATGTCATTGTATGTTGTAGCGCTAAGATTTCCCTTCACTGGGACTAAAGGGCCTAGCAAGAACCATGAAAAACAGCCCCAGACTATTATTCCTCCCCCACCAAATTTTACAGTTGGCACTATGCATTTGGGCATACCCAAATTCGTCTGTCGGACTGCCAGGGGATGGAGCGTCATTCATCACTCCAGAGAACGCATGTCCACTGCTCCAGAGTCCAATGGCAGTGAGCTTTACACCAATTCAGCCGACATTTGGCATTGTACATGGCTATCTTAGGCTTGTGTGTGACTGCTCAGCCATGGAAACCAATTTCAGGAAGCACCCGTCGAGGAGAGACCATTTTGCGTTACGTGCTTCAGCACTTGGCGGTACCATTCTGTGAGCTTGTGTGACCTACCATTTTGCAGCTGAGCCGTTGTTGCTCCGAGACATTTCCACTTCACAATAACAGCATTTACAGTTGACCGGGGCAGTTCTAGCAGGGCCGAAACTTGACTAACTTGGAATCTTGTGGAAGGCTACCCAAAACGTTTGACCCTAGTTAAACAATTTAAAGGCAATTCTGTCAAATACTAATTGAGTGTATGTAAACTTCTGACCCACTGGGAATGTGGTAATAGAAATAAAAGCTGAAATAAATTATTCTCTCTGCTATTATTTTGACATTTCACATTCTTAAAATAAAGTGGTGATTCTAACTGACCTCAAACAATTTTTACTAGGATTAAATGTAAGGAATTGTGAAAAACTGAGTTTAAATGTACTTGGCTAAGATGTATGTAAACTTCCGACTTCAACTGTATATAGTGTACCTTATACCTACTGTAAAATATGGTGGTGGATCTTATGGAGCTAGTTTGCTTCCACTGGTCCTGGGACCCTCGTTAAGGTCAATGACATCATGAACTTTACCAGGAAATGTTTTCAAAAAAACGGATTGCCCCTCTCATGTGGCTGAAACAAGTGGGTCTTCCAGCAAGAAAATAAACCCAAGGACACATAAAAATTCACAATTAAATTCGTTTTAGCCCAGAAAATCCACATATTGCAATGACCATCTCAGTGTCCGGACTTTGAAAACCTGTGGTTTGAACTGAAAAGGTTAGTCCATAAGCGTAGACAAAGGATTTCAAACATCTGGAAAGATTAAGTGTGGAGGAATGTTCTTCCTCCCAATGTGTTCTCCAATCTCATGCATTTTTTTAGAAGAATGGTCTAAGACGTTCATGACAAAAACCGGTGTGCCTGGCACCTACTACCATACCCCGTTCAAAGGATTGTGAATGTTTTGTCTAGCACATTCACCCTGTGAATGGCACACATGCACAATCCATGTCTCAATTGTTTCGAGGCTCAAAAATCCTTCTTTAACCCATCTCCTCCCCTTCATCTATGCTGATTGAAGTGGATGTAACATGAATAAGAGATCCAAGCTTCACCTGGATTCACCTGGTCAGTCAATGTCACAGAAAGAGTATGTTTTGTGTATATAATTTATATAATGTGTTGTTGTTTTTTATCCCTCAAATTACCCAAACTTCTAAAGGCAATTCCTTTTCAATCAAACCCTTCATATTAATCTTTGCCATATACATAAAACAATTATATTTGACTTCACTGGCTCCATATTGCTTTCTAAAGGGCATTGAGACAGCGGTTACAATATCTCAGTATCAGTTCCAATCATGGGCCACTTTTCTAACCAAACAGCAAGCAGAAATGAGGTGGCCCTCACGACTCATAATGTTACAGATAGATCTACTTATCACACCTCTCCAGGAACATATGGAGATTTATTCATAGTAGATGCTGTTGTGCTGTGCCCTCGCCCTTAATATCTTAGATCTATCACACTGGTGTGCTTCTCTATTCCTCTATTCCCCTCTCTCTCTCCGTCTCTCCCTCCCCCCCTCGCTCACTCTCGCTCCCTCTCCCTCCATCTCCTTGTCTCTCTCTGCTTCTCTCCCTCTGCTTCTCTCCCTCTGCTTCTCTCCCTCTCTGCTTCTCCCCATCTCTCTCCCTCTTTCTCTGATATCCAATGCATTGGGGGGGATACATGGAATGCTTCATTTATTTTCTCCCTGCCTGATAATTATCGTAGTGTGACATCAGTGTGGACAGAGAGACAGTTGCATGCTGGACATGGTTAGAGGATAGGGGCGTCATCTGGGGACGAGCCTGTGAACAGTCCATTAACAACGAGGCAGCCGCTGCCAGAAAAATCCCCCAAACCAGCAGATGAAAGCCAAGCCAGTAATGACTAACAAATTAGGGCCGGCTATGGGGATATGGAACCTGCAGATGTGCTCACTGTCACCGGCCAGACATGAAGAGAAGAGAGTAGAGGCAGCAGAATCCATATTGAATTACATTACTCATTTGCGCAGCAGCTAGCCTCCTTTCATTGAAGCGAGCGTCGGGCTCGTTGACAAAAGAGCCACTTTAAGAGCTATTTTCTGTACACACAGAGCAGATGCTGCCTGAGTTTACACCTCAATGACTCCTTAAGCCCCTGTCACGGAAAAAACTGCCCAGATTTCCTCCATTCACACAACCTACAGGTGCCTCAGGCAGGTTGATCTAACCTCACAGCCCACCCAGGGGAAAGAAAATGTTATTGTTCCTATGAGGTAGATTTGGTGTTAAATTTAAGTACCGTGAGGATTCCAGACAGTGGTGTATATCTATTCCCTCCCTCTCGTTTTCTATTTGATCTCCCAGATAGATGAGGAGGAGTGATGGGTCAGCACTTAATGATTTTGCATAGAGCTTACTTCTTCATTTTCCGATTTTGATTTTCTGCGGTAGGAGATCTTTTGATCTTCATGTCAGAAAATTACAGGTAGTTCTGCTTTAGTTGATCAAAATCCTGTCCAAAAAAGTATGTTAATTGTTCCAAATGGCACCCTGTTCCCTATGTAGGACACTACTTTTTAACATGGCCCACAGTGCACTGGTCACAAGTAGTGATACAGGGAATAGGGTGCCATCTGTCACAGTAGGATTCTGAGGACAACAACACTGACGATATCCGCATCGCTCTGCCCTTCATTTCGAGGAAATGTCAACCGCAATTTTGTCTCTTATTTACAGTTTTTCTCTAGAGATGAGACTGTCTCATACTGGTCATTATGGTGAAACCATATCTGATGGATGTGTAGTGAACAAGGGGCTCAGCGTGTTGGTGTGTGTGTGTGTGTGTGTGTTTGTGCGTGCGTGCGTGCCTGTGTACACATGCTTGTGAATGTCTCATTTTAAAAGTACAAGAGGCATGATTGTTCCTGTCGACCATCAAACGCATACGTTTCCCTAACCAATCAATAAACATTTGATTTGACTATTCTAGGAGCATCTTTACGCCTCCGAAATGTCTCAATATCCTTAGATGTGTTGATTTGGAGAGTTGATCTCCCTCCCTCTCCGCAGTCTCCCCAGTACCTCAACCTGGCCTGGTCTTATCTGTAGCCAGGTCACGCCAGACACAATGCATTATTATACATTTTCCCAGGTCCCCAGGACATTGGGAGATGCCTTAGGCAATTTCAATAGGCCGACAATAGGAATTTTTACCTCATATTTTGATGTTTGAAACTGCAAGCTACGGCTCCGAGGATCACGGGTTCAACCTTAGTTCTAGGAGGTCTTTTGTTTTGGTGCTTTTTTAACCATATCCCAAACCTTAACCCTTACCGTAACCATTTGAAATTAATGCCTTAACGCCGGGGGAGCGTGGAGGTTCTAAGCTAACATATGGGATTGTTTTAAGATGGTCATACCGTCTTAAAACTGACTTTATTAAAAATAATATTGGATGAAACACTGAATCTGGCATTACTGTTTTTATCCAACAGAAATGCATTGATGAACCTGATTCACGACATCGAATAACAGATTTTCCCTCAAAAAATCTAAAGGACATTTGTTCTGAAGTGTTTCTAGATGTGTATATTTTTTATTTATCCCCTTGTTTCAGGAAAGAAACTAAGTATGTGGACACCCCTTCAAATTGGTGGATTCAGCTATTTCAGCTACACCCGTTGCTGACAGGTGTATAAAATTGAGCACACAGCCATATAATCTCCAGTGACTTTCAACGTGGCACCGACATTGGATGCCATCTCTCCAACAAGTCAGTGAGTCAAATTTATTCCATGCTAGATCTGCCCCGGTCAACTGTAAGTGCTGTTATTGTGAAGTGGAAACATCTAGGAGTAACAATGGCTCAGCCGTGAAGTGGTACGCCACACAAGCTCACAGAACGGGAATGCCGGGTGCTGAAGCGCCCAGCGCGAAAAAATGGTCTGTCCTCGTTTGCAACACTCACTACCAAGTTCCAAACTGCCTCTGGAAGCAACGTCAGCGCTGTAACTATTTGTCGGGAGCTTTGTGAAATGGGTTTCCATGGCCGAGTAGCAGCACACAACCCGAGCGTCAGCTGGAGTGGTGATAAGGCACGCCACCGTTGGACTCTGGAGCAGTGGAAACATTCTCTGGCGTGATGAATCACACTTCACCATCTGGCAGTCCGATGGACTAATCTGGATTTGGCGGATGCCAGGAGAACTGCAAACTGTGCCAAATGTAATGTTTGGAGGAGGAGAGATAATGGTCTGGGGCTGGGCCCTTTATTCCCAATTAAGGGAAATCTTAACGTACAGCATACAATGAAATTCTTGATGATTCTGTGCTTCCAACTTTGTGTCAACAGTTTGGGGAAGGCCATTTCCTGTTTCAGTATGACAATGCCCCCCGTACAAAAAGTGAGGTCCATACAGAAATGGTTTATCGTGATCGGTGTGGAACAACTTTTTTGGCCTGCGCAGAGCCCTGACCTCAACCCCAACGAACACCTTTGGGATGAATTGAAATGCAGACTGCGAGTCAGGCATAATCGCCCAACATCAGTGCCCGACCTCACTAATGCTCTTGTGGCTGAATGGAAGCAAGTCCCCGCAGCACTGTTCCAACATTTAGTGGAAACCTTCCCAGAAGAGTGGAGGCTGTTATAGCAGCAAAGGGGGGACCACCTCCATATTAATGCCCATGTTTTTGAATGAGGTGTCCACATACTTTTGGTCATGTTATGTATCCTTCCAATATATTTTTTTACTAGTACTAGGGACCTTAAGACAATTCATGTGACGCTTGTGGGTATCCTAGAGCAAAACGGAGAAAACCATCACGTTCGTGAGAGTCTCAGCATTACTGGTTTGTATGCCAAACCATTCGGATGCTATAGACGTTTTCGTGGGAAGACCGATTTTCGGGATGTCTCATGGTCTGACCAACACCGCTCTAGCTCTGCCACCTTTCATCTAAGATGCGGTAGGGCGATATTGTTGGACACGGTGGATTGAGAAGCAGCCCAACAGACTTCTCTAGTTTCTCTAGTTGTAGGCCAGGGGTTAACCATCTGTTTAAACTAGAGACTTCTAGTAAAAATAATATTTCAACATGCGCAGTTGCGACATAGCAGGCCTACTTTCACATCACCCACAGACATTTATCCCCCCTGGACAAAAACGTCAAATACTGAAGTGAGACCATGAGATCTTGTTTCTTATCTGACAGGGCCCAGCATTATAAAGCTGAGGGCTGTGACAGCCCAGACACAGCCAGGCTCCCTCAGCCCCGGGGATGGCCCTTTTAGTGTCTATAAACAGCAGTTTGACTGACAGGCTGGGACTGAACCCTAATTACACCTTGCTATCCAGGGCCAAACAGAGATCTGTACTGGGGCCCTCAGCGCTAAGCTATCTAGCTAGCTAACTCCACATTAGGAAGCCTTTACTTCCCCCAACACTTTCGCAATTTCTCCCTCTGACAATTCGTCATGAAAAAAAACAATACAACTTTATACTTACCATTGAAATTGAATAAACGATTTTAAAGGGCCAAACAAGCACAAAACAGGCGCTTCCTGACAGCTCGGGGAGGAAATATCGAGCTATGTCGGTAGCCGGATGTTTGAGCCTGTCATTCTGCTTTAGGTTATGATGACCACATCCATATCTTTCGCCCTGGTTATCATATAGATTGTAAATTAAATAATTGAAACCTAATCTGTCATGGGCCTGCATGTCAACAGCAGACCAGTTATTGAGGAAGGCTTTGCCCCTCTCCCTCTACCTTTCTCTCTTCTTATTTCTTTCCATCAGTCTCTCTTGACTTTATACGCTGCTCCCCAGCTCTCTCTTTCTTTTCCTGCACGAAAATGTTACATTGAAAGACACAATTTACATTAATTCAATGTAAACAGTCATGGTCCCCTGCAGGTTTGGTCTAGTTCCAGGTTTGTTCCAGGGACATTTTTTTTTACCTTGTGTCATGGTCCCCTGGGGGTTTTTGTCAAGTGAAAATACAGTAAATCTACAACTAGTTACTGTATTTTTACAGCTAAATTCAGGTGTTTATGTTGAAGGAAAGACTTCTTGGATGCTAGCTACCTGAAGTTCCTGCAGCGCCACCAGATCTGTGGACATGCTGGACAATGGCGAGAATACATTTCTGCACCTTGCCTAAAGTAGAAGTAAAAAATTAAGTAAATATACACAACAACATGACAGTATTACTGTATGTCTATAAAGTTACAGTATGCTGCTAAATTCTGATTTCAATTAGCAATCTGAAATATTCTGCTACAGTGTAGCTATACAACCAGATCTGTGAGTGTGAAAGCGATATGGTCACAGACTTATTGGCAAGATAACATCTCTGCAATTTGCTAAAAGCTCCACAGAATCAAGTAAATAATTGTCCAAATATTACCACCAACGTAAAACTAGCACTGCTCAAGGAAATTTGATATAGAGAACATGTTAATTCTTTGAACTTGCAACCTCTTTGTTGGGAGTGCATGGGTGTTTCTGCAGTACCACCAGACTCATACTTATTTGCAAAAATATTTGCATGGTTAGGATACAGTGTTACCTGGTGAACTAAAAGGTCAATGGTACAATTCACTGGTAAACATACGTTGACTTTTTTAAAACATTTTTCCTATTTTGTTGCCTTACAACCTGGAATTAAAATGGATTTTAGGGGTTTGTATTATATGATTTACACAACATGCCTACCACTTTGAAGATGCAAAATATTTATTATTGTGAAATAAACAAGAAACCAGACAAAAAAAACAGAAAACTTCAGCATGCATAACTATTCACCCTCTCAAAGTCAATACTTTGTACAGCCACCTTTTGCTGCAATTACAGCTGCAAGTCTCTTGTGGTATGTCTCTACAGGCTTGGCACATCTAGCCACTGGGATTTATGCCCATTCTTCAAGGCAAAACTGCTTCAGCTTCTTCAAGTTGGATGGGTTCCGCTGGTGTGCAGCAATCTTTAAGTCATACCGCAGATTCTCAATTGGATTGATGGTACCACCACCATGCTTCACTGTGTGGATGGTGTTCTCGGGGTGATGAGAGGTGTTGGGTTTGTGCCAGACATAGTGTTTTCCTTGATGGCCAAAAAAAAAAAATTTGACCAGAGTACCTTCTTCCATATGTTTGGGGAGTCTCCCACATGCCTTTTGGCAAACACCAAACATGTTTTCTTATATTTTTACTTTAATTAAGGAATGGCTTTTTTCTGGCCACTCTTCTGTAAAGCCCAGCTCTCTGGAGTGTACGGCTTAAAGTGGTCCTATGGACAAATACTCCAATCTCTGCTGCGGAGCTTTGCAGCTCCTTCGGGGTTATATGTGGTCTCTTTGTTGCCTCTCTGATTAATGCCCTCCTTGCCTGGTCTGTGAGTTTTGGTGGGTGGCCCTGTCTTGGCAGGTTTGTTCTGGTGCCATGTTCTTTCAATTTTTTAATAATGGATTTAATGGTGCTCTGTGGGAAGTTCAATGTTTCTGATATTTTTTTATATCATAACACTGATCTGTACTTGTCCACAACTTTGTCCCTGATCTGTTTTGATGGCTCCTTAGTCTTTATGGTGCCGCTTGCTTGGTGTTGCAGACTCTGGGGCCTTTCAGAACAGGTGTATATATACTGAGTGAGATCATGTGACAGATCATGTGACACTTAAATAAAGTTCACATGTGTGAAATCTAACTAAATATGTGACTTCTGAAGGTAATTGGTTGCACCATATCTTATTTAGGGGCTTCATAGCAAAGGGGGTTAGCAAATTTTTGAATCAAGTGATTTTTTTCACTTCACCAATTTGGGGGGGGGGGGTGAATACTTTTGCAAGGCATATTATTTCCAGGTTGTAAGGGAACAAAATAGGAAATGCCATGGGGGGTGAATACTTTTGCAAGCCACTGTATATGTGTTTTTGTGCCAGGGCTGTAGCAGTAGAAAGGCTGTAGCAGTTTACGTGTTTGATGGTTGTTCTGACGCAAGCAGAGTACAAAGGCTATTTTGCTTTTTGAAGTACCTTATTGGCAGCTTGTTACTAAATGTTGCAGTCAATTTATAATTTCATAACTGGAGAGAACTTGTCATTCATTTATTGTAAAAGTAAATTTATTGTAAATGTAACTTGTACACTTGACAGCGTCCTGTCCTGCCAGGCTGCTGGAGTAGAATCCGATTGGCTACAGTAGCGGAATAAATAAGGTTGAGGTTTTAATGTGTGCAGGGTTAGTTGGTAGGGCAATTTTTTCACAAAGTGTAATGAATTCCAAGTACAGAATAGTAGTCTGATACACAGCCAATACAGTAGGTGACGGTACGCACCTAAAAAACATTTGTTTGCGGACTGCCATAATATCGAAGAAGAAGCAGAAAAACACTGTCAGCTCTGCAACCTGTTAAAACCTTACATATGTTTCTTTGGTATCACATGCACTTAAGATACTTCATGTATAACTAGTCACCATGTAATTGTAATGCTCCACTTGCCCACCAGACATTAAACTTCTTAGAGCTAGGGTCCTTTTTTCTCCATAGTAAACTGCCTGTTACTCAGGCCCTGAAGCCAGGATATGCATATAATTGGTAACATTGGAAAGAAAACACTTTGAAGTTTGTAGAAATGTTCAAATAAGTAGAAGGACACAGTCTTTGACATTTCTGTTTTGGCATGCGATGAAGACAAGACACTCCTGCTAAAATCGGTTTCCTAGCGGGATGCCAAGCCCAAAGGTCAGTGAGTGTGATGGATTAACTAGAATAAATTACTGTGAATTTTACAATAATCCAATGATAATGAGTTGACAGTAAATTATTGAAAATTTAACATTAACTTAATGTGAACCAGTTGCCATTTGACTACTGGAAAATGAATGGTAACATCTTAAGCGTGCAGCTCTTGATTGTCACAAGTTCTAACAAATATTGCAGAACTGACAATGGCAAATGTGGTGATCAACCTTCATCCACATAACAATTAAAACACTTAAACTAGTACAACATTTCCACTGACGGTTGGCACAAATACAACATATTTTAGACCATGCCCTCACACTGGAAGTTACTAGTGGCAAATATGTCTATCATCCTTAAGCTCTGACTTCTCCCATATGCTAACCTCCGACATCACCTACTAAGGTAATTACTTAGATAATAGCATTTTCTTCAGTTAAATGTAACACAATTTTACTTGTAAAAAGCAATCTATTAATATGGTTTTTGAGCTCTATCATTTGCTAACAAGCATGATAGCTGTACTTTTCGTTTATGGCTGACGCAGCTTGTTGGCCATTAGCCAGTTGGCATTTCCAAATGATTTCAAAGCACACGAACGCATCCAACTTGTATTTATGACTTCACAACTGGTAAATTCCCACTTTCCCCTTGGTTACACACAGTTTTGTATTTGATATATTTGGTTGAAAAATGTACCATTATACGAGCTCAACCACACATGTACCCTAAAAGGTACCAACCAGAACCATGTGCTCTGAAGGTACCTTATGTGTACCTTTGACCTTGTTGTACATCAAGGAACAACACTGTACTGTAACCTTACTCTTATTTTTCAGAGTGTGTGGAGATACTGTATTGGTAACAAATAACCATCTGGTGGCACTGCTGAAACATTGATGCACTCCAGACCGAAAGGATGCAAGTTCAAATCTTGAGAGCACTTATGTTAGATTCTATTAGATCCACCCTAGCAGACACCTGGAGTGGATCCCAACCCCTTGTCTCAGCCTCCAGTAATTATGCTGCAATAGTGTGTCGGGGGCCTGGGTCAGTCTGTTATATCTGGAGTATTTCGCCTGTCTTGTCCTGTGTAAATTGCATTTCTCTCTCTCTCTCTCTCTCTCTCTCTCTCTCTCTCTCTCTCTCTCTCTCTCTCTCTCTCAGGACCTGAGCCGTAGGACCATACCTCAGGACTACCTGGCCTGATGATTCCTTGCTGTCCCCACCTGGTTGTGCTGCTACTCCAGTTTCAACTGTTCTGCCTGTGGCTATGGAACCCTGACCTGTTCACCAGACGTCCTACCTCATCCCGGACCTGCTGTTTTTTTCGACTCACTCTCTACCGCACCTGCTGTCTCTAACTCTGACTGATCGGCTATGAAAAGCCAACTGACATTTACTCCCGAGGTGCTGACCTGTGATTATTATTTTTTGACCCTGCTGGTCATGTATGGACATTTGAACATTTTGGCCATGTACTGGTATAATCTCCACCCGGCATAGCCAGAAGACTGGCCACCCCTCAGAGCCTGGTTCCTCTCTAGGTTACTGCCTTTCTAGGGAGTTTTTCCTAGCCACCATGCTTCTACATCTGCATTGCTTGCTGTTTGTTTTCTAAGGCTGGGTTTCTGTACAGCACTTTGTGACATCTGCTGATGTAAAAAGGGCTTAGTATATTTGATTGATTGATTGACGCGAGTAGGATGGGTGTGGCTTTGTGACAATGACCACACCAGCAGTTGCTCACCGATTTGACAGATCTAACGCAGTTACACCACCAACACTGCCAAAACACCAGTTGTGATACTGTTGACTATCGCGTGTTTAATCTAGATCTGATTAAATCTAATCCTTCATGTCAAGTGTCCCTGAGCATTGCTACTTTTTACTTGGTGTTATTATTATTATTGACTTGATGCTGGGCAACATTTACATTTAACAAAGTGCAGAAAGTTATCTTTGCCATCAGCCCACAAAGTAGGAAATTCAGTTCTGTCATCCAAGAGGTTGTGAGTTCAAATGCCAGGTGTGGTAGCATCACAAGTGTGTTAACCAATGTTGTGGACAAAGCCATTTAAAGGAACATTACAAAAATGTTCAACTTCATATTCATCATTTCTAGCACCACCTCAACATGTGTGAAAATTGTGCATTTCTAAGTTGTTGTAAAAAACAAAAGATAGGAGATAAGTGTTTCCGATGACATCATCAATGTGCATCCTGTGACTAACCAATTATGATGAAATTGCCTACCAATTGTGTACTAATTGATTGATGATGTCATCGGAAACACTGCCTTTATCTCTTCCTTTATCTATAGAAATGCACCATTTTTACACATGTTGATGTTGGGGTGGTGCTGGTGGTGAATATGAAATGTCCCTTTAATTCAGAAAGTAAACCAAATTCCAATTTTACAGTCTTGAAAACAATTGAATTAGAACTGTAATTTCTGTGTACTTCCTAAAAAACATTTATTTGTTGTACAAAATACAGTTCAGCTGTAGAATTACATTAAAAGTTGTTTCCACTATTTTCACCACCACTCAGTACCCGGTAACTTACTATAAAATAACAGGATTTTTTCCCCACACACATCTACAGTATCTTATAAGTATCCTATAAGTTTAACCTCTCTAGTGTAGGGGGCAGCATTCTGAATTTTGGATGAAAAGCATGCCAAATAAAACGGCCTGCTACTCAGGCCCAGAAGATATGATATGCATATAACCGGTAGATTTGGATAGAAAACACTCTAACGTTTCCAAAACTGTTAAAATAGTGTCTGAGTTTAACATAACTGATTTAGCAGGTGAAAACCTGAGAAAACTACTTCCTGAATGGATTTTTTGTGTGTGGGGGGGGGGGATGGGTTGTAGTTTTCTATTCAATGCCATTACAGTATCCATTGACTTAGGATTCCATTTGCAGTTCCTATGCCTTCCACCAGATGTCAACAGTCTCTAGAAATCGTTTCAGGCTTGTATTCTTATAAATGAGGGAGTAAGACTAGTCAGAACGTGTGGAACCTAACGTGACGCAGAGTTTTTTCAGGCTCATGTGCATTTCTTGTTTATCTTTTACATTGACGCCGTTATTGTTCGGTTGAAACAATAACGGCGTCAATTATAGATCAGGCAAAAAAAACCTGAGGATTGAATATAAACATCGTTTGACATGTTTCTATGAACTTTACAGACACAGTTTAGATTTTTTGTCTGATTGTTTTGACTGAGTTTGAGCCTGTGGATTACTGAAGAAAACACGCTAACAAAACAGAGGTTTTTGGATATAAAGAGACTTCATCGAACAAAAGGAACATTTGAGTAAATGAATGTCTTCTGATTGCCACCATATGAAGATCATCAAAGGTAAGGGATTAATTTTCTCTCTATTTCTGAGTTTTGTAACACTTCTGCTTGGCTGGTTACTGTTTGTAATAATTTGTCAACTGGGCTATGTTCTGGGCAAGCCTTTTAAAACAGGTCAACATTCACAAGGCTACAGGGCCAGACGGATTACCAGGACATGCACTCAGAGCATGCGCAGACAAACTGGCAAATGTCTTCAGTGACATTTTCAACCTGTCCCTGACCGTGTCTGTAATAGCTACATGTTTCAAGCATACTACCATAGTCCCTGTGCCCAAGAACACAAAGGTAACCTGCCTAAATGACTACTGCCCCATAGCACTTACATCGGTAGCCATGAAGTGCTTTGAAAGGCTGGTCATGGCTCACATCAACACCATCATCCCGGAAACCCTAGACCCACTCCAATTCGCCCCAACAGATCCACAGATGAGATAATCTCAATTGCACTCCACTCTGCCCTTTCCCACCTGGACAAAAAGAACACCTATGTGAGAATACTGTTCAGTGACTACAGCTCAGCATTCAACAGTGCTCACAAAGCTCGTCACTAAGCTAAGGACCGTGGAACTAAACACATCCCTCTGTACCTGGATCCCAGACTTCCTGATGGGCCGCCCCATCCTCAACAACGGGGCCTCTCAGGGGTGGGTGCTCAGTCCCTTCCTGTACTCCCTGTTCACCCACCACAGTGTGGCCAAGCACGACTCCAACACCATTGTTAAGTTGGCTGACAACGCAATAGTCGTAGGCCTGATCACTGACAATGATGAGACAGCCCATAGGGAGGAGGTCAGAGACCAACAACATATCCCTCAACGTGAGCAAGGTGAAGGAGCTGATCGTAGTCTACAAGAAAAGGAGGGCCGAACAAACCACCATTCACAATGACGGGGCTGTAGTGGAGCAGGTCGAGAGCTTCAAGTTACTTGGTGTTCACATCACCAACAAACTATCATGGTCCAAACACACCAAGACCATCATGAAGAGGGTACAACAATGCCTATTCCCCCTCGGGAGATTGAAAAAAGTTTGGCATGGGTCCCCAGATCCTCAAAAAGTTCTATAGCTGCACCATCGAGAGCATCCTGAACGGTTGCAGCACCGCCTTGTATGACAACTGCTCGGCACTCGATTGTAAGGTGCTACAGAGGGTAGTGCGTATGGACCAGTACATCACTGGAGCCAAGCTTCCTGCCTTTCAGGACCTCTATACTAGGCAGTGTCATCAGAAGGCCAAGAAAAATTGTAAAAAACTCAAGTCACCTAAGTCATAGACTGTTCATTCTGCTATGGCATGGCAAGCGGTGCAGGAGTGCCAAGTCTAGTCCCAAAAGGCTTCTTAACAGCTTCTACCCCCAAGCCATAGACTGCTGAACAATTAATCAAATGGCCAACCGGACTATTTGCATTGACAACCTCACCTCTTTTGTTTTTACACTGATGGTACTCGCTGTTTATCTACGCATAGTCTCTTTACTCCTACCTACATGTACAAATTACCTCGACTAACCTGTACCCCCAAACATTTACTCGGTACCTGTACCCCCTTGTGCATAACCTTATTATTGTTATTGTATTGTGTTATATTTTTTTAAACCGATCATTCAGAGTATCTCTAACGCTCCTGCTGTCTCTAGAGAGAGTTGAAAACAGTAGGTCTGGGACAGGTAGCACATCCGGTGAACAGGTCAGAGTTCAATAGCCGCAGGCAGAACAGTTTAAACTGGAGCAGCAGCACGACCAGGTGGACTGGGGACAGCAAGGAGACATCAGGCCAGGTAGTCCTGAGGCATGGTCCTAGGGCTCAGGTCCTCCGAGAGAGAAAGAATGAAAGAAAGAGAGAGAGCATACTTAAATTCACACAGGACACCTGATAAGACAGGAGAAATGCTCCAGATATAACAGACTGACCCTATCCCCCCGGCACATAAACTATTGCAGCATAAATACTGGAGGCTGAGACAGAAGGGGTCGGGAGACACTGTGGCCCCGTCCGACGATATCCCCGGATAGGGCCAGACAGGCAGGATATAACCCCACCCACTTTGCCAAAGCACAGCCCCCACACCACTAGAGGGATATCTCCAACCACCAACTTACCATCCTGAGACAAGGCAGAGTATAGCCCACGAAGATCTCCCCCACGGCACAACCCAAGGGGGGTAATGCCAACCCGGACAGGAAGATCACGTCAGTGACTCAACCCACTCAAGTGATGCACCCCTCCTAGGGTTGGCATGGAAGAGCACCAGTAAGCCAGTGACTCAGCCCCTGTAATAGGGTTTCAGTCAGAGAATCCCAGTAGAGAGAGGGGAACCTGCCAGGCAGAGACAGCAATGGTTGTTCATTGCTCCATTACCTTTCCATTCACATTCACTCTCCTGGGCCCGACTACACTCAATCACAGGACCTACTGAAGAGATGAGTCTTCAATAAAGACTGAAAGGTTGAGACCGAGTCTGCATCTCTCACATGGATAGGCAGACCGTTCCTTTAAAATTTAGCTTTATAGGAGAAACTACAGCCTCCAGCTGTTTGCTTAGAAATTCTAGGGACAATAAGGAGGCCTGCGTCTTGTGATTGTAGCGTATGTGTAGGTATGTACGGCAGGACCAAATCAGAAAAATAGGTAGCGGCAAGCCCATGTAATTCTTTGAAGGATAGCGGTAAAACCTTGATATCAGCCCTTGCCTTAGCAGGAAGCCAGTCTAGAGGCTAGCACTGGAATAATATACATTTTTTTGGTTCTAGTCAAGATTCTAGCAGCCATGTTTAGCACTAACTGACGTTTATTGCTTTATCCGTGTAGCCAGAAAGTAGAGCATTGCAGTAGTCTAACCTAGAATTGACAAAAGCATGGATACATTTTTCTGCATAATTTCTGGACAGAAAGATTCAGATTTTTGCAATGTTATGTAGATGGAATTAAGCGATCCTTGAAACAGTCTTGATATGTTCGTCAAAAGAGAGATCAGGGTCGAGAGTAATGCAGAAGTCCTTCACAGTTTTATTTGAGATGACAGTACAACCGTCAAGATTAATTGTCAGATTCAACAAAAGAGCTCTTTGATTCTTGGGACCGTCAACGAGCATCTCTGTTTTGTCCGAGTTTAAAAGTAGAACATTTTTCGCCATCCACTTCCTTATGTCCAAAACACTGGCTTCCAGGGAGGGAATTTTGGGGCTTCACCATATTACATCAAAATGTACAGCTGTGTGTCATCCACATACCAGTGAAAGTTAACATTATGTTTCCGAATGACATCATCCAGAGGTAAAATATATAGTGAAAACAAGTGGTCCTAAAACGGAGCCTTGAGGAACACTTAATTTACAGTTGATTTAACAGAGGACAAACCATTCAAAGAGACAAACTGATATCTTTACAACAGATTCAATTTAAACCAGGCCAGAACTTGTTTGTAATGACCAATTTGGGTTTCCAATTTCTCCAAAAGAATGCAGTGATTGGCGGTCTCAAAGGCAGCACGAGGACAGATGCACCGCCTTGGGCTGGCGCCATTAAAAGGTAATTTACCACCTTCACAAGTGCAGTCTCAGTGCTATGATGGGTCTAAAACCAGACTGAAGTGTTTCATATACATTGTTTGTCTTCAGGAAGGCAGTGAGTTGCTGCGCAACAGCTTTTTCAAAAGATTGAGAGGAATGAGAGATTCAATATAGGCCGAAAGGTTTATATTTTCTGGGTCAAGGTTTGGCTTTTTCAAGAGAGGCTTTATTACTGCCACTTTTAGTGAGTTTGGTACACATCCGGTGGATAGAGAGACGTTTATTATGTTCATGTTCAGTAGTTTAGTTGGAATAGGGTCCAGTATGCAGCTTGAAGGTTTAGAGGACAATATTATTTTCATCATTGTGTCAAGAGATATAGTACTAAAACACTTGTGTCTCCCTTGATCCTTGCAAGGACAACTGAGCTTTGGAGCAATGTGAACATTTAAAGTGTCCGTAATTTGCTTTCTCATGATCATGTTTTCCTCAAAGAAGTTCATGAATTTATCCCTGCTGAAGTGAAAGCCATCCTCTCTTGGGGAATGCTGATATTTAGATAGCTTTGCGACAGTATCAAAAATAAATTGAATTGTTTTTATTTTCCTCAGTTAAGTTGGAAAAATAGGATGATCGCAGTGACAGCAGTGAGGGCTCTTCGATAGTGTATGGTACCATCTTTTTTCAAATTTCCAATTTTTTGAAAGCTTGCTTCAGAGCTCTGGTATTTTCTGTATACCAGGGACCTAGTTTCTTATGACAAATGTTTTGTTTTTAGGGGTGTGACTGCATCTAGGGTATTGTGCAAGGTTAAATTGAGTTCCTCAGTTAGGTGGTTTACTAATTTTTGTACTCTGACGTCCTTGGGTCGGTGGAGGGAGTCTGGAAGGGAATCTAGGAATCTTTGGGTTGTCTGAGAATTTATAGCTTTTGATGATCCTTGGTTGGGGTCTGAGCAGATTTGTTGTGATTGCAAACTTAATAAAATGGTGGTCCGATAGTCCAGGATAATGAGGAAAAACATGTAGATCCACAACATTTATTCCACGGAACAAAACTAGGTCCAGGATATGACTGTGGCTGTGAGTAGGTCCGGAGACATGATTGGAATAACCCCACTGAGTCGATGATGGCTCCGAAAGCCTTTTGGAGTGGGTCTGTGGACTTTTCCATGTGAATATTAAAGTCACCAAAATATTGAATATTATCTGCCATGACTACAAGGTCTGATAGGAATTCAGTGAGAAATGCTGTATATGGCCCAGGAGGCCTGTAAACAGAAGCTATAAAAAGTGATTGAGTAGGCTGCATAGATTTCATGACTAGAAGCTCAAAAGACGAAAACGTCTGTTTTTTTTTGTAAATTGAAATTTACTGTTATAAATGTTAGCAGCACCTCTGCCTTTGCGGGATGCACGGGGGATATGGTCATTAGTGTAACCAGGAGATGAGGCCTCTTTAACACAGTAAATTCATCAGGCTGAAGCCATGTTCCAGTCAGGCCAATCACATGAAGATGATTATTTCATCGATGGTAACTGCCTTGGAAGTGAGGGATCTAACATTAAGTAGCCCTATTTTGAGATGTGAGATATCACATTCTCTTTCAGGAATGGAGGATGTCTTTATTCTAGTGAGATTGCTAAGGCGAACACAGCCATGTTTAGTTTTGTCCAACCTAGATCGAGGTACAGACATGGTCTCAATGGGGATAGCTGAGCTGACTACACTGACTGTGCTAGTGGCAGGCTCCACTAAGCTGGCAGGCTGGCTAACAGCCTGTTGCCTGGCCTGCACCCTATCACATTGTGGAGCTAGGGGAGTTAGAGCCCTGTCTATGTTCGTAGATAAGATGAGAGCACCCCTCCAGGTAGGATGGAGTCCGTCACTACTCAACAGCTAGGGGAGTTAGAGCCCTGTCTATGTTCGTAAATAAGATGAGCACACATCCAGCTAGGATACAGTCCATCACTCCTCAACAGGCCAGGCTTGATCCTGTTTGTGGGTGTCCCAGAAAGAGGGCCAATTATCTACAAATTCTATCTTTTGGGAGGGGCAGAAAACAGTTTTCAACCAGCAATTGAGTTGAGAGACTGCTGTAGTGCTCATCACTCCCCCTAACTGGGAGGGGGCCAGAGACAATTACTCAATGCCGACATCTTTCTTGCTGATTTACACGCTGAAGCTATGTTGCGCTTTGTGACCTCTGACTGTTTCATCCTAACATCGTTGCTGCTGACGTGGATAACAATATCCCTATACTCGCCAGTTTTAGCTTTAGCCAGCACCATCTTCAGATTAGCCTTAACGTCGGTAGCCCTGTCCCCTGGTAAACAGTGTATGATCGCTGGATGATATGTTTTAAGTCTAATACTACGGGTAATGGAGTCGCCAATGACTAGGGTTTTCAATTTGTCAGAGCTGATGGTGGGAGGATTCTCAGACCCCGTAATGGGAGGATTAGAGACCAGAGAAGGCTCGGCTTCTGACTTGTTGCTTAATGGGGAGAATCGGTTGAAAGTTTGTCGGCTGAATGAGCGACACCGGTTGAGCATTCCTACAGCATTACATTCCAGAAGCCATGAGAAAATTCTCTGGCTGCTGGGACTGTGCGAGGTTGATTTAAACTACTATCTGTACTTACTGGTGGCACAGACACTGTTTCATCCTTTCATACACTGAAATTACCCTTGCCTAACGATTGCGTCTGAAGCTGGGCTTGCAGCACCGCTATCCTCGCCATAAGGCGTTTGTCTTCCTTTATATAATGAGTACAGCGACTGCAATTAGAAGGCATCATGTTAATGTTACTGGCTGGTGGAGATCCTGACGAACCACATCCAGATAAAGCATCCAGGGTGAAAAAGTTGAGGGAAAACTAAAAATATAAACGATAAAAAGTAAAAACCGTAAAGTTGGCAGGTAGCAAAGTAAGGTTAGCAACAAACCGCACAGCAGCACTAGAATCTGAAGTCAAATGTCTACTGTTTGCTGATGATCTGGTGCTTCTGTATTCAACCAAGGAGGGCCTACAGCAGCACCTGAATATTCTGCACTGATTCTGTCAGACCTGGGCCCTGAGAGTAAATCTCAGTATGACAAAAATAATGGTGTTACAAAAAAGGTCCAGTTACCAGGACCACAAATTCTATCTAGACACCGTTGCCCTACAGCACACAAAAAAAATGATACCTCTGCCTATACATGAGCACCACAGGTAACTCCCACAAAGCTGTGAACGATCTGAGACACAAGGGCCTTCTACGCCATCAAAAGGAACATAAAATTCAACATACAAATTAGGATCTGGCTAAAAACACTTGAATCAGTTATAGAACCCATTGCCCTTTATGGTTGTGAGGTCTGGTGTCCGCTCATCAACTAAGAATTCACAATAGGACAAACACTAAATTGAGACTGCATGCAAAATTCTGCAAAAAATATCCTCAGTGTACAACGTAAAACACCAAATAAAGCATGCAGAGCAGAATTAGTCTGAGAGCCGCTAATTATCAAAATCTAGAAAAGAGACGTTAAATTCTACAACCACCTAAAAGGAAGCAATTCCCAAACTATTCATAACAAAGCCTACAGAGAGATTAACCTGAAGAAGAGTCCCCTAAGCAAGCTGGTCCTGAGGCTCTGTTCACAAACACAAACAGAACCCACAGAGCCCAAGGACAGCAACACAATTGACCCAACCAAATCATGAGAAAACAAAAAAGGTAATCATTTGACACATTGGAAAGAATTAGCAAAAAAATAAAAACTGAGCAAACTAGAACTCTATTTGGCCCTTAATAACAGAGAGTACACAGAGTGACATAATGCCTGGCCACCGTGACTGACCCAATTGCAAGGAAAGCTTGGACTATGTACAGACTCAATGAGCATAGCCTTGCTATCGAGAAAGGCCGCCGTAGGCAGACCTGCCTCTCAAGAGAAGACAGGCTATGTGCACACTTCCCACAACATAAGGTGGAAACTGCACTTTTACTGCACTTTTACTTAGATTACACAGATTCAAAGAATTCAAAAACAAACACAATTATGATAAACTCCTATATCGATTGGGTAAAATACCACAGTGTGTCATCACAGGATGTCACGATCATCGTTGGAAGCATACTCGGACCAAAGCACAGAGTGATCTGGATTACACATATTTATTGATGTGAAACTTAGAACAAGACAAAATAAAGAAACACCGAAACGTGGCGTTCTGGAGTGCTCACAGGCAGCTACACAAAAACAAGATCCCACACAAAAAAAACATTGGGGAAATGCCTAAATATGATAAATGACAATGATAAACAGCTGCCTCTGATTTGGAACCATACCAGGCCAACATAGAAATAAATAACCAAGATAGAAACACCCTCCCTATTTACACCCCGACCTAACCAAAATAGAGAATAAAAAGGCTCTCTATGGTCAGGGCGTGACACAGGAGTACGATTTGTGACCTGTTGCCACAAGAAAAGGGCAACCAGTGAAGAACAAACGCCATTGTAAATACAACCCATATTTAAGTGTATTTATGTTCCCTTTTGTATTTGAACTATTGAATATTTTATGACATTTCAAATGTCTTTATTATTTTGTAACTTTTGTGAGTGTATTGTTAACTGTTAATTTGTATTGTTTATTTCACTTTTGTTTATTATCTCCTTCACTTGCTTTGGCAATGTTAACATGTGTTTCCCATGCCAATGAAGCCCTTAAATTAAAATTAAATTAAATTGAATGGTATTTAAGAGAGAGAGAGAGAGAGAGAGAGAGAGAGAGAGAGAGAGAGAGAGAGAGAGAGAGAGAGAGAGAGAGAGAGAGAGAGAGAGAGAGAGAGAGAGAGAGAGAGAGAGAGCAAGAGAGAGAGAGAGAGAGAGAGAGAGAGAGAGAGAGAGAGAGAGAGAGAGAGAGAGAGAGAGAGAGAGAGAGAGAGAGAGAGAGAGAGAGAGAGAGAGAGAGAGAGAGAGAGAGAGAGAGAGAGAGAGAGAGAGAGAGAGAGAGAGAGAGAGAGAGAGAGAGAGAGAGAGAGAGAGAGAGAGAGAGAGAGAGAGAGAGAGAGAGGGAGAGAGAGAGAGAGAGAGAGAGAGAGAGAGAGAGAGAGAGAGAGAGAGAAAAAGTATTATTATTGTAGGCCTATTTATTAATCTGACTTCTATGCAAAAAGTGTTTTGTTTCAATTTGTAAAAAAAAAACATTTCAGTAGGTGTCACGCCCTGGTCTAAGCATTTTGTGTTTTCTGTATTATTTTGGTCAGGCCAGGGTGTGACATGGGTTTATTATGTGGTGTGTTTAGCTTTTTTGTAGGTATTGGGATTGTGGTATAGTGGGGTTTTCTAGAAGTATAGAAGTTTATCATTGTCTCTGATTGGGAGCCATATTCTTTGAGTGTTTCGTGGGTGATTGTTCCTGTCTCTGTGTTAGTTTGCACCAGATAGGCTCAGTCACTTTGGTTTTCTTTTTTCCTTGTTTTGGAAGAGAACGTGAGCCGGGTGCGCCATTCTCCTTGCGGAGATGGTGCAAAATCCACCAACACGGTCGGTCCCTGGGATTGGGCTGGCCAACACGATTCGGTTTGCTTGGAAGGAAAAGGAGTTGGAGCCTTTAGGACGGGAAACTTTTGGAAGGACAATCTTGATGGGGATTCTAAAGCTGACGGTGAAGGACGTGTTTTGCTTCCAAGGCAACTCGTTGGAGGGAGCATACGACGTGGCACTAAATACAGAGGAGAAACATGATGATATCCTGAGAAGGGCAAGAGCAGTGGGAGGTGAGAGGCCGATGAGCCACTATGAAATAACAAGCCTGGCGAAGAACAACTTTAGGGTTGTAACTGTTAACATTTACAACCCATACGTTAAGGATGAAGAGGTGAGGGCCTTTCTGGGGAGATACATGGATAACATCTCCTCAGCAAGGCACCTCAAAGACTCCCTTGGGTTTTGGAATGGGAGGAGAGGCTTGCAGGCCCTCCTCAGGGAGGACCCAAAGGGACATGGTGGCTATCTCCATCCTCCTGCTATGTTCTCCCTAGGGGCTGACAGGGGGACGTTGTTTTATGCACGTCAGCCCCCATTTTGCAGGCGCTGTATGGCCTATGGCCACATCTTCGCCTCGTGCAGCACAAGAAAATGCAGATTTTGTGGATCTGGGGAGCACGAGGCGAAGGATTGTGACACGCCTAAGGCGTGCCACGGGTGTGGCTCGTCAGCACACCTGTGGCGAGGGTGCCCGGCTCGTCAGAGGTCATACGCGTCTGCGGCTGGGGGGGGGAGCAGGAGCGGGGGATGGGGTATGAGAGGAGGGGAAGGAAGCACGCCTCATGACCAGAGTACAGGTCCAGAGGGGAAGGCCGCAAGGAAGGAGGGGGAGCAAGAAGCGGCCGATGGAAGAGAGAAGGAAACGGAAGGCACGGGAGTAGGAGAACCAGGAAAAGCGGCGGAAGAAGGCAACCGAGTGGAGGAGCATGAGAGAGAAGAAAGCGAGGGAGGGGTGGTGGAGAAGGAGACGGTGGAAGAGCAAGTGGAGTGGGGGGAAAGTGCCCTGGTGGAAGAGATGAGGGGTATGGTGGAGGTGCTGGCGGGGGGGCAGGGTGGTATCTCTCCACTGCCGTCATCACCAAAGAAGAGAGTGAAGAGGAGGGTGCGATTGGCCGACAGTGAGAGAGAGGGGATGGCCAAGAGAGCGATGGGGGTGGGAGAAACCTCTGGGTTGCTGCTGGTTTCCCCAGGCCCTCAACTTCTGATGGGTGGGGACACACCTAACAAGACCCAGGACTGGGTACAGGAGGAGTTGGGGAGTTTTTTGTTTTTTTCCAAACCAGCTGCAGCGCTGGGTAGGGGGAGGAGTGTGGAAGTAGACCCAGGGTGCAGGGCACCCCGGAGCCAAACACTATTCCTGCATCCTGGGTTGGCGAGATGGAGGAAGAGACGTCGGGAGTACGGATGGTGTCATCACCGGTAGATATGGAGCAGGGGAGCATCGGGTGAGTCTCCTGTTTTAGTTTTTTTCTGTCTGGGTTTAGTATTTGAGTGTATTACATGTTTTTATTTTTATTCTTTCATGGGGACTAATTTTGCTTTTGTTAGTTTAAATGTAAAGGGTTTAAGGGATTTTGTTAAGAGGAGGGCGGTTTTTAGTTATTTGGAGGGTGTGGGGTTTGATTTTTGTTTTTTACAGGAGGTTCACCTGAGGGATGGAGGGGATGTTAGTAGGTTTAAGAGGGAGTGGGACAAGGGGAAGTCGGTTTGGGGTATTGGGGGGATGCACTCATCGGGGGTAGGGATTTTGTGTGGGCACAGGGAGGTAAAAGTGGAGGGTTCTTTTGTGGTGATGCAGGAGAGGGTTATAGGGATGAATGTTACGATAAGGGATTGTAAATTTAGATTAGTGGTGGTGTATGGGCCACAGGTGGTGGCAGACAGGAGGGAGATGGTGGACTGTCTGGCGCCCCTGTGTGTCACAAATAGGAAATTAGTGATAGGGGGGGATTTTAATACAGATTTAGGAATAGGGGGGGATAGCAGTGCAGGCGCCATCACTGGGCTAATGGCTTGCCATGGTCTGGTTGATGGTGGCCTGCACACTACTCCGAAAATGGCCGGTCCTACATGGCGCAACTCCAGGGGGTTGTGCGGAGGCTCGACTATATTTTTGTACCCAGGTCTTTGGGTAAGTTGTCTGGGCGGCTGTTGCCTGTTTTCTTTTCGGATCACGAAGGGGTGCTACTGCAGGTGGGGTCGCCATTCTGCCTCTTTGGTAGGGGGTACTGGAAGTTAGATCGGGATGTGCTGGAGGAGCAGGCTTTTGTTGACGGGTTTTTTGGTTTCTTTTGGAGGCTTGAAGGCCTCCGGTCCATGTGCGAGGGGGTGTTAGAGTGGTGGGAATTAGTTAAGGTGAGGATTAGGGCTTTTATAATAGGGTATTGCAAGAGGAAAAAAGGGAGGAGAGGAGGGAGGTGGATCGTATCCAAAGGTTAATTGAACTCGAGTACGAGGCAGGCAACCTCGGCGGGTCGTTTGACTGGGAGAGATCCGCAACCCTAAAGGCGCAGCTCAGGGAGTTGCAGGAGCGGAAGGCTCGAGCTTTCCTGGAGCGTGCGCATAGTGGCTTTCTAGAACACAATGAGACTTGTTCTGCTATGTTCTTTAAGTCGGTTAGGGCCAGACAGAGTAGGAAGGTAATGCATGGCGTTAGGGAAGAAAATGGTAGTATAGTTAGAGAACCAGAGGATATGGTCAGGGTGACAACTGATCATTTCCAAGGTTTATTTAAGGAAAGGGAAATAGATGTAGAGCAGGGAAATGTGTTTTTAGAACACTTGTCCAGGCGGTTGCCAGAGGACATTAGAGAAGTGATGGAGGCCCAGATTTCACTAGAAGAGGTTGAGAGCGCTCTTAGGAGGATGGGAAAAGGGAAGGTGCCTGGGATGAATGGACTGCCAGCTGAGTTTTATCTCAAGTTTTGGGGTTTACTTGGACCAGTGGTCCTCGAAGTCTTGAAGGCCATCCTTGAGACGGGGGTCCCGGGGGGATCAATGGCTGTTGGTGTGCTGTCACTTTTATATAAGAAGGGGGAAGTAACAGACCTTGGCAACTGGCGGCCGTTGACCATGCTGTGTATAGATTACAAGCTACTTGCAAAGGTTTTAGCAGACCGGTTGCGCACAGCCCTTCCCTACGTCGTCCATGAGGATCAGACGTGCGGGGTAGAGGGCCGCTCTATTAGATGGAACCTACAGTTAATCAGGGACTCCATCGCTTGGGTTGAAGATAGAGGACTGCCTTTAATGGTAGCAGCGCTAGATCAGGCGAAAGCCTTTGATCGCGTGAATAGATCGTTTTTATTCAGAGTGTTAGGTCGATTAGGATTTGGGGAGAAGTTCATAGGATGGATTCGTACATTATATGTCGGAGCGGGGTGCCGAGTTAGTGTAAATAGTCACTTGGGTGATGTTTTTGACCTCTCGTCTGGGGTCAGGCAGGGGTGCCCACTCTCGGCTCTCCTCTTCGTTCTGTACATAGAGCCTCTGGGGCTGCCATTAGGGCAGACACAGGGGTGGAAGGCTTGTTGATCCCTGGAAGTGGTGGGCTGCGTGTTAAGATGACGCAGTACGCCGACGACACTTCCTTGCTACTGTGCAAGGACTCGTGCCTGACAAGGTCCCTTGCCATCTTTGGGGATTTCACCCGAGCGTCGGGAGCGGTTCTGAAACATGCAAAGTCTTCCGTCAAGTTTTTCGCAAGATGGCGCGGTAGAACGGATGTGCCCGGGGGGTTATCTCTCTGTGAGGGGGCCCTGAGGATTCTCGGGGTCCATTTTGAGACCTCCGGCTCAGCGACGCTAAACTGGAACATGCGTATCACAGTGGTACAGAGGAAGTTAGCAATGTGTAAGGCTAGGTATTTGTCTTTTATGGGCAAAGTCCTGGTCCTAAAGGTGGATGTGTTGCCATATCTTTTGTATTTGGCGTACATCTACCCATTGCCGGCTTGTCTGAGGAGGCCTCTAGTGAGGCTTGTGTTTCAGTTCATGTGGAGTGGCAGGTGCGAGTGTGTCGCCAGGGCACGCATGCTCTGTCCCATCGGGGAGGGAGGTAGGGGGGTACCACATTTCCCCCTCAAGCTGGACGCAATTTTTGTTTCTTTCTTGTTAACGGAGCTTGCTCATCCAGTGATACACCCGTCCGGTTAGCTCCTGCGGGTGTTCTTCTCGTATCAGGCGAGAAGCGTAATGGTGTGGTCTAACACGGGTCCTCGGGCGGAACAGCTGCCGTGGCACTTTGGTCATGCGGCCAAGTGGCTGCGTGCGCACCCTGAGGTTGAAGTTGCCCGAGTAGGTTTAGATCACTGGCACCTGTACGAGGAGGTCAGAAAGGCAGGGAGTCCGGCGCCTGTAGTGGGCATCTTGGAAGTGGTCTTGGAGGGAGTGCAGGCGCGGGGTCTGGACAACAGACTCAAGGACCTGAATTGGTTGAGCCTCCATAAGTGCTTGCCGGTACGTTCCATCATGTACCGGTATAGTTTGGTGCAATCCCCCACCTGTCCAAGATCCTCTTGTGGCAGGGAGGAGACTGTGCTCCATGTCTTTTGGGACTGTGCCTTTGCCGGAGTAGTATGGGCTAGGGCACGGGTGTTGTTAGGTTTGGTAAAGGGGGATTTTGTATTGACGTGGGCCAGGTTAGAGAGGGGTGTAGGGAGAGTGAGAGGGACGGATAGGGACAGGTTTCTGCTCTGGCTTCTCATGAGTCTCTTTAAACGGGGGCTGTGAGAGGCCAGGCAGAACATGGTGAAGACAGGGAGAGATTGGGGGGTGGAAGGGATAGTGAGGAGGGTGGAAGGAGATTTGAGGGGGAGGATGAAGAGGGAGGAGAGGAAGTGGGGGCAGCATGCTGCTCGGGAGAGGTGGAAGGGGGTTTAGGGCTGGGTGTCATTTAGATTTGTAAGGGGATAGATTAGGGGACTGGGAGATAGGGAAAGGAAGTTTGTAGGGTGACGGGGAGGGAAGATGCTCCCCTGAGGTTTTGTTTGGGGTTTTTGTTTAGTTAAATTAAAATACCATTATTGGAGTATGTATGAAAATTATGAGTTGAAAAAAATGAATGGTATTGAAGGTAATAAATCATTTTTTTTATAAAAAAATAGTCTGTTTAGGGTTTCAAAACCATAACAGTAGGTCCCTTCTTAAAATGGTATTGTTGGAGCAGAACGTATATTAATTTCAAACATTTAGATTTTTTCATATTTATTTGAAGGTTAAATGTAGGCCTGTTGTAAAATACATAGGGTATGCCTATGATAAGCAATCACCTTTGCTGATAATAGCTGCAATAATAGCCTGTTTAAAACTTTTTTGAAAGTTTCATTCTGAGCCATTTTCATTATATCAAATGAAGTTCCAGCTGTATTTTATGTTTTCAGCAATAAGTCTAATAGGCCTATATCCATGCAATGCCCTGATGCATTTAACGCTCAAATCTCCAACAGCTGAACCGTGATGTAGACAATGATTGTTTTAGGAAGGTAAAAACCAATAGACTATCAAGTTTTGAATATGCTACACATTGAAAGACAAGTTGTTTTTCTTTAATTTGTTATAGGCTGATTTTAAGGTCATTATCATTATCACTTGTTTATCAATGATGTGGGCACTTTGTCACGGAATTCTAGGAGTTGTGGGTGTAGAGTCAGGCGCAGAGAGCAATACTTCCAATAGATGAGTTTATGACTTCGGTGGAAGTCGTGACACTTGCTACTCTTGGATTTGAAAGGGTTTCTCAGATCTGAACCAGCGTGGGTCTTTTTTGGCCTGTTTTCACCGGTCCTTTTCGGAATAAGCCTAACTGTCCTCGGGTCCATTCAGAATGGGTGTCAGAATGGGTGTCCGTTTAAAAAATTATAATTTATGCATATCGGGTAGGGTTTGGAAATACACGGATACATTTCAGAATGGGTCCAACTTTTTTTTAATTTGCACACCTGGGTTGTACAATATTTGCACATTATTATTATAAAAATGTATTCAACCGCTACCCACAACCACTCATCACCTCATCCATCGAGCTGCTCCATGGGTCCATCGTTTTCTCCAAATTGGACCTGTGGAACACTTTACACCTGGTGCAGATACAGGAAGAGGATGAGTGGGAGACTGCCTTCAACACGGCCAGCAGTCACTACGAATATCTGGTCATGCCATTTGGCCTTACCAACGCCCCACCTGTGTTCCAGGACCTGGTTAATTATGTTCTCCGTGACATGTTGAACCGGTTCATCTTCGTCTACCTCGACGACATCCTCGTTTTCTCACACTCAGCCTAAGAACACGTGCTCCCCGTCCGACAGGTTCTCCAGTGCCTCCTGGAGAACCAGCTTTTTGTGAAAGCGGAGAAATGTGAATTCCATCGCTCCACCACCCCCTTCCTTGGTCACATCATTGCTGCAAGGAAAATTTAGATGGAAGGTGAGAGAGTGGGGGATTGGCCCCAGCCTACATCCAGTTTACAGCTACAACGTTTCCTGGGATTTGACAACTTTTATCATCACTTTATCCAGGTTTACAACACCCTGGCTTTCCCTGTCTTCCCAAGGTTCTCTTCACGTGGTCCCCAGCTGCTGACCTGGTGTTCCGGGACCTCAAGCACCGCTTCACCACAGCTCCCATATTGGTTAATCCTGACCCGTGGTGGAGGCCGATGCTTCGGATGTCGGTGTGGTGGCTGTCCTGTCCCTCCATTCAGCCCTGGACCTTCTTCTCCCGTTGCCTCAACGCCACGGAGAGGAATTACGATGTGGGTAATTGTGAGCTTCTCACGGTGAAGATAGCATTAGAGGAGTGGAGGCACTGGTTGGAGGGGGAAGAACATCCGTTCATTGTGTGGATGGATCACAAGAACCTGGAATATCTCCGGCACCAACAAGTGTCTCAATTCCAGGCAAGCTAGGTGTGCCCTGCTTTTCACCTGGTTTAACTTCTCCCTCTCCTACCGACCGGGATCCAAGAACATCAAGCCGGATGTGCTTTCACGCCACTATAGCCCTGTGACTACACCCACGGACACCACGACCATCCATTCCACCTCGTGCCTGGCGACGACACTCAGCTGGGGAATAGGGAAGCAGGTCCGTGAGGCGCAGCGTTCCCAGCCAAACACCGGGGAGAGGGGGGAGGGACAGATAACCTGATGTTTGTTCCTGAAGCTGTCCACCCTCGGTTTTTCTGACGACTGCCTTGCCTGGTTCACCAACTACTTTGCAGACAGAGTTCAGTGTGTCAAATCGGAGGGCATGCTGTCCGGTCCTATGGGGGTGCCACAGGGTTCAATTCTCGGGCCGACTCTTTTCTCTGTATATATCAATGATGCTGCTCTTGCTTCGGGCAATTCCCTGATCCACCTCTACGCAGACGACACCATTCTGTATACTTCTGGCCCGTCCTTGGACACTGTGCTATCTAACCTCCAAACGAGCTTCAATGCCATACAACAATCCTTCCGTGGCCTCCAACTGCTCTTAAACGCTAGTAAAACCAAATGCATGCTTTTCAACCGTTCGCTGCCTGCACCCGCACGCCCGACTAGCATCACCACCCTGGATGATTCCGACCTAGAATATGTGGACATCTATAAGTACCTAGGTGTCTGGCTAGACTGTAAACTCTCCTTCCAGACTCATATCAAACATCTCCAATCGAAAATCAAATCTAGAGTCTGCTTTCTATTCCGCAACAAAGCCTCCTTCACTCACTCCGCCAAACTTACCCTAGTAAAACTGACTATCCTAACGATCCTCGACTTCGGCGATGTCATCTACAAAATAGCTTCCAACACTCTACTCAGCAAACTGGATGCAGTTTATCACAGTGCCATCTGTTTTGTTACCAAAGCACCTTATACCACCCACCACTGCGACCTGTATGCTCTAGTCGGCTGGCCCTCGCTACATATTCGTTGCCAGACCTACTGGCTCCAGGTCATCTACAAGTCCATGCTAAGTAAAGCTCCGCCTTATCTCAGTTCACTGGCCACGATGGCAACACACACCTACTGGAGCGCGTGCTACGGGTGGATCTCACTGATCATCCCTAAAGCCAACACCTCATTTGGCCGCCATTCATTACAGTTCTCTGCTGCCTGTGACTGGAACGAATTGCAAAAATCACTGAAGTTGGAGACTTTTATCTCCCTCACCAACTTCAAACATCTGCTATCTGAGCAGCTAACCGATCGCTGCAGCTGTACATAGTCTATCGGTAAATAGCCCACCCTATTTTACCTACCTCTTCCCCATACTGTTTATATTTATTTACTTTTTCTGCTCTTTTGCACACCAATATCTCTACCTGTACATGTCCATCTGATCATTTATCACTCCAGTGTTAATCTGCAAAATTGTAATTATTTGCCTACCTCTTCATGCCTTTTGCACACAATGTATATAGACTCTCTCTTTTTCTACTGTGTTATTGACTTGTTAATTGTTTACTCCATGTGTAACTCTGTGTTGTTGTCTGTTCACACTGCTATGCTTTATCTTGTCCGGATCGCAGTTGCAAATGAGAACATGTTCTCAACTAGCCTACCTGGTTCAATAAAGGTGAAATAAAAAAATGAAAAAAATAAAAAAAACTCGAACCTGGAGTGGGCACACTCCTCCAGGTTTACCTGCCACCCAGGCTCCCATCGGACCCTGGGCTTTGTGCAGCAATGCTTTTGGTGGCCTACCATGGTTCCGGATGTCTCCACTTTCGTCTCCACATCTGCCTGCACGATCTGTGCGCAGAACAAGACACCTTGGCAAGCTCCGGCGGGTCTCTTTCAACCACTGTCTGTCCCTCACCGTCCCTTGTCTCACATATCCCTGGACTTCGTCATGTGTCTCCCCCGTCTGATGTGCACACTACTGCCATACTGACAGTAGTGGACCGGTTTTCCAAAGTCGCTCATTTCACTCCTTTTCCCAAGCTACCGTCTGCCAAAGAGACGGCCCAGCTCATGGTGCAGCACGTCCTCCGCATCCATGGACTCCCGGTGGACATATTCTCCGACCGGGGTCCTCAGTTCTCGTCTCGAGTTTGGAAGGCATTCTGCACTCTCATTTGGTCGTCGGCCAGCCTGCCCTCTGGATTCCACCCTCAACCCAATGGCCAGTCGGCGCAAGCCATTCAAGACCTGGAGACGACTCACTGCCTTGTTTCCGTCAACCCCACAACCTGGAGCCAGCAACTCATGTGGGTTGACTATGCCTGCAACAGCCTCCCCTGCATTGCCACCAGGCTCCCACCTTTCGCGTGTTCCCTTGGTTATCAGCCCAAGCTCTTCGCGAAGCAAGAGGAAGAGGTCAGCATACCCTTGCACCAGATGTTTGTCCACCGTTCTCACTATACCTGGAAGAGAGTCCGGTCAGCTCTTCTCAAGACCACCTCCAGGTATCGACAACAAGTGTATCGCCACCGGACCCCGGCTCCCCAGTATCGTCTCAGGAGGGTATGGCTGTCCACCCGAGATCTGCACCTCCTGGTGGAGTCCTGCAAACTTTCCCCATTTTATTGGCCCTTTCCCCATCTCCAAGATCATTAGCCCCTCTGCTTGTTTGTCTTCTGTTGCCCCATACCCTCCGTATACATCTTACTTTTCATGAGTGTAGGATTAAACCATAACCCTCCCAGTCAACCTCTCACAGCCCTTTCCCACCCCTCTCCCCTGTCTAATTGACGGCAAACCGGTGTACACGGTGAGGTGCCTCCTGAAGGTTGACTGGGAGGGTTATGGCCCAGGGAGGTGCTGGGTCCCCACTAGGGACATCCTTGACCCAGGCCTCATTGCGGTCAACCAGGTATACTTCCAGGTAGGATGCCAGGTGGCACCCCTAGGGGGGGTACTGTCACCCTCTGATCTGTTTCACCTGTCCTTGGGATTATCTCCACACCCTGCCAGGTGTCGCCCATCTTCCCCATTATCCCCAGTGTATTTATACCTGTGTTCTCTGTCTGTTGCCAGTTAATTTATTTTTGTCAAGCCTACCAGCATTTTACCCTTGCTCCTGTCTTTCTCTGTTTCCTGTTTTCTTGTTTTTCTGGTTTTGACCATTCTGCCTGCCCTGAGCCTGCCTGCTGTTCTGTACCTTTTGGACTCTACTCTGTATTACTGACATCTGCCTGCCCATGACCTGTTTGGACTGCCCCCCTGTTTTTGTAATAAACTTTTGTTACTTCGAAACTTTCTGCATCTGGGTTTTCTCCTAAGCCTTGACATTAGCTGCCACTACAGAATGGCATCTCACTGAAATGAACTGCTCTTACAGGCTACACTGAATCGCAATGCTGAGGTGTGTTTCCTCTTGTTTCTCCAGTCACTTTGAGTTTACTCCCAGATAGCTTCATGCTATCTGACCAGTGCTCTGGGATTTTCAGATTTGTCCAGTTCAAAGATGGATGTACAACCAGACAGACATACATATTCAGATGTAAGAAATATGCAAGCACGTGCACATAATACAAATACGTATGCAAATTCCCACTTGGACACACAGGCACAAGACACACAGGCACAGACAGACACGCATAGACCCGCACACACACACATTTGCACAGAGCGGCTTGTGTCAAATCCTCTGCAAAGACGCTCTAATAGCAAAGTAAATCGTCCGAGAAAAATCAATTTACAAAATTGCTTGAATTCTTGCAGGCATGTTTCATTGTCATTAAGGGATCACAGAGAGGGGAGAGGATGAAATTAATGTCTCCCATTGCTTAGGGGGGCAAGAGCAAAGCTAGCACTACTGCCTCCAAGGGCATATTCATTTTACTCTCTTTCCCTGTGTCTTGTGGTAATGCTCCCCTTTTCTCTTCCTATCTTTTTCACTCTATTAATAGTAACCCTTAAATGATGAAGGAATGTTAAGAAACTCATCTACATAAAGAGTATGGGTAGAAGCATTGGGGCAAATCCATGCCAGCATGATCCAAAAATATTGTGGGTATCTCCAATTGTTCTCTCAATTTTCACATGACTTAATTGGGAGGGAAAATGGTTGATGCTTTTTACAATTTTAACACTTTTTTTTAATCATGATGAATGTGGCCATTTTAGTTTTTAGACCCATGCATGATGTGTCTTGCCCCACGTTTGATACCCTGATTTTGTATTGGTACACTTATATATTTGAGGAATTATAGCCTCATCCCAAGAGCTCTCGACATATTATTGGTCTGGTTCGCTGGTTTATGAGAAATCCCCCATACTTTGAGATATGCCCATCTTTGAAACACGCTTGAAATAAATAAAGACTACCTGGAACGTGCCCAGAATTTTGTGTTGACACTGACACTATGTGACAGTGTGTCATGAAGAATTGGGATAGACGTGGCTAGGAGAAGTGTGGAAAGGCAGGGAAGATGGTGGAAGCGGAGGTTCTGTTTAAAACTGGTGAATCATCAAGTGTAGATGAGAGTGAGAAGGAATCAATTGCAGTATGTTTCTGTCTAACCATTTTATTGGAGTAAAGTACATGTCGGATAAAAAAATTCTACATTAATTGTGCAAAAAAAAGTCTGGACACGCTTTTATGCATAATATTGATATAATAACATCATATCAAAATTAACTTGGAGTCATGCGATGACATGTGTGGTCCTCCTACAACGACTCATCGGGAAAGCTTGTCATTTATTAGGTTACAGATTCAATAATTTATTATGAACTTCAAGGTGGTGAAAGTGCTAGGTGATGAGCTTGATGGTCCTTCACAATAAATATTGAGGGTCTTATTCTGGACATGATAATCAATGCCTGGCTACCGTTTGTCCATAATAATAATCTCATCATGTAGGCTATACGTGCACTCTAGCCAACAGCACGCAACATCAGGAGAGTTGACAATGCAAAACCCATTTTATCAGCATTTTTTTTGTTCGGTACATTGGAATTTAACCACAAAAGCTATTTTATGTGCGCTATGTCATCATGCACAGCCTTCTATCCGTAACAACTCAATTTGATGGTGGGAAAAAAAAGAAACAAGATAAGTAAAGGAGTGGTGGAATCTCGTAAACCCAAGCCTAGTTCTGGCTATTTCTTAGTCCGAGTGAGGGCTTTGGACCGATGGAGTTACTTTTGAGATCTGTATATCATCTTGATGAAAATCATAGATGTGTTGGATGAGGTGGTAGCAGTGAGAATAACAAGAAGTGGGCTAATTTTTTGTTGTTGTGTGTTTGCGGAGCAGAAGGAGCGTGATTTGCAACTGAAAAAGATATAGGTTTGGAATGTGTCATTTGTGGATCTTTAAAGCAGGGTGCCTATCAAGGGGGTTATCTCTGGGGTGGCACTAAAAGTTAATGCAAAGGATTTAACCAAAGATGTAGATGGAATGGTTGGTGCACACAGAGGGGAAATCTGAAAAACAATAGGCATCATTGTGGGTGTGGCTGAACATTTTTTGGGGGGACTTTTACAGCAGAGATATTACAAGGAATCCTATAGATGACTGTTCTGCCCTCACAGGCCCCTGCGCCTGTGTAGGTATGGGATTTGGACTATGACTGAAGTATTCAGATGGGTTTTTATGGCTAGCTAGCATAAGGCAAAACCTAAAAAATCTTTTAGAATACACCAATTCTGCTAGACGATTTAGAACAAGATAATCTTTTGCAAGATATAGATAGATAGCTAGCTAAATAACTAGCTAAGTAGATCACATTTGCTGGCTAGATTGATAGTTAACTTCAATAGCTAGCAAACATTTGTTGCCAGTTAGCTAGCTAATATGACAGAGTTTCCATAAAATGTGTTTAATTTAGGGGGGATGAGCACACTAACTAGCTAGCTACTTGCATAACCTTAGCAAACTCAGGTACATTCTCTAGCTAAGTAGCTGGCACGTTAGCTAGCTTGCATCCTTTGTCAGCACACTAACATGAGTGGTTACAATTTTAAGACTAACTTACTATCTGGCTAGCTAACTAGCTGGTTTATTAGCAAACATTGTGATAACTAGCTAACCCATTCCATCTGTGGTGGCTATCACTGTTAGCAAGTAATGTCAAGTATTTGCATTAGGTATTATTTATTATTATTATTAGCTAGCAGTAGATAACATAACTAGCTAAGCCTAAATTGTACAAATCATGATAATGATGATAGTAGGGTGTCTACTGTATGAAAGATTGACATAAATTAATCTTCTCTCCCACAGATTCCCATAAATCTAATCACATTTTATTTGTGACATGCTTTGTAAACAACAGGTGTAGACTAAAAGGGAAATGCTTACTAAAGGGCCCTTGCCAAAAATGCAGAGAACAAAAATAGAGAAATTATATAAAAGTAAAAGATGTAATAATAAATACACAGTGAGTAATGATAACTTGGCTTAAGATGTTAAGACTCCAGACTGAACAAGAAATAAATAGATGAAGACACAGAAAGGGACAATGAGATCCTATGTTGTATTATAAATAGTTCTTCTGTCTGACAACCCCTGCTCATCTGGATTAGCTATACCAATGATACAGAGTTCAGTCATTGCAATTAAAATAGTTTCCCCAATGTACCCTTCTATTAAGCTACATTTTGTTCTTACTATGTATTGCATGTTTATGAGGACACTATATGCTGTTAGAAATGTTTGTGACACATTAATAAAGGGACAGAAGAGTTCCAATGTCTTTAAAGATATATTTTCATCAGCTATAAATGTTAGTAACTCATTTGCTTATGGTCAGTTGTCACGCCCTGGTCGAGGTATATTGTGTTTGTCTGCATTTATTTGGTCAGGCCAGGGTGTGACATGGGTTTTTTATGGTGTGTTTTGTCTTGGGGGTGTATAGCATAGTCTATGGCTGCCTGAGGCAGTTCTCAATCAGAGTCAGGTGATTTATCGTTGTCTCTGATTGGGAACCGTATTTCGTGGGTGATTGTTCCTGTCTCTATGTTTGTTGTCACCAGATAGGCTGTATAGGTTTTCACGTTCCGTTTGTTGTTTTTGTATAGTTTGTTTTTTCATTCCTCATTAAACATGTCTCAAATACCACACTGCATTTTGGTCCGCTTCTCTTCCACCAGACGAAAGCCGTTACATCAGTGGATTGCAACTTTCAAATAGTGTATCATTTGAGCAATTATACATTTTAACTCGGTTATGAATGTTAATGTGTGGAATTTAAAATAAATGTCAGTGCATTCAGAAAAGTATTCAGACCCCTTGACTTTTTCCACATTTTGTTACGTTGGAAACCAGAAATATTTTATTTACCTAAGTATTCAGACCCTTTGCTATGAGACTCAAAATTGAGTTCAGGTGCTTCCTGTTTCCATTGATCATTCTTGATGTTTCTACAACTTTATAGGAGTCCACCTGTGGTAAATTCAATTGATTGGATAGACCTGTCTATATAAGGTCCCACTGTTCACAGTTCACGTCAGAACAAAAATCAAGTCATGAGGTCGAAGGATTTGTCCGTAGAACTCCGAGACAGGATTGTGTCGAAGCACAGATCTGGGGAAGGGTACTAGAACATGTCTGCAGCATTGAAGGTCCCCAATAACTCAGTGGCCTCCATCATTCTTAAATGGAAGGAATTTGGAACCACCAAGACTTTTCCTAGAGCTGCCGCCCGGCCAAACTGAACAATCAGGGGAGAAGGACCTTGGTCGGTCATCGAGGTGACCAAGTACCCGATGGTCGCTCCAAAGTTCCTCTGTGGAGATGGGAGAACCTTCCAGAAGGACAACCATCTCTGCAGTTCTCCACCAATCAGGCCTTTATGGTAGAGTGGCCAGACGGAAGCCACTCCTCAGTAAAAAGCCCGCTTGGAGTTTTCCGAAAGGAACCTGAAGGACTCTCAGACCATGAGAAGCAATATTCTCTGGTCTGATGAAACCAAGATTGAACTCTTTGGCCTGAATGCATCGCTGTCATCAAGGCAAAGGGTGGTTAATTAGAATAATCTCAAATATAAGATATATTGTTTAACATTTGTGTGTTTACTACATGATTCCATACGTGTTTTTTCATAGTTTTAATTTCTTCACTATTATTCTGCAACGTAAAAAAATATAATACAAAAAAAGAGAAACCCTTAAATGAGTAGGTGTGTCCAATGTTTTGGCTGGTCCTGTACATTGGCAGTAGAATAGCCTTACTGAGGAGCTCAGTGACTTTCATCATGAAACCGACATAGGATTCCACCTTTCCAACAAGTCAGTTCGTCAAATTTCTACCTGGCTAGAGCTTCCCCGGTCATCTGTAAGTGCTGTTATTGTGCCAGTGACTGGAATGAATTGCAAAAAATCTCTGAAGCTGGAGTCTTACATCTCCCTCTCTAACTTTAAGCATCAGCTGTCAGAGCAGTTAACCAATCACTGCACCTGTACACAGCCAATCTGGAAATAGCACACCCAACTACTTCATCCTCATATTATTACTTACCCTCTTGCTCTTTTGCACCCCAGTATCTCTACTTGTGCATCATCATCTGCACATCTATCACTCCAGGGTTAATGCTAAATTGTAATTATTTTCACCTCTATGACCTATTTATTGTCTACCTCCCTGCTCTTCTACATTTGCACACACTGTACATAGATTTTAGATTTTTATTTTCTATTGTGTTATAGACTGGACGTTTGTTTGTGTAACTCTGTTGTTGATTTTTGCTTTATCTTGGCCAGGTCGCAGTTATAAATGAGAACTTCTTCTCAACTGGCCTACCTGGTTAAATAAAGGTGCATTTTAAAATAGGAATCAGAACAAGCTCACAGAATGGGACTGTTGAGTGCTGAAGCACGTAGCACTTAAAAATAGTCTGTCCTCTTTTGCAACACTCATTGCCAAGTTCCAAACTGCCTCTGGATGCAAATGTAGCAAAATAACTGTTCATCGGGAGCATCATGAAATGGGTTTCCTTGGGAGACCAGCTGCACATAAGCCTAAGATCACCATGCGCAATGCCAAGTATTGGCTGAAGTGGCATAAAGCTCACCCCCATTGTACTCTGGAGCAGTGGAAACACGTTCTCTGGAGTGATCACGCTTCATCATCTGGCAGTTCGACAGACAAATCTGGGTTTGGCAGAAGCCAGGAAAACGCAACCTGCACCAATGCATAGTGCCAACTGTAATGTTTGGTGGAGGAGGCATAATGGTCTTGGGCTGTTTTTCATGGGTCAAGCTAGGCAATATCAGTGCGAGCCAGGACTAATCGCCCAACATCAGTGCCTGACCTCACTAATGCTCTTGTCGCGGAATGGAAGCAAGTCCCAGCAGCAATATTCCAACATCTAGTGGAAAGCCTTCCCAGAAGAGTGAAGGCTGTATAGCAGCAAAGGGGGGGGACCAACTCCATTTTAATTCCTACGGTGTTCGACAAGCAGTTGTCCGCATACTTTTGGTCATGTATTGTGTGACTTTGAATATATATATATATATATATATATATATATATATATATATATATATATATACAGTACCTCTCCCATTGGCATTCCTGTTTCTTCTGTAGATGTTTTAACCATGTAATGCTATGATAGTGTCATCAAAGGAATGATCTAATTGAGTTTCAGAGATAGCCGGTATATAAATGTTGTCTGATGTTAGCAAGTTTCTCATTAATAAAATTGATAATTTCTTCAAAAGTACCAGAGAGCACACTCTGGAATTGTGATGTGTTTTCAAGGGTATATTGTTCCAAACAATGTCTGTAGTTAAGCAAAATCAAAAAGGGTACTTTTGAGATGTGAATAATAATACTTTTTTAGTGTTGAATGAATTAATATGAAATATATATTTCAGACGAATGTGCACGCTATAAGGAGTATAATGACAGGAGGCATGTATAGGTCTAACCAGGGCCTCATGATTTTCAACCCCAAAAATGGTGATACAAATGTTAGTCTCGCATAAAAATCTGTGATATCAAAAATATTTTCTGGTTATGCTGGCATGGAATCACCAAATGGTTCTCAGTCAATCAAAAGGAAATATATATTCATTCACTTCTGCTGCTGACCAGACAGACACTTGACTTTTTCCACATGTTGTTACATTACAGCCTTATTCTAAAATAGATTAAATAGTTTTAATGACAAAGTATAAACTTTTATAAACATTTGAATAAGTATTCAGCCCCTTCAGCCCCTTCAGACTCAGTACTTTGTTGAAGCACCTTTGGGAGTGATTCTTGGCTATGACACTACACGCTTGGCACACCTTTAACAATGTTGCGGTCATGTTGTGTTGCTACCAAGCTGTGTTTTCACGTGTTGCTGCCATGCTCTGTTGTCGTCTTAGGTCTCTCTTTGTGTAGTGTTGTGGTGTCTCTCTTGTCATGATGTGTGCTTTGTTTTTATTTTGAATCTCAGCCCCCTGTCCACACAGTAGGCCTTTTGCCTTTTGGTAGGTCGTCACAGTAAACACGAATTTGTTCTTAACTGACTTCCCTAGTTAAACAAAGAAAATAAAATAAAAATGTAATCGATTTTAGAATGAGGCTGTAACGTAACAGAATGTGGAAAAAGTCATTGTGTTATGAAGATTCAACAGCTTCAGGTGAAGACTTCCTTGGCTCTGTGCTCTGCTATGGTAACACAAAGCATCCTCAGAGTACTGACTCCAACAGAATTACGAGGTATTGTGTATTTGAGAGTTTCTCTGGTTACTTTGAGAATAGTTTCACTTTTTGAAAGTGCCACCAGACATGCTGTCATTCTCATTCAAAATCCGTGCTATGTGGTTTGACACAAAACCGCTTCAAATGTATGAAGAGTTTTGCAGAGTTTTTATAACCATTCTAAGCAGCCATTAACTGATTTTTTTTTTTTCAATTTAGATTTTTTTTGATTTATTCGGAACTATTAAGAGAAGAAATGCAGCAACACAAACAGACCCAAGGTTGAGCAACCAACCTCCCATCCACCCACATCCACATCCACTGCCATCAAACTCATTAACTCGACATGATTTAGTACAAACCAAAAGCATGTACGTACACCACCACTGACTGAAGGAGCGAGCCTCAACTTCCTACTTCCTCTGTTTCATAACCAATTCTTAATTTAGATCTGTCTCTCTCGTTTCGCTCTGGTAATTAGCCTATGAAATACGTCAGGCTCACATGAGTGGCCAGATATTGGATTTGTCCCAAACTGCACCCTAATCACTACTTTTGGGCTCTCGTCAAATGGAAACCCTATTCCCTTTATAGTAGTGCACTACAAAGGGAATAGAGTGCCATTTGGGACGAAGACATTGTTAAGAACGACCAGTCCTTGAGCAGAACTCCTGTGAAACCATCTGTTCCTGCATGTACAGTCACTGTGCCATTGCTCAAACACCACCCTAAAGTACCACAGAGATCTACGAAGGGAGAACCACTCCAGCTTTAAATCAGTCAAAGCTCTGAGGAACACAACATATGCTAATTATGTAACATTGTGTTAGGCTTTGACTGATGCTTTTTCCAGTAACATACAAACACTTGTAGTAATTACCTGCAGTCAAATTACCTTGTGGGATGTTATTAATATTTCTTTGAACTTCATTAATAAAAAATATCTCAAAACACCTACCGAAAATCTGTTTTTATGACAAACAATCTTCTGTGATGTACACTGAACAAACATATACACTACCGTTCAAAGTTTGGGGCCATTTAGAAATGTCCTTATTTTTGAAAGAAAAGCAACATTTTTGTCCATTTAAAATATCAAATCAAATCAATCAAAATAGATCAGAAAAATAATAACCAAATCGATCAGAAATACAGTCTAGACATTGTTAATGTTGTAAATGACTATAGTAGCTGGAAACTGCAGATTTTTTATGGAATATCTACATAGGCGTACAGAGGCCCATTACCAGCAACCATCACTTCTGTGTTCCAATGGCACATTGTGTTAGCTAATCCAAGTTAATTATTTTAAAAGGCTAACTGATCATTAGAAAACCCTTTTGCAATTATGTTAGCACAACAGAAAACTGGCCTTCTTTAGACTAGTTGAGTATCTGGAGCATAAGCATTTGTGGGTTCGATTTCTTCTGAAACTCGTCAGTGTATTCTTGTTCTGATAATTGAAGGCTATTCCATGCAAGAAATTGCCAAGAAACCAAAGATCTCGTACAACGCTGTGCACTACTCCCTTCACAGAACAGTGCAAACTGTCTCTAACCATCACCTCATGTTTCAGCATAAAAATGTATGGTTTCATGTCACAAGAACCTATACACATTTACAGGAAGAAGAACATATCCTAGTTGCATACGCACCAGACATGTCACACATTGAGCATGTTTGGGATGCTCTGGATTGACATGTACAACAGCTCCTTCCAGTTCCCGCTAATATCCAGCAACTTCATTAAAACAAATAGATATATACTTTTACTTTTTAACCCCAATTTCGTGATATCTGATTAGTAGTTTCAGTCTTGTCCCATCGCTGCAACTCTGTAGTGTCTGTAGTGACGCCTCTAGCACTGCAAAGCAGTGCCTTAGACCACTGTGCCATTCGGGAGAGCTATCCAGCAACTTCGTAGAGCCATTGAAGAGGAGTGGGACAACATTCCACAGGCCACAATCAACAGCCTGATCACCTCTCGCACTGCATGAGGTTAATGGTGGTCACACCAGATACTGACACTGACTGGTTTTCTGATCCACGCCCTTACCTTTTTAAAAAAACTTATCTGTGACCAACCGATGCATATCTGTATTCTCAGTCATGTGAAATCCATAGATTAGTGCCTAATTAATTTATTTCAATTGACTGATTTCCCTATATGAACTGTAACTCAGCTGACATAAGGAATTGTTTTAAGAAGGTCATACCATGGATCATTTAGCTATTTGATTTTGAATTGTAGGACCACTTTAAGGATTCCACAAAATACATTTTAAAAATGTATTAGATTAAATATTGAATTTGGCCTTTGCTACTGCTTTACTACTATAGCCCATAGAAACACATTGATTAACACATCCATGAATGACAAAAAAATAGGGTAAAATAATAAATTATAAGGAATGAGGTTTTGAAGTGTCTCTCCTATATCTAGGAGATATAAGAAAACTCAGGAATGGTGCCGGAGGAGATGCCTGCCGTTTTACGGGCTCCTAACCAATTGTGGTATTTAAAAAAAAAAAAATTCCATTGTTTGTAACTTATGTTGTCCATAATATTTCGGCCACCATCTCATATGACCGAAAAGAGTTTCTGGATATCAGAACAGCTATCGATCACCTCAAACTGGACAAAGTTTTTTTCTTTAACGAGTCAGACACAAAGGATTTACTGCTGGTACCGAACCAGGCCCAAATCCGTGTCATTCGCATGAAGACGAGATGGCGATACAGGGGACGCAGGTGCCTTGTAAGAATTCGTCGCCAATACCATCTGTCCTATTGGCCAAAACGCAGTAATTGGAGTATAAACTGTATGAGCTCTGTTCGAGACTATCCTACCAACAGGACATTAACAGCTCTAATATCTTATCTTTCACAGAGTCTTGGTTGAACAACGACATGGATAATATACAGTTGGCTGGGTTTTTTCCGTGCATCGGCAAGACAGAACTCCTACCTATGGTAAGACATGGGGTTGTGGGCTGTGTCTATTTGTCAATCACAGCTGGTGTGCGAAATCTAATATTAAGTAAATCTGTAGGTTTTGCTCATCTGAGGTAGAGTATCTCATGAAAAGCTGTAGACCACAGAGCTTTCATCTATATTTTCCGTAGCTGTCTATTTACAACCACAAACCACAGCCGGCACTAAGACCGCACTCAACGAGCTGTATAAGGCTATAAGCAAACAAGAAAATGCTCTTCCAGAGTTGCTGCTAGTAACCGGGGACTTTAATCAGTGGTGTAAAGTACTTAAGTACAAAATACTTTGACTTCGCTACATTCCTGAAGAAAACAATGTACGTTTTACTCCATACATTTTCCCTTACACCCAAAAGTACTCGTTACATTTTGAATGTTTAGCAGGACAGGAAAATGGTCTAATTCAGACACTTATCAAGAGAAGATGTCACGTGTGCTCCCTCTCCAGTCTCTAGGTCACCAGGCTCGTGTTATGATACACACCTTTCACCATCGTTATGCGTGTCGTAAAGACTCACCTGGACTCTGTCACTTCCCTATACATGCCACTCCCTTTGGTTCCTTCCCCAGGCGTCATTGTTTCTGTTTCTTTACTGTGTGCTGTTATTGTTTCTTGTTTTGGATTATGTTTATTTTATTAACATTCACTCCCTGAACTTTCTTCCCAACCCACAGCGCATTTCGCTACAGAACATCCCTGGTCATCCCTACTGCCTCTGATCTGGTGGACTCACTAAACACATGCTTCATTTGTAGATGATGTCTAAGAGTTGAAGTGTGCCCTGGCTATAAACAAATTAATTTAAACTAGAACATTTGGCCGTCTGGTTTGTTTAATATAAAGAATTTGAAATAATTTATACTCATACTTTTACTTTGTTTTAGCAATTACATTTACTTTTGATTCTTAAGTATATTTACCACAAAACACTTTTAGACTTTTGCTCAAGTAGTATTTTACTGGGTGACTTTTACTTGAGTCATTTTCTATTAAGGTATCTTTACTTTCACTCAAGAATGACAATTGAGTGCCTTTTCCACCACTGACTAATGCAGGTAAATATAAATTAATTTTCCCTAATTTCTACCAGCATGTCACATGTGCAACCAGAGGAAAAACAACTCTAGACCACCTTTACTCCAGACACAAAGACGTGCACCAAGCTCTCCCTCGCCCGCCATTTGGCATATCTGACCATAATTCTATCCTCCTGATTCCTGCTTACAAGCAAAAACTAAAGCAGGAAGTATCAGTGACTTGCTCAATACGGACATGGTCAGATGACACAGATGCTAAGTAACATGACTGTTTTGCCAGCACAGAATTAGTACATCAAAAACGTTGTCCCCACAGTGATCGTACGTACCCCAACCAGAAGCCTTGGATTACAGGCAACATTCTCACTGAGCTAAAGGCTAGAGCTACCGCTTCAAGGAGTGGGGCTCTACCCCGGATGCTTATAAGAAATCCCGCTATGCCCTCCGATGAAGCATCAAACAGGCAAAGCGTCAGTACAGGACTAAGATGAAATCCTATTACGCCGGCTCCAATGCTGATCGGATGTGGCAGGGCTTGTAAACAATTATGGACTACAAAGGGAAGCCCAATGGCGAGCTGACCAGTGACACGAGTCTACCAGATGAGCTAAATGACTTCTAAGCGTGCTTCGAGGCAAGCAACATTGAAGCGTGCATGAGAGCACCAGCTGTTCTGGACGAGTGTGTGATCACTCTTTTCGTAGCCAATGTGAGTAACACCTTTAAACAGGTCAACATACACAAGGCCGCGGGGCCAGTGTCACTTTGGTATAAACGGGTCTGGAGACAGGAGCAGGAATGCTCAATATGGGTTGTCATTTCACCAAATTAATGCGTGCTGTGTCATGTCACGGGGACGAATACCAAACAAACACGTAACAAGAAACGTGGTTGAACCCCCAACAAAAGTGTGTGGAGTACCCTTGAATAAATAACGCATGCGCACATTGATTAACACATGGGACAGGACCTGTAATCACCTGCGCAATCCACATTGGCACGAAAGCCAAAACACACAGCACAGGTACTCACATGCACCAATGGACAGAGTAACAATAATTGACAGCCCAGTGGAAACCAAAGGGAACACTTATACATGTACTAATCAGTTGGAGTAGGGGACAGGTGTGCGTAATGACAGCCAGATGGATTACCAGGACGTGTACTCAGAGCGTTCACTGACTAACTGGCAAGTGTCTTCACTGACATTTTCAACCTGTCCTTGACTTCTGTAATCTGTAATCCCTACATGTGTCAAGTAGAAGCCATAGTCCCTGCACAGATTATTATCAGACTCAAGTTACAATTGCTGGTAAACCCTCAAATGCATGTAGTTGTCAAATACAGGTAGCCTAGTGCTTAGAGCGTTGGACTTGTAACCGTAAAGGTTGCAAGATAAAATCCCCGAGCTGACAAGGTAAAAATCTGTTATTCTGCCCCTGAACAAGACAGAACAATGCACTGTTCCTAGGCTGTCATTGAAAATAAGAATTAGTTTTTTTATTTTACTTTTATTTAACTAGGCAAGTCAGTTAAGAACAAATTCTTATTTCAATGGTGGCCTAGGAACACTGGGTTAACTGTCTTGTTCAGGGGCAGAACATCAGATTTTCTACTATTTTCTTCTATTTTTTAAATATTTTGTTTAACCTTGTCAGCTCATGGATTTGATCTTGCAACTCTAACCACTAGGCTACCTGCCTAAAATAAGAATTTGTACTTAACTGACTTATCTCGTTAAATAAAGGTTCAACAAAAAATGTAATAAAACTTGACTTTTTCAGCGGAGCAAATCTTTTCTACTACACCCCCCCCCCCCCAAAAAAAAAATAACTAAAACATCACAGCATCCCCACCCCCAAACTTCTTCTTTTGGCTATGTCTAGCTTCAACTAGCTTAAATTTACGCACCGGTGAGTCAATAAACTCCAGCGGTTTTTAAACAGCTGAAGCAAGTCACACAATTGTTCTTCATGGAAATTGAATGGCCTCTTCGCCTCTTCCTCTCTGCTGAAACTAGTGAGCGAAACAGTGCCCCTCTGTCTTACTATATGTATGTGATGCTGTCTGGCCAGAAAATGTATGACATGCAATACTCCTTTTGTCCAGACAGCATCAGATACATGGTCTACACATAAGGAGAGAGAGGGGCGTTGTTTCGCTCACTCAGATGCCTTATCTCAGATTCATGCGTCTTTCTGTCGGCGAGCGCCTTCTTCAAATAAATGATCAATATTTCAATATTTTATTTGGAAGGGCAAGGAGATATGGTAAGGTGGGACAGGCCCCCTAGGACCCGCCCATAATGCCGGCCATGGTAAATACATGTATAGATGACTGATGTGTGCACTGTTGCTATGGGTCTTCATTAATATATGTTTGTACTTGTCTGTGGGTGCTTGTGTGGGTGTAAGTAAATGCATGTGTACGAGTGTGTATTCCTGTGTAAATATACTGTATGTGTGTCTTCACTGTGTGCGTGTACGTGTGTGCGTTTTCTGCCTGTGAGCATGCGTGTGTGCGTGCTGCGTGTGTGCATGATTACGTGTGTGCATGCATCCATGACTGTGCTACTCTGATTATGATTGATTCTAGATGCACTGACTCTGTGGCCTGTAGACCCTTACTTGGTGATCACACAGAAGTTAGCCCACCTAGCGCTAACAAGTCCCTGGCTAATAACTAGCTCCCTAGGGGAGCAATGAGAGCTGAGGGCAGAGAGGCATGGAGGCTAGCCACATCAATCTGCAGAGGGAGGTAGAGCAGTGTGGGGAGGGTGAGCTGTGTTTGAAGGTTACAGACAAACTGTATTGTAGTCTACTCCCCAAAGTGTCTCAAGGTCAATGCCAACCCCTGAGGATTCGCTCTCTGAGAGAGTAGAGGAGAAAAGAACAGGATGACAGTGACAAAATGGATCAACCCACACCTTCCTTTTTACAATAACAAAGACAAAAGGGTGTAGTTCTCTAGATCGCTTGTTGGAAAATAATTTGGGTTCAGTTTTAAGGGTACAGTTTTGGTCCTCAATTATCCCAAACGAGGACAATGATCATTTTGCAATTTAGGGAAAGTACAAACAGATTTTGGTCTGGCATTATGGATCACCAGCTCTGCTCTGAACTCGGTGTCATTGCCTATGCAGTACACAGATTGTGTTTTCTATGGAGATTGATACCTGGGGTGGTTATACTGTATGTCCCCTTTCAGGCTGTTACAGTACAATTCTAGGTGTTTGTGGGTGTACACATGTGGGAGATTATTTCCGATTGTAAATCAAACCGAGAATGTGTGCTTGCGCGCGTGTGTGCGTGTGTGTGCGTGTGTGGTTGTGTATGAAACCCCTGTGTCAGGCTTGTTTGCATGATGGACTGCTCACACAAACATGTACGGGCTGTTATTGATTACATTACTATTCAGTTTCTCTTTTAATTTGTTGCGTCTCCTGAGCAGTGAAAGGCAAGGACGTTTAAACTATTCTCACTCAACATCTATTCAACTTGATCCCATTTACATGAAATCCATGGTTTGAAACGATCCATTGAAAATAGCCTTGACACAGGTCTACATTTAATTAGAAGACGAGGATGGTACAATATAGAATCTATGAAAATGAGTAATATATTGTGCTACTAATGCTCTGTTCTTGGCACACACACACACGCACACACACACACACACACACACACACACACACACACACACACACACACACACACACACACACACACACACACACACACACACACACACACACAAATGCACACACGCACATGCATATGTAATGACACGTGTACACACGCACAAGCACACACCACATACACACACCGTGTACAATCAATAACTCAAGCAGGACCAGTGACTCGCTCAATACAGAAGAGGTCCGACGAAGCGGATGCTAATCTACAGGACTGTTTCTGTAGCACAGACTGGAATATGTTCTGGGATTCATCCGTTAACATTGAGGAGTTCACCAACTTCATTAATAAGTGCATCGACAACGTTGTATCCACAGTGACTGTAAGTAGGGCTGTGTTGGTCACGAAATTTCGTCAGCCGGTGACTGTCAAGCAAGTAACTGAAGGGTCTCACGGTAATTGGCCGTTAATTAACACAAACAAATGTAGCATTTCCTGGCTTCCACACATAGCTTACAAGCAATTTTAAAAAAGTCTAATAAATCCAAGTCATTTAGCCTACACTTTCACAATACATTTGTTATTTATTTTAGACAGGTCTAAAGAAGCATGATATGAAGAAAATGTAGTCTATTTCAGAAGAAGAGAATAGCATACTCTGAGTTGTCCTTATGTTAGGTCCTGATCTGGCTATGCCTAATGGCTGTGGGCTACACTAGTTCATTTAGCAGACAAGATTTGCTTATAATTCCATAGCATTATTTTATATTTTATAGTATGAAGAATACAATTGAACAAAGCTGAATAAAATACCGAATCAATATTTTCTCCAAACCATTTTAGAGAGTGCGCACATTCGGCTATTTTGTGTTAGGCGGGTAAGTATATGCTTTACTTAGTTATTCATCAAACTTAGTTGTTCTACAAATGTTGGGCTATATGTTTTGATTTTTAATTAATTGTAAGGCTGCATGATGAGACTCTAATGATGATTTAATGATGATTTGAAAAAAGTCACTTGTGAGTCATGAGCTCTGCTTTTTTTTGCGCAGGCTGTACACACTCCAATAGTCTCTCATTCACAATTTGACAAGCACTTGACAATGCCTTGAATTTCGCGGTGGCATCCCCTTTGTGGCCGTAATGTACACTAAAAAAATCCATGTTTTTTTGTGGCCTGGAGTGTTGCATTTTGCCCTTCTCCCTGAGTGTGCTGCGCAATCCGAAGCATCTCTCACTCACGCTGCTGTCAGTTTCTCACAGGCTACAAGTGAAGACAGACACATCGGGGGCGCAACTGTGCACGTCCTTATCCAATTCCGAGGTGCATATTGAAGATATTGGAAGAACTATCCACATTTACTTTTCGTCAGCCAACAAGATGAGTAGGCCTAACGAACAGCAAAAGCACTGGCCTATGTCAATCTACTATCCCCATAGTACAAAACAGCATCAGAGCTTGGAGAAGCCTAATTACCGTGACTAAACGGTCATGTGGAATTTGACTGCCTTCGTGACTCGTGACTGCCGGTGTGGCTGTAATATGGTCATCGCAACAGCCCTAACTGTACGTACATAACCCAACCAGAAGTCATTGATTACAGGCAACCTTGAAAGCGGGACATTAATGACCAAAAGTATGTGGACACTTGCTCGTCAAACATATCATTCCAAAATCATGGGCATTAATATGGAGTTGGATTCCCTTTTGCTGCTATATCAGCCTCCACTCTTCTGGGAAGGCTTTCCAGTAGATGTTGGGACATTGCTGCGGAGACTTGCTTCAGCCACAAGATCATTATTAAGGTCGGGCACTGATGTTGGTCGATTAGGCTTGGCTTGCAGTCAGCGTTCCAATTTATCCCAAAGGTGTTCAATGGGGTTGAGATCAGGGCTCTGTGCAGGCCAGTAAAGTTCTTCGACACCGATCTCGACAAACCATTTAAGGGGCTTAGCCCGAACCATGAAAAATAGCCCCGGACCATTATTCTTCATCAACCAAACTTTACAGTTGGCACTATGCATTGGGGCAGTTAGCGTTCTCCTGGCATCCGCCAAACCTAGATTTGTCCATCGGACTGCCAGATAGTGAAGAATGATTCACTACAGAGAACGCGTTTCCACTGCTCCACTGAGTCCAAAGGCTGTGAGCTTTACACCACAGGTCATTCTACTGCCAACATTTGTCTATGGAGATTGCCTGGCTGCTCTGTGCTCAATTGTATACACCTGTCATCAACAGGTGTGGCTGAAATAGCCAAATAAACGAATTTGAAGGGGTGTCCACATACTTTTGTATGTAGTGTACCTCTGACCCTGTCTGTAATACCAACTTGTTTCAAGCAGACCACCATAGTCCCCGTGCCCAAGTACGCCAAGGTAACCTGCCTGAATGACTATCGACTTGTAGCACTCACATCTATAGCCATGAAATGCTTTGAAAGGCTGGTCATGGCTCACATCAACACCATCATCCCAGACACCCTGGAGCCACTTCAATTCGCATCCCGCCCCAACAGATCCACAGATGACGCAATCTCTATTGCACTCAACAATGCCCTGCACTCAGCAATGCCCTCACCCACCTGGACAAAAGGAAAGAACTACACCATAGTCCCCTCCATGCTCATCACCAAGTTCAATTATCTTGTACCCCTGGACAGCTACTCGGTACTGGTACTCCCTGTATATAACCATGTTACTTTTACTTGCTATTGTTGTTAGGTATTTACTGTTTATTTATTCATCTTGTCTCCATTTCTCTCTATATATTTTATCTTCTTAACTCTGCATTGTTGGAAAGGACCCGTACGTATGTAACTATACACCTGTTGTTTAACAAGCATGTAGCGTATAACATTTTATTTCATTTTATTTTGATCCAAATAAATCAGAAAACAGATGAAATTCCCTGGCAATGGTTTATGCATTTGACATATCTATTATTTTGATTTGCGTTATCATTTAACGTCCTGTGACTTGCCTGAGAGCCTACAGTGAGGCTTTATATCATTAGTAAAAACACAACAAATCCAGTCATGCAGTTGTCTCCCTAGGGAATGCTTGACATCAATTTCTGTCCGTCTGTCTAGTTAGTGTTACTCATTGTAAAAATAACCCAAATCCCTGGTCTCCCTAAAGGACACATCAGCATCTGTGTTGTGGAGATACTGTACATAGAGAAGATTATCGAAAACATCCGATAAATCCTCCGTGGAAAGGACTGAAAAAGAGCTTGTTTGCCTGGGTTCTTCAATTTGAGTCACTTAGTTTTACTTTTGAGCAAATAAAAACAATGTTTCGAATTGTCCCATATTTCCCATATTTGTCCATTCAGCAGATGAAAGGTTTCCATGGTGACCTTCTCTATTTAATGGCGGCATAATGAGATGATCTTTCTGACATTTGTGGTATTGGACCCAGCCAGCTCATATATCCACATATACCGCCTTATCTAATGTTTAATTCATTAACGTATGATGATGTATGGAAAGAGGACTGTGGACACCAAATCATATTTAGAATGCCAATGACGATCTCGCCTGGTCATAAAAATAAGAGGCATTTTTCCATTTCCAACCTTTAAAGAAACCTGATGTATGGCCAAGGAAGAGTCTGCAAAGTAAACATAAATATCAGTGGGATGAATACCTTATGAGGGATTGGTATACAGTGCCTTGAGAAAGTATTCACACCCCCTTAACTTGTTCTACATTTTGTTGTGTTACAGCCTGAATTTATGGCCTAAATAAGCTCAGGATTAAAAATGTGCTTACCAAGTCATATAATAAGTTGCATGGTTTCACTCTGTGTGCAATAATAACATAATAACATGATTTTTTAATGACTACCTCATCTCTGTACCCCACACATCTGTAAGGTCCCTCAGTCAAGCAGTGATCAAAATAAATCAAAATAAAAACATTGCGTATCCCTTTGAGCATGGTGACGTTATTAATTACACATTGGATAGCATATCAATACACCCAGTCACTACAAAGATAGGCGTCCTTTCTAACTCAGTTGCCGGAGAGGAAAGAAACCACTCAGGCATTTCACCATGAGGCCAATGGTGACTTTAAAACAGTTACAGAGTTAAATTGCTGTGATAGGAGAAAACTAAGGATAGATCACTGTAGTTACTTCACAATACAAACCTAATCCACAGAGTGAAAAGAAGGAAGCATGTACAGAATAAAAAAATAAAAAAAAACATGCATCCTATTTGCAACAACGCACTAAAGTAATACTGCAAAAAAATGTGGCAAAGCAATTCACTTTTTTCCTGAATACCTAGTGTTATTTAAAAAAAATTTTTTTACCTTTATTTAACTAGGCAAGTCAGTGAAGAACAAATTCTTATTTTAAATGACGGCCTAGGAACAGTGGGTTAACTGCCTGTTCAGGGGCAGAACGACAGATTTGTATCTTGTCGGCTCTGGGATTTGAACTTGCATCCTTCTGGTTACTAGGGAAATCCAACACAATACATTACTATGGGTATGCTTGTAATTGTTAAGGACTGGGGAGCTTTTCAAAGAAATGTAATGGAGTTAAGCACAGGCATTCCTGGTTCTGTCTGCTTTCCACCAGACACTGGGAGATGAATTGTCCTTTAATTGGACAATAACTTAAAACACAAGGCCAAATCTATGCTGGAGTTGCTTACCAAGAAGACGGTGAACGTTCCTAATTGGCCGAGTTACAGTTTTTACTTAAATCTGCTTGAAAATATACGACAAGACCTGAAAATGCTTGTCTAGCGATGATCAACACCCTATTTGACGCAGAATTTTGAAAAGACAATGGGCAAAGGATGCACAATCCAGGTGTGGAAAGCTCTTAGAGACTTAACTCGAAAGACTCACAGCCGTAATCGCTGCCAAAGGTGTTTTGACAAAGTATTGACTCAGGAGTGTGGATACTTACTGCATGTAAATTAGATATTTCTGTATATATATATATATATATTTAAATGTGCTTCTTTTCACATTTTCACTTTGTCCTTATGGGGCAGTGTGTGTAAATGAGTGTAAAAAAAAGAAGAATCAAGTTTTATTACAACAAAATGTGAATGAAAACGCTTTCTGAAGACACTGCAACTGAGAGACGCACCCATATGTCTGGTATATGTCTACCATTGCCTGTGTCCGTCCGATGTCAATCGATAACTGGATTATGTACACATATGCTCGTCAATATCTACCTTTTGTCTTCTTCTCTACGTCTATTCTCTGTGTTGCTGGAGAGTGTCACACCCTGACCATAGTTTATTTGTATGTTTCTATGTTTTGGTTGGTCAGGGTGTGATCTGAGTGGGCATTTTATGTTGGATGTCTTGTTTGTCTATTTCTATGTCTGGCCTGATATGGTTCTCAATCAGAGGCAGGTGTTAGTCATTGTCTCTGATTGGGAACCATATTTAGGTAGCCTGGGTTTCACTGTGTGTTTGTGGGTGATTGTTCCTGTCTCTGTGTTTTGCACCAGATAGGGCTGTTTAGGTTTTCGCACGTTTGTTATTGTGTTAGTTTATTCGTGTATAGTCTCTCTATTAAAATAAAATTAATCACAACCACGCTGCATTTTGGTCCGCTCCTCCTTCCCACAACGAAAGCCGTGACAGAGAGACACTCACACACAGGAAAGGTATTAGCTATCGAAGCCTCAAATCCAAACCCGGCTCTTTTTTTTTTTTTGCATTAATGAGTGGAATACGGGAGAGGGCTAACAATCATTAGTGATGCTAATGTTCATTGATTTATGCGCAGAAGCAGCGTTGGCGGTGAACCTGGACGTTACACTGATGCAACGCATGGATTAATTACCTGCTGCCTCTCTGACAACCTGTCAGACAACATGTCAGCATACAACAACACACAGTCCATTTGGGGGGTAATCACATAGGGCTGGTTAGCAGTCAGTCACACATGGAGACACACATCCACTAACACACAGGTACTTATTGCGAAGGTTTTCTGCTGACGAGAAAATGAAAAGTTAGAGAATTTAAAAAAAGAGGATAATGGGAGAATACAATGCGGAGTGGACGGATAGGAAGAGAGGAGGAAGAGGGGGGGGAGGGAACTGCCATAGCCAATGAGGATTGTCATAGAAATGCTACAGCTCCATTAATACCATATGATGCTGTGCTATAATATGGTCTGGCCGTGACATGGCTTATTTATGAGGGCTTGTGGGAAATCTGTGGGCTATGATGTGAAAGAGCCCAAGAGGCCAGGGTGCCACAGACAGAGAAGAAGAACACATATGCTGGATTTAAATAACTTCCTCTCTGTCTTTCTCTTGACCTCCTCTGTTGCTCTCTCTCTCTCTAGCTTTCTCTAAAGATTGGGGAATGTCTATCTTCTGGCACCAGATCTTTACCAGTCATTTCCCTTCCCTACCCTTCATCTCTGTCTCATTTATTCAACTCATTTCCAATTCAAATGGAGTACTATCAACAAGACAACGATTGTGCTGTTTGGACAAAACTCTTATCTACAGTATATAATTTCTGCTGCAAACAACAACAAGCTTAAAACAATAACAGTGCATTAGCGATGCGTCTCTATGTAAAGTTCTTTCCCGGGCAAGCTTTAGAGAGAACCCATGACAATGATGTCAAGAGCTCTTTAGACACTTGTGTCCCATTACACACAGTAGGGAAAAGCTAGGAGGGCCTTTTAAGTACTCACTAGTTAAATAAGGCATGAAGTTAACCAGGCATGTGAGCGTCCAATGATGTTTTGCACACGCTTCCTCAAATCACACAATCCAGCTCGAGATTCCAATGGTTTCCAAGCCAAGCATAGTAGACACAAAAACGTGACCTCAAACATGTCACATTCATGCTCTGACCTGCTGTATGTCAATTAAAGTGTTGTTTTTAATCAATGGTTTTGTGTACATACCTCTCATTAGATAGCCATTGGAATCACCTTGTCATGCAAGAAACAGGCTGCTCAAAGTTGTGTCGTGTCTCACAATATTCAAAAGGATTGAATACTGCCTGACGTGTATTGAAATGACATATCATGGACACAATCAATTGTCTGCTTCCGTAGGTATGAATCAAATAAAAACAAATGATATTCAATTTAGTTAGTGGGCTTCCCCTTCCGATTTGAGGTGCGGTAATGTGTCTCCGTGTCTGTGTCTCCGTGTCTGTGTCTCCGTGTCTGTGGATCGGAGCACAAGCCTTCTCATCGGGCCTTTGACGGTACTTCTGAAAAAGGAGATGTTACTCTTAAAAGCCTGATGATCAAACATACTGCCTACACTCACTTAACTAAGGAGATGCAACACACACGCACACACACGCACGCACGTACGCACACACACACGCACACACACACACATGCATACTAATACCTTGGGTAAAAGAGGTAGGGGGGAGAGATAGAGGGGGGGGGGGTGTCAGTGACATTTAGAAGCGACGGACAACGAGGTGATTATCTCTATTGTTTCACAAAGCAATTGATGGAAGACGCTCTGCAAAGCTTACACACACACACACACACACACGTGTGCACACACAAACACAGTTGGAAAGATTTCCAAAGCACACTGTACATTGCCACTGACTCGCCCCGTCTCCTATGTTGCGAAGAAGAGCATTGACGCTTGATAGTAAGAGTTAGTGAGAGCAGGAGGACATGCTTTCACCAGAAGTGTTGCAGACCAAGACAAGACAGGAGGAGGCAGAGAGAGAGGAACAATAATAACAGCAATAGCAACTGGACCAAAGGGCCATGTCTCATACACACACCTACGCGCGCACACACACAACAGCCTACACTCACGCACACTCACACACATATACTGTGATGGTTTAGCTCTGCCTGTTTCAGACTTAACAGCTCTGCCTGTGAGGTTGTTTAAGTTGTTTTTCTGCCTGTCTTAGATTATGATGTTAGCTCTGTGATGATAGTTCTGCCTGTCTTAGATTATGATGTTAGCTCTGTGATGGTAGTTCTGCCTGTCTTAGATTATGATGTTAGCTCTGTGATGGTAGTTCTGCCTGTCTTAGTTTATGATGTTAGCTCTGTGATGGTAGTTCTGCCTGTCTTAGATTATGATGTTAGCTCTGTGATGGTAGTTCTGCCTGTCTTAGTTTATGATGTTAGCTCTGTGATGGTAGTTCTGCCTGTCTTAGTTTATGATGTTAGCTCTGTGATGGTAGTTCTGCCTGTCTTAGTTTATGATGTTAGCTCTGTGATGGTAGTTCTGCCTGTCATAGATTATGATGTTAGCTCTGTGATGGTAGTTCTGCCTGTCTTAGTTTATGATGTTAGCTCTGTGATGGTAGTTCTGCCTGTCTTAGATTATGATGTTAGCTCTGTGATGGTAGTTCTGCCTGTCTTAGTTTATGATGTTAGCTCTCTGTGATGGTAGTTCTGCCTGTCATAGATTATGATGTTAGCTCTGTGATGGTAGTTCTGCCTGTCTTAGATTATGATGTTAGCTCTGTGATGGTAGTTCTGCCTGTCTTAGTTTATGATGTTAGCTCTCTGTGATGGTAGTTCTGCCTGTCTTAGATTATGATGTTAGCTCTGTGATGGTAGTTCTGCCTGTCTTGACTATGATGTTAGCGCTGTGATGGTAGTCTGGCAATGCAAACACCATGCTCTACCAATTTAGCTTCAGAGGACCAGGTTGTTTCAGGTTGTAATGGTAAATATGAATGTTTCAGTGTTTCAGTTTGGGATGTTATCTCTGCCTGTTCCAGTGTTTTATGTTGTAATGGTAACTCCCCCTATTCCAGTGTTTCAGGTTGGGATGTTAGCTCTGCCTGTTTCAGTGTTTTATGTTGTAATGGTAACTCCGCCTATTCCACTGTTTCAGGTTGGGATGTTAGCTCTGCCTGTTTCAGTGTTTTATGTTGTAATGGTAACTCCGCCTATTCCAGTGTTTCAGGCTGGGATGTTAGCTCTGCCTGTTTCAGTGTTTTATGTTGTAATGGTAACTCCGCCTATTCCAGTGTTTCAGGCTGGGATGTTAGCTCTGCCTGTTTCAGTGTTTTATGTTGTCATATTAGTGCTGCCTGTGGTTCTGTGTGGCTCAGCTGGTAGGGGATGGGTCTTTCAATGCCAGGATTGTTGGTTCAATTCCCAATGGGGGCCCAGTATTAGAAATGGCATGTTTTCCCAACTGTAAATATTGGATAAGAATGTCTCCTAAAAATGGAAATGCAAAAATGCAATAGCCTGTGGAGGTTAGACAAATGATGGCAGAACTTTTAAAGCATATGGACCTGATTAAACCCTGGTAAAGGAGTCAGGCCTGACACAAAATACACCCTATCTTTCTTTCATAGTCACTTTCCTCACCATTCTCTCTCCCTCCACATCTCTCACATTTCTGGAGTTAGTGTGCTCCCTAGTGTTCTCTCTGTCTTTGTTTGGGGAGAGGTTGGCTATTGTACACATACACATGTTCCCTTGCGAAAAAAAAAGTACATGAATAATTCACATTCCCTGTTTCTGCAAGATTATTTTCCTGCTGTAGGAGACTGGTTCAAATTAAGATCCGACATCTGTACATTGATGAATGCGCACAGCCACTGATGAGCAGAGTGGGAGGTCTGAAACGTTTCCTCGTAGACCTACTGTATCTGGGTGTATACAAGAATACAAATGGATGAGAGTCACATCAGTACGGGAAATGACACAATGCAGTCCAAAAGCAGTCCAACGTAAACGCAGCACCGTGCAAACACATGCAGAGCAGCAAACGCGTGTGTCGCATGTGTGTAAACGTGTGTGTTATGCAACAGCCAACTAATTGACAAAAAAGGACACATAAAGCTGCCAAACAATCCAAAGCATTCAACATTCATATGAAACACTTATAAACATGAAAACAGTGCACTCCCCACATGTATGTGCGTGTGCGTACACTCGGACACACGGCACTCAACATCCTGCTGTGCTAGATGAGTGTGTGTCGTATTGCTCTTACCTACCCTTCAGATTCACAGCTGCACTCGTGTTGAAAAGCGTTCTGTCATCAAGGCTCTTTTATGGGACAGCTGCTGGAACCAGGTCCTATGTGGTCCAATCTATTGGCTTTTTACAATACGCCGTGTTTTTTTAGGTCCAACACTTGCAGGGCTTATATGGGATAAGGGAAGTACAGTGTAGCATATCAGTTGCCGAAGGCCGACGAAAATGCATGTAATGTGCCCCAGAACCCTATTGTTAATGTAAAGTGATAGGCCCTGCCAGCAGCCACTCCAGAGTAGCCTACATATCTCGACAACTTTTATGAAGTGACAGTCATTTGGATGCCTGCTCTGCTCTGCTCTCCCCAGGACTCATCCTTTCTAATTAAATGTTGACCTTTCCATAAATTCACACCTATTTCCCAGACGGAGACATGGGAGGAAGTACTCTTTAATAAATTCAATTGAAAGTTTGAAGGTTGTAATTGAACGAGTGCCGGGAGCGGAGTAGAGAAATGATAGGATATTCATTTTTACACTGATACCCTAAGAGAAAATGTGACATGAGCATGTAACGACACCTTGTGAGTCGTGATTCGGAGACAACTTGCTTCTCTTTCCAACCCTTCGGCGTTGAGAATAACGCACGCACGCACACACGCACACACACACACACACACACACACACACACACACACAGAAGAGTGAGGAGATAGAGCGATGGAAGATGGAGAGAGAAAGGGAGAGAGATGGGAGAGGGAAAAAGGAAGGGGCCTCTTGTCTCCTAGAAAGAGGTTATAGGGGAACATTTGATTAGTAATTACCTCTAGGTTTGCCAGTCATATTTTGATGCTGATTGGCTTCCTAGAGTCTCTGCTGGGGGAAAAGTATTGTGGGTATTTGACCCCTGGTGACCTCTAGGTTAGCCCTACTGACCCTTGATGGGCCCCACATACATCAGTCATGCAATCCATCCTTGTCAAGTAGCAGATGCCATTTCCTGTTGCCCCTACCACCACAACCATTGGCCTGGACCAACCACCACACACAGACACAGACACACACACACACACACACACACACACACACACACACACACACACACACACACACACACACACACACACACACACACACACACACACATACACACACACACACACACACATTGGTATGCATACATGCACGCACCAGCACATATGCGCGCGCACACACACACACACACACACACACATGCTTAACAGCTGTTTTAAAGGCAAATCTAATTGCCATAACCAGCCGGTCTCCATAATGCAATAGTAACTGAATCATGGAAATCCTTACTGATGGGGAGCTAATGCTATCACCCAGACCCTTGAGATGGCCAGAGTGTGAATTAAAAAGGAATATTCCATTATGCGGTGTTAGTAATTGGTTAATGTGTGAAGAGAAAGACTGAGAGGAGAGGATTGAGAGTGCCGGTGGCTTTTAACCCATAGCATTCCAAAGAATGGATCCTTACAAGTTCTCTCATCTCTTTACTCCTGCCTGCAAATAATAGCAATGTCATGGAAAGCTCCAAATATTAGGGCAAAATTAACTCATGTAAAAAAATGGTTTTGCCCCATATCCATTTCTACTTCTTAGTTATGTTGTTCTATGCTGACCGTCGTTCAGTTCGAAGATGTCAATAGCAGCAGCTGCTACCGGTCCTTCAACCAGGAGAGACACACACAACACGCAACTCAAGAGAAATTGCCCTGTGTTTGTTATTGTCCAACCACTAAAAGAGAAACTAGAACAAAAATAATGACAGCGTTTTAGCAATATATCAAAGAGAGAAATAATGCTTTTTCTCCCCATACTCAACCGTCAGTGACCTGTGGATGAGAGTGGCTGGTAATTACTGCTTGCAATGTGGAGGCCAACAGAGAGACTAATGTTCCTGCAATGACAAATACATAGGGGAAACTGTACTCTCTGCAGCACACACACACACACACACACACACACACACACACGCACACACACACAAACATATGCTCGAACACATGTCCACACACACACATTTGTATCTGTACACATCTGTCCTTGATATGAAACATCAGAAACCCCTGCAGAGTGTTTTAAATAATTCTCATTGTTACTTAAATGACTGTGACTCTTTTGAGTTCTACATTTTTCACAAGTCAATAGCTAAAGATGAGCAAGTGGAGGGGGTCAGAGGCGGTTATATGCACACGATAAATGTATCCAAAACGCATTCCCTGTTGACAGGCAGAGAGAGGCAGGCAGAGGCATGTAACTAACGGCAGCCTGGGTACGCTCCTAATTGCGATGTCTGTTAGTGTTTCCGCCGTCCCTCAACCTCTGCTCCATTCATCACAACAGAACTGGGAGAATGGGATGGAGAGAGTGAGAGAGAGAGAGAGAGAGAGAGAGAGTGTAATGGAGGGAACACAGCAGAGTCGGTTAACAGAGCTGTGCTCGTGTATTAACTCCGATAGAAAGCCACTGATGAGGCCTACAGAGAAAGAGAGACTGTGGAACAGATCCATCCTTATCACTAGGCTTGGTGTGTGGAAGAGGAGCTGATGAGAGAGGAAAGGGGATATGATTCATGGGTCCTCTTGGGTTCCGAAAAGCGGATCCGTTCTTTTTCCGGGGGCATGGAGGGGACGTATGTATGCAAGGGTTGTAAGTGGAAGACCGTGCTGGGGGCGGAGACCATGCTGGGGGTGGAGACAGGGCTGGGTTTTAAGTCCCACCAGATGGTGATGAATTTTCATTTGAGGAAATGAATAGTTTGTGTATGAAATAGGTGAGTAATGAGGTCTGTTTGACGGGAGTGGTAATTGAAGCGGTCACATCCGTTTCAATAAACATTAGCCGTTTAATTGGCGAAAGAGGCCGGAGCGATAAATAAACCAATTTATCACCGCTTTACATGGCCGACTGTGTGTGTGTGTGAGTGTGTGTGCCACTGGGTTAGCGTTGTCAACATTTGTTTCTCATTTCCAATCCAGACAGGTCATGAAGTGGTGAGCAATTCCAAGCTAAAAGAATTGCGCTGAGACTCCTTTCACTTGAAACGGATGCCAAACAAAAACCATTGACGTTTCACAAACCATACAACTCTATGCACAAGGACTGCTTTTAACAATTTACACTGAACATTTTACAACAACACATTTCATGGAAGAACTGAGCAGATACACAGTTGACCTCAGTAGAGTACAGCACAGAACAGTAGAGTATAGTTCAGAACAGTAAAGTTCAGTACAGTACAGTACATAATAGTGTACTCAAATCTAGTGTTTTTTACTGTGTACTGTACTGAACTCTACTCCACTCTATTCTACTGTACAGTACAGCACAGGATTGTACTGTACTGAACTCTACTCCACTCTATTCTACTGTACAGTACAGCACAGGATTGTACTGTACTGAACTCTACTCCACTCTATTCTACTGTACAGTACAGCACAGGATTGTACTGTACTGAACTCTACTCCACTCTATTCTACTGTACAGTACAGCACAGGATTGTACTGTACTGAACTCTACTCCACTCTATTCTACTGAACAGTACAGCACAGGATTGTACTGTCCTGAATTCCACTTACCTTTTCTTTAATGTACTGAACTACACTCTACTTTTCTTTAGTGTCCTGTGCCCTACTCTTCTGTGCTCTAATGTCCTGTACTGTAAATCCGTGTGAAACATAGACGTCTATGATTGGCTCAGATTTGCCGGACCAGAAAACGACATCTGTGGATGTTGAAATCAAGGGCAGACCAAATTTGAACTACTTTTCAACCTCTGGTTACAGTAAATGGAACGAGAGGGTCTCCTGGGTAGGTGTGAGTAACAGGCCGGGTAGGTGACATTAATTAGAGAAAGAGGGAGAGAAAGAGAGGGAGTAAGTGAAAGGGATGCCCAGACTTTAAACACTTCTGCTTTGACCAACAGAGAACAGAAAGAGAAAGAAGTTGTAAACTGAACATAACAACAGTGTGCCAGTGGAAGGGAAAACAGTGGCAGGTGACCCAACTGTGGTTTGTGACTATGAAGATTATGACTATTATGATTTTTGGGGGATATTCGGTTACCGATTTGGTGTCAGAATTTTTAGTTTTAATCACTAAAATCATAAACAAAATTGATATCAGTCAAACACTATAACTAATTGATATCAGTCAAACACTATAACTCATTGATAGGTCTCCGTTTACTTGTTACTTCTGTGAACTTTCATTATCCTCCCTCCTCATGAGGGAGAGAAATGAGAAAATATCTGAAAGATATGTGGGTTTTTGGTAACAGAATTTCAAAGCGCAAGCCAATGTTTCTTAAACTTATGGAAGGCAGAAAATGTTTTCTTAATCTAAATAAAATGTTGATATTAGTTGCCAGGGCTCTCTACTTCAATATTTGTATGTTTTGATGTATTTCAAATACCTTTTGAGACTTTGTCTGACAGATGTTTTCTAAGACACCTTTTTCTATCTGTTGGACAAAAAATCTAAACCTTTGCTTATTCCTAATTTTTAAGATAAATTTTTTTTTTGAAAAATATATATAGAGACTCTTAGCTTTCATTTGACACCCAATTTGACATGCTGCTATGAAATTCACATGTTCGTACTCGTGGATCCTTTTACATGGAAATGTACCTGCATTTCCAACACAACACTGAAAATGTCTGTCTTAATCACAACATCCTCATTCGTAGAAATGATATGAGGCCAAACTCTCTCTCCTCTCTCTCTCTCCCTCTCCCCCCCTCTCTCTCTCTCTCTCTCTCCCTCTCCCCCCCTCTCTCTCTCTCTCCCTCTCTCTCTCTCTCTCTCTCTCTCTCCCTCTCCCCCTTTCTACCCTCCCTTTCTACCCTCTCTGTCCCTCTGTCTACCTTTCCCTCTCCCTCAGTTATGAGGCCAAATATTCTCCTGCTCTTTCTCCCTCTCCCTATGCTTCCCTGAGACGTGAAAATAAAAATGTCACCCAGTACAAAGGTTAGCCGTTAGCACTTTAGCTGTGCCAGCCGGCCTGAGCAACACTGGCAGGTAATTCATACGGAGTTGTGTGTGCGTGCGATGGAGAGCACCGCATGTTTACAATCACTAGCTTGATTTATTAGCGCTAGCTCTAGCGTCCTCAGCACATTCGTTATCCTGCTCCCAATTTGAAAAGCTAATTTGTTACACGTTAATGACTTGTTGATAACAGCCTCTGTACTGTCAGTCCATGCCAAAATACTGTCATGATGGTCGGGTTCAGGATCCACTGCCAAATTCTAGAGAAGTTACTGTATCGGGGCCTTTGAAAATCACAATTGGTTGCTTATCATAAGTTTGTAGAACTACAGTAGTGTATGAGTCATGTGCATTTTAATGGTCTGAGAATTTTTGGGGGTTTCGGGCCTTTGCAGAGTCAAATGGTATTGTTCAAAGAAATATAAATCGCAGCATTCTATTCCCAAGTCGTATATTAGGCCTGATATGTTCTGTTTCCACAAATAATGTCTGTTCCCATAGGGGATTAAGGAACACATCCTTTGTTTTTCAAAGACGATGACTGGAATAAGTCAACCGAAGTGGAGGACCCGATCAATGATGCATAATCAGCAGAGATATCACAGGAATGATCAGAGTAATCAATGTTCCTCTTGTCATCCTCAGAGTTTCTAGTGATGATGTCTATTCTTCATATGGTTGTTATCGGGTAGACACTGAATGGGGAATCAGTGATCTCGTCAGGCCTTTGTTAGCTTGGGGATGAAAAGGGCTTTGGCATTGCGACTAGAGAAAATCTCCTGTAAATATAGATGGAGGATAATCGCTCTCTCTCTCTCTCTCTCTCTCTCTCTCTCTCATCATCATCTCTCACATTGTCAGGTGCGAGATATAATGGCAGAGGCATGAGGATGGCGGAGAATGAGGAACATCCCAACCCATGCTTTTCGGGGGGTTCATATAGAGAACCACCAATCATTTAGTCAGTTACAGAGCACAGGGTTGAACCTCTTGGAGCGGACGTGATGCTGTGGGGAATAGTCCCAACACGCCCCCTAATAAAAGACCACCTAACACCTTCATGTCTCCATCCTGTTCGCTAACTAACAGTTGGCTAAAGGGCTTTTCGCCTCGTCAAGGGGTTTAGGAAGGGATGTCAGGCCCGACCCGTACATATCCTAAGCTGTGGAACAGAAACAATGACAAGCTTGTCAAACTTGGTTTCCGTTCTCAGAAATGACGTGGACACCAAGGTTCGCCAAAAGGGCAGCGGTGATGGTACAGCACCATGAAGTACCACCAAAACTAACGCAATCATTTTACTCATTTGCCGTAACAAGATGAGATGGCCCCAGGTTTCTAGGTCAATCACGTAATGTTTCCTGTCAAAAGTATTTATTGATTAACCTTTAGCATTAACCCAAGGTTCACTCCAACACGATAACAATGAGACAAATGTAATGCCAAGTGTAGCAACCAATTTAGGATAGGATAGGATGAACCTTAATCTCCCCAAGGGGAAAACCGTCTTAGACACACGGGCACTGCTGTATATAAAATAGACACTGTACAGTGCGTGTTACCCTTATCATACAAATTGTACACTAATCATACATCCACAAACGTAATACATAGTATATTCCCTTATTCTGTCAATTGAGTAACTAACACAGCTCAGCTGTACTTACTGCTGTTCAGTTATTTCACGGACATGGGAATGAAGGAGTGCTTATACTTGATGAGTTTACACAGAGGGACCCCATAGTGTCTGTCTGAGGGGAGGAGGGACCCTATAGTGTCTGTCTGAGGGGAGGAGGGACCCTATAGTGTCTGTCTGAGGGGAGGAGGGACCCTATAGTGTCTGTCTGAGGGGAGGAGGGACCCCATAGTGTCTGTCTGAGGGGAGGAGGGACCCTATAGTGTCTGTCTGAGGGGAGGAGGGACCCTATAGTGTCTGTCTGAGGGGAGGAGGGACCCTATAGTGTCTGTCTGAGGGGAGGAGGGACCCAATAGTGTCTGTCTGAGGGGAGGAGGGACCCTATAGTGTCTGTCTGAGGGGAGGAGGGACCCTATAGTGTCTGTCTGAGGGGAGGAGGGACCCTATAGTGTCTGTCTGAGGGGAGGAGGGACCCTATAATGTCTGTCTGAGAGGAGGAGGGACCCTATAGTGTCTGTCTGAGGGGAGGAGGGACCCTATAATGTCTGTCTGAGGGGAGGAGGGACCCTATAGTGTCTGTCTGAGGGGAGGAGGGACCCTATAGTGTCTGTCTGAGGGGAGGAGGGACCCTATAGTGTCTGTCTGAGGGGAGGAGGGACCCTATAGTGTCTGTCTGAGGGGAGGAGGGACCCTATAATGTCTGTCTGAGGGGAGGAGGGACCATAAAGTGTCTGTCTGAGGGGAGGAGGGACCCTATAGTGTCTGTCTGAGAGGAGGAGGGACCCTATAATGTCTGTCTGAGAGGAGGAGGGACCCTATAATGTCTGTCTGAGGGGATTACAAACACTATGGTGTCTGTTTGAGGGGATTAGGGACCCTATAGTGTCTGTTTGAGGGGATTAGGAACCCTATAGTGTCTGTCTGAGGGGATTACAAACCCTATAGTGTCTGTTTGAGGGGATTAGGGACCCTATAGTGTCTGTTTGAGGGGATTAGGAACCCTATAGTGTCTGTCTGAGGGGATTACAAACCCTATAGTGTCTGTTTGAGGGGATTAGGAACCCTATAGTGTCTGTCTGAGGGGATTACAAACCCTATAGTGTCTGTTTGAGGGGATTAGGAACCCTATAGTGTCTGTCTGAGGGGAATAGGGACCCTATAGCATCTGTTTGAGGGGAATAGGGACCCTATAGTATCTGTTTGAGGGGATTGGGAACCCTATAGTGTCTGTCTGAGGGGATTACGAACCCTATAGTGTCTGTTTGAGGGGAATAGGGACCCTATAGCATCTGTTTGAGGGGAATAGGGACCCTATAGTATCTGTTTGAGGGGATTGGGAACCCTATAGTGTCTGTCTGAGGGGATTACGAACCCTATAGTGTCTGTTTGAGGGGAATAGGGACCCTATAGTGTCTGTTTGAGGGGAATAGGGACCCTATAGAATCTGTTTGAGGGGAATAGGGACCCTATAGTGTCTGTTGGAGGGGATTAGGAACCCTATAGTGTCTGTCTGAGGGGATTACGAACCCTATATTGTCTGTTTGAGGGGAATAGGGACCCTATAGCATCTGCCTGATGGGAGGAACTAATACTTGGAATGGAGTACATGGAAGGGATCTGAAATCGTTTTCTGCACTTCTCTGGTAACTGTCTGTTCAAAAACTACTGCCTCACATCCATAACCTTCTTGGCAGTTTTTATCATACTGTGCTCATTTCTCTGTGCTCATTTCAAATTAATTATTCATTCTCGGTTAGGAACATTCAGTGCTCCTGTTTTCTGTTTTAGGTGAGTGCTCTTTGAAAGATTAAAGCCAAAGCTTTTTAATTAACTTCCATCCCGTTATCAGAGTTACCGAATCAACGTCTAGCTGTCACTACAGTCTTCAACAAATATCACACTGTTTCCCTTTAGCTGGATCACCTGACATCATTCCAGACATATTTAGACATTTTTTTTGGGACAGATTTCACATTTTTATGCAATAAGCATTTCTTTTAAAAATATGGATATATTTTGGCCTCACCGTAGCAATTTCTTTGACTGATGATGCTGTTGAAATTTAAGCAAAGTGTACCAATGACCACACACACCACACACACACACACACACACACACAGTCTGCCTGAAGTATGGGCTCCCCGGATGTTGCTTACTGTCAGTGCCAGTTTCTTAATACTCACCATAAATCATTTGCTAACGCTGGCAGTAACCTCCACGGCTGAAACTGCTGCATTATTTACCCCAATGGCTTTTTCAAATTAGTCAGGGGGGACTGTAAATGTGGTGTTTGGGGACATGTCACTCGGCACTCAGCACCCCTACCTCAGCGGAACTGGGAGCAGAACAGACAAGTCCGTGGCAGGTAGAGACAGAGACGGAGAAGGAAACAGGAAGGTTGCTTTGCTATTGACCATTGATTGCGTTGTGTTTCGGTGTACTTTGTCTTAAATCGGCGCCACATGTTTGTTAGAAGACGCTTTGTTATCTCAAAGTGTCCCATGTCCCCCGGGACAGACGACAAAAGCGGTTCGCTTGAGACCTGCGTCGAAATGTCCCGTGCTTTCATAAGAGACACAAAGACAAACAAAGCGTCTTTTAGTTGAAGCTCTTTAGGTATCTTCTTTGTTTTAGGATAACAAGATATTAGACACGTATGATGTTGACACACACACACGCACACATCATTTGTGCATACACCCTCCCACGTAGTCACACCCTCTAACCATAATCACCTATCAGAAATATTCCGATTTCAGAACAAATCCATCATCATCGTTATTTGCTATTCTCTGTGAAGCTGTTCTCCTTTACATGCAACCCATCACCCCCATCATTTCTCCCTCTAATCCTTTCATTTTCATGCATGTCCACATCAGGCTTGGCCACATTAAACCAATGATTAATGATGTATTGATTATGGTCCTTTCAACCACTGAGGGAAGGTGCTGAGTTGACAGTGTACTTCCCTTATCTAGGCCGCCCAGCTTGCCAAAAAAGGATATATATATTCCTCAGGGGGAGGAAAACGTGGGAAAACCTGACTTGAACACATTCAAGGTTCTAAGACATTTGTATCCTTTTCACTTGGTGACTGAGCCTCGACTGCATAACTTTGTACATCAAAGGCATGACTCGTAATCAGTTTTGCCATCTGTCTTTCTTACTGCGTGTTGATATGTTCACACCTTTGGAAAAGCTCAACTAATATCAGTTTGTGTTAAGCTGCATTTCACATTTTCACAGTTGGAGTTTTCCGATTGCCAGCTTGCTCCTTTCACCACTCCCACCCAGCAGCAGGCCACGTCCATCCACCCATCAACCCCTGCTCTCCAGTCCTCTCTCTCTCTGGCATTTAGGAGAGTGCATTTTTAGAAAGCAGAGTAAATTGCTTCTATTGAAATAACATTTCCCTCTAATGTTCAAATTTAGGGTAGACTGGGGTTGTCTGCAGCAGGAAGATGGTGAAAACTCATCTGGGTCTACTCTCTCTCTTTCACTGACCTTCCACCTCTCTATCCCTCTGTCTCTCTATCTGCTTCTCTCTCTCTCTCTCTGTCTCTCTCTTGCTCTCTATCTGCCTCTCTCTCCATCTCTCTCTATCTGCCTTTCTCTATCTGCCTCTCTCTCGCTCTATCTGCCTTCAATTCAATTTGGCTTTATTGGCATGGGAAACATGTGTTAACATTGCCAAAGCAAGTGAGGTAGATAATATACAAATGTATATCTCTATCTGCCTCTCTCTATCTCTCTATCTTCCTCTCTCGCTCTATTTGACTCTCTATATATTTCTCTCTAGCTGCCTCTCACTCTTTCTCTATCTGCGACTCTCTCTCTTTCTATCTGCCTCTCTCTATCTACCTCACTCTATCTGCCTCTCGCCATCTCTCTCTCTGCCTATCTATCTGTCGCTCTCTCTGCCTCTCTGCCTCTCTCTCTGTCTCGCTCTCTCTCTGCCTCTCTCTCTCTCTTTCGCTCTCTCTCTCTCTTTCTCTCTCTCTTTGCCTCTTTCTCTCTGCCTCTTTCTCTGCCTCTCTCTCTCTCTCTGCCTCTCTCTCTCTCTCTCTCTCTCTGTCTCTCTCTCTCTCTCTCTGCCTCTCTCTTTGGCAGCTACACTGTATATACAAGCATTTCTGGACACACCTTCAAATTAATGTATTCTACAATTTCAGCCACACCCGATGCTGACAGATCTACACAATTTTGAACACAGCCATGCAATCTCCATAGACAAACATTGGCAGTAGAATGGCCTTACTGAAGAGATCAGTTTCTTTCAACGTGACACCGTCATCCAACCAGTCAGTTTCTCACATTTCTGCCCTGCTAGAGCTGCCCCAGTCAACTTTACGGACTGTTATTCTGAAGTGGAAATGCCTACGAGCAACAATGGCTCACCCTCAAAGTGGCAGGCCACACAAGCTCACAGAACGGGACCGTCGAGTGCTGAAGCGTGTAGTGCATAAAAATCATCTGTCCTCTGTTGTAACACACTACCGAGTTCCATTTTTCATTGGGAACTTCATGAAATGGGTTTCCATGGTAGAGGAGCCGCACACAAGCCTAAGATCACCATGTGCAATGCCAATAATTGGCTGGAGTGGTGTAAAGTTTGCTGTCATTGAACTCTGGAGCAGTGGAAACATGTTTACTGGAGTGCTGATTATTCTGGCAGTCCAACGGACGAATCTGGGTTTGGTACCTGCCCCAATGCATAGTTCCAACTTTAAAGTTTGGTGGAGGAGGAATAATGGTCTGGGGCTGTTTTTCATAGTTCAGGCTAGGCCCCTTAATTCCAGTGAAGGAAAATATTAATGCTACAGCATACAATGACGTTCTAGATTATTCTGTGCTTCCAACTTTGTGGCAACAATTTGGGGAAGGTCCTTTCCTGTTTCAGCATGACAATGCCCCTGTGCACAAAGTGTGGGTCATACAAAAATTGTTTGTTGAGATTGGTGTGGACGAAATTGACTGGCCTGTACAGAGCCCTGACCCCATCAAACACCATTGGGATGAATTGGAAAACCGAATGCGAGCCAGGCCTAATCGTCCAACATCAGTGCCCACCTCACTAATGCTATTGTGGCTTAATGGAACCATGTCCCCTCAGCAATGTTCCAAAATCTAGTGGAAAGCCTTCCCAGAAGAGTGGAGGCTGTTATAGCAGCAAAGGGAGGACCAACTCCATATTAAAGCCCATGATTTTGGAATGAGATGATCGAAGAGCAGGTGTCCACATACTTTTGGTCAGGTAGCGTATCTTTCCTTGCCCTCCTTTTACTTATTCTCTTTCTTTGAATGTGAACTTTTTGTACTCTGTTGCTCTCCATCTAGCTTTCATTCTCACACTCTCCTCCTCTTCCCTCTCTCCATATCCCATGTCTCTTTCCCATTTCCTTTCCCTTTCCCCTTATCTCAGATCCCACTCAGCCTGTCAGATAAGCATCACTTTAGAGAGCCTCTTAAACCGACCCTCTTTCTCATTACCTGACAGAAATGGCTTTGGTGTCCATTTGCAGTGTGATTGATCATATAGTCCCTGCATAAAACGCTTGATTCATATCTTCCTCTTCGTGGACACAAGGGGAAGAGTAGTGGAGAATTTCCCATTGAATTTACACTGAATGACCTCGGCATTGAGGTGTGGCTCAACACTTTGACCCTTACAAAGACATGCTATTTCTTCCTGCGGTGAATAGTGACACTGAAAACATCGAATGTGAATTATAGCCACAATGTGCAATACAAATTGAAAGCTGTGACCTACAAGAAGCTGCACAGTGTGTGTCCGAGGGCCATAATACAAGTTATTGGGCACAGAAAGGAGAAAGAGGAGGAGGCGGGACGAGGGGACGAGGGGACGAGGAAGGAGAGAAGGATGTGATGGCTGAGCGAAAGGAGAAAGAGGAAGAAGAGAAGGGGGAGGCAGTTTTTTGGAAGATGGCAAGACCCCCACTCCACTACTCCCCTCACCCCTCCCCTCCCTCCTAGTGTTAGCCATGTCCTCTCGATGCCCTGCCCCTCCTGAACTAAAGCTGTTACTCCTGTCAGATCCCCCGAAATATAATATTATGGAAGGCTGCACTGAGTCAGCGTCACAACGCCCAGCCCTGGATCTGTTGGAGGAAAAATTAAGTTCAAAAAAATACGTACGCCTGTGTCCCTCTCCTACAGGCTGTCAGGTTCAATCAGCAACGAGGAGTTGTGAGAGACAGAGAGAGTGGTGGCGGGGGGGGCGGGGGTAGAAAAAGAGACAGAGTTCTGGAGCCCAAGCTGTCATTCAAGGACAACAGACTACTGATGGTTTAACAGTGAGCCTCCATCGAGCTGAACATCAATATATTGGAAACACAGACACACAATCCCCTCCAACTGTGTGTGTGTGTGTGTGTGTGTGTGTGTGTGTGTGTGTGTGTGTGTGTGTGTGTGTGTGTGTGTGTGTGTGTGTGTGTGTGTGTGTGTGTGTGTGTGTGTCTGTGTGTGTGTGTGTGTCTGTGTGTCTGTGTCTGTGTGTCTGTGTCTGTGTGTCTGTGTGCATGCCTGTGAGCGTGCAAGCGCGTGCTCGAGACACCGGAGAGTTGCATCAATGCGGGATGCCCTCATGTTGACCACTTAACCCGTACTGGGGAGAGACGAGTCACAAGTGTTTACCGTAACCCTCGTCTAACCTCTGAGTGTCTCGGGCTCCAGGGTAGACAGGGAATGGAGGGGATGGAGATGAGGAAGATGGAGAGACGAGGCTGTGTTAAAGGCGTATTGGCTCTCCCTCATCTTCCCCGCTGCTTCCCTGAACAGCCTGTAGACAGGCTTCAAAGCACAATGGCATCATGTAATCTGATGAATATGTTAAGCGCCAGTCAAGAAGTATACAATATGGCCCAACCACATAAAGAGGCGAGGGACAGACGAGACAAAGGGAAAGTAAATGTCACGTGTGTGGAGCTGAAGGAGATGAGTTGATATGCTCCTTCAGGAAGGACAGCGAGTATTGAGCATGACAGAGAGCGCACACTCGAGATTGTGATTGTCATCTGTGTAGGCTTATTTTGTGGAGGAAAAGTCCACAAATTTCCTTGAGCTTTGAGGTTTGTTGCGTCAATAAAGGGTGCACTCCATCCGTCTATGGCTACTGTGGGCTTAGTGTTACGGACTCACTCACGTGAGGTACAGGTCGAGTCTCAGAAACGTTCTCCCGTAGATAAGGAAGTACGAATGATATCAGCCCCGAAGCTATGTCTGTTGATTCTACCTGGCTTATAGTTGCCTATCCAGTCCTAACCAGTGCATAACAAACACAAACGTTTACCCAAACAACGAGAAGAACAGCAAAGTGCTCTGCCATTGAGGCATGAGCTGTTTATTTGTTTGAGAGAGGGGTTATCAGACCACCACCACAGCCAGTCCAACCACCCAGGCCTGCACTAGGGCCATCCGTCTGCCTGTGTGTTTGCCACGCTCTGTCTCCCAGCATAAATAAATACATCAGCCATAATAAATCAACCATGGCCAGGCCAGGCTTGGCTGGGTAAAGAAAAACACAGAACAAACCCACAGGGTTGCTGAAACCACTGCATTACCTCTTCGAACCCACTCTCTCTCTCTCTCTCTCTCTCTCTCTTTACTTATGTCTTTGTCTCTCTTTCTGCACCCCCCCCCCACACACACACACACACACATACTCACACACACAACCCCATACACCACAAACCATCGCTGTTGTTTTGTCAACATAGTAAGTGAAATAGCAGTGTCTGGAAGAAAAAAAAAACACAATGCCATCATTTTCCCCGTAGGATATCTGTGAGGATGGGTTCTTCTTCCATGGGTGGCCACACACAGTTGCTTTGTACTGTTTGTATGCTTGTTATGTTCATGCTGTGTATAGGATGGCATTCTAGGCCCAAACCAAGAGAATAGAAGAGGAGGATGTTTTGGATGGGAGAATAGACATAGGTCTATTTCATAAGTCTCTTGAAAAATAAAAATAAAAGGTTGATTCATGTTATTGTGAGTTGGCCAATGCGTGGAGAGTTTTGTGTTTTGGATAATACTTTCAATTTCAAAACAAAGAAAATCAATAAACTTATTAACTGGGTAGTTATGACAAAACACTGACTTGTCTGAAGTGATCAATAGATAATCATAAATAAATCATAAATGAAAACGCTGCTTCAGCAGTACACCAAGGGCGTAATACAAACTCTGAGCCACAACTCATCTACAGTAGCTTAAAAGCAGAAAGAATATATTTTCCCAAAGTATTAGTCAGATTCAACCATATTTCCATACAGTATTTCTAATGGTATACTTGTGCACACAAATGACGCATCAAAACAGCTCAGAATCCAATACGGCTAATTGTTAGTGAAGCGCGCACATTTGAGCATGTCTATCTTAGCAAGGGCGCCAGTGTTGTATATCCTCAGGGACAAGAATGTCAGAAGGCGTGTGTGTGGGATGCTTTCAGTGTGTGTGTGTGTGTGTGTGTGTGTGTGTGTGTGTGTGTGTGTGTGTGTGTGTGTGTGTGTGTGTGTGTGTGTGTGTGTGTGTGTGTGTGTGTGTGTGTGTGTGTGTGTGTGTGCGCGCCCTCGTGTGTGTGTGTGTGTGTGTTCTCTGAAGCTCAGTGCTGGTTTTAAAAACACAGTAATGTGAGTAGATGAGGCAAACCCCATCAGGAATGGAAGAATGAAGGGGAGGAGAGGTTGAGGGAAGGAGGAGGGGTTAGTGTGCAGCTATTACTATCCCAGCTGTCGCACAGAGCACTGGACGATGAAGGAGGAAGAGGAGTGGGTTAGGGCATGAGGAAGGGGTTATTGGGGCAGATGTGTGAGTTCCTGGTACTCTCATAATCTACCCAAGCATACAGAAAATGCATGTTTGTCAGTTTCATCAATATGCAACATGTTATGATATCCTGGGACAAGTTGATACACATTGATAACATCATGTTACCTATTTTCCAGTGTATATGATGATGGACAGAGGATGGTCAAATCAGTCATTAAGACAGGCACATCGATTTTCATAACACATTAGGAAGGACAGTAGGAGGTAGGGAGAGGCAGGGGGAGGCAGGGGGAGGCAGGCAGAGGCAGGGGGAGGCAGGGGGAGGCAGGGAGAGGCAGGGGAGGCAGGGAGAAGCAGGGGAGGCAGGGAGAGGCAGGGGGAGGCAGGGGGAGGCAGGGAGAGGCGGGGGAGGCAGGGGAGGCAGGGAGAGGCAGGGGGAGGCAGGGGGAGGCAGCGGGAGGCAGGGGGAGGCAGGGAGAGGCGGGGGAGGCAGGGAGAGGCGGAGAGAGATGGAAGAGTCAGACGCAGGAGGCGTTGTTCGCTGACAGGACTAAAATGGCACTTAGCTGCATTTCAGTCAAAGTTCTTTACAATATTTACATGTATGAAAATACAAAGCCCCCTCCACAGTCTCTCTGTCTAAGAATAACGTGATTTGGAGAGAGGAGGTGGGAGGGAGAAGGATGGAGATAGAGAGAGAGTGAGTGCGTGAGAGGGAGAGGGAGCAGGATGGAGAGGGGGAGAGAGAGAGCGAGAGAGAGGGAGCAGGATGGTGAGAGATGGAGCGAAGGAGAGAGAGAGAGAGAGAGAGAGAGAGAGAGAGAGAGAATTAGGTCTGCTTAGTCATGTAAGATATAATGTGAAAGGAGCTAAATCAGCAACAAATCAGTGAAGAAGCACAAAATCAGCAGGCCATTCCCCGTGGCAGAGAGCGAGAGAGAGGCTCTGTAAGCAACGCTGAACTTCTGAACTACACTCGCTCTAGGAGAAATAATCGGGACAGTCGTGCGCACACCCTCACACACGCACGCACACAAACACACGTATACACACGCGTACACACACACACATGCGCGCCCGTCACCCATTCTCACACCTAAAATGTGAATACCTAGAATGTCCATTACCAAGAGTAGAGGATTGCATTAAAGTTTCATCTGTGTGTGCTGAGGGATGTACCGTGATTAAAAATATAGCGGGTGCATAAGTATGGAGTGTCATTGAGATGGCATTAAATCCGGTATAAAACCGGTACAGCCGTTTCCTTTGGAAAAGTGTTACACTTTTTTATTGCAAAGTTATGAGAATCCTGTCACTCTAAATCTATGTTAAGATATTAAACACAGGTTCGGCTGATTTAATTAGTGCTCGTGTTCAGCTTTTTCTGCCACTTTTCCAGGCATCAAATGTTCCTGTAAAAATGCCTCCTTCTCTCACGGCTCAGTCTACCCCCATCACAACGATCTGACGAAATAAGCACTTCCACTGAATGGTTTCGGGAAAAATAAGCCAAAATCACAAATGTACTCAAAATATCATAACAGTGGTATTTGTGGGAGATGCATATACTCTTATATACGTTTGAATGAAATCCCCTTGTGCTGGCCTCGCTAAGATATGATGGTCAAGAATATATGGCTATTCACAGACTGTTGGTCTCATAGTATTGTATAGGTTTCTTGTATGGTCTTGCGGTTAGTGTACATGTAGCATAACAGTTAGAAGTACTGAGTCGGGAATAACATCTTGGAACTACTTCCGAAATATTAAAAGAAGACATGTTCCACCGTAGCATGTCAAATTGGGTTAGCTGGAACATGTACCATCTTCAGAGATCTTCTGAGACAGAATATCCTAGTTCGCCGTTCACTTTTTGTGAATGTGAAAACCGTAACCGCTGACCCAACAGAACAAGATGGGTCACCTCATAAAAACAGGACCATTAGTCATCGTCGTTGCACGACTGGTTCTGGGGCTCCACCTGGATTCCACACCTACGTTAACCGGTTCCGCACCATTTCACTGCCAAGTCGGATGAATAAGTGATGAACGTGATCACCTATTCCTGTGTATAGGCATGCTGATTTCACGGGACAGTGTTGAAATCGCCAGATTGCTGAGGCATTCTCCTAGTCACGTGTTTCCAATGGGTCTCAGGCTATTCAGATGTTGGTGAATAATGTTCTTCTGTAAGAAATAATGTTTCCTTGTCTTTTGGTGTGCAATGGGTCAATTCACTTTCCTCCCGTTTAGCTAAGAGTTAGGACCAATAAATGTTATAAAAATACTTTCCCCGCTGTACAAGTCCTGTATTCCCATGTTGCAAAGACTGTGGAACAAAGTTTTGCACAAAATATGCAAATACTGTAGGTAAGCTGTCAATCACTAACTGATGATACCAGCTTCCTCCCGTGCCTGTCACCAGCCTTAGGGGGAAATCACTTCTGTTGATTATAATATGTCAGATATCATCATTAAGGCATATCAAGAGAAACAGACTGGGGAGAAACCAATAGGGAGCGAGAAAAAAAAACTGGGAAAAGAGAAAAACAGCGAGAGACAGTGAGATGCACAGAGCAGAAAGAGGGGTCTGAGACAGATGGGGAGAGAGAGAGAGAGAGAGAGAGAGAGAGAGAGATAGAGAGAGAGAGAGAGAGAGAGAGAGAGAGAGAGAGAGAGAGAGAGAGAGAGAGAGAGAGGAGCGAGAGAGAGAGAGAGAGAGAGAGAGAGAGAGAGAGAGAGAGAGAGAGAGAGAGAGAGAGAGAGAGAGAGAGAGAGAGAGAGAGAGAGAGAGAGAGAGAGGGAGCGAGAGAATAAGTGGAGGGAGCGTATTTGAAAAGTTCACTCAGGCTGTTCTAGTGACGTGCGGTGCCCTGTTTGTCTTGACGGGCGGCGGGCGGGCGGGGCATCAAAGCGAGCGATGTGTCGCTGGGGCTCCCATCCTGACGGTGCCTTCTCGAGGCCTGTCAGCCCGACAGCGTTTTAACTCACACTTATTCACTTTGTTTGGGAGGGAGACGAATATGAAGACGATGTCAAGGGAAGAGTATAAGAAAGAGCGATAGCGGCGGAATTGGCATTTTGATTGAATGGGGATGAATTACAATAAACCGTGCGGGGAACATATAGAAGCCAGGCGATGCAGCCATTTTTTGTCAGAAGCTGAGTTGCACCAGACGTCAGTCACCCAGAGCTCCTCCAGCCTTATCTAAAGACTCGCAGGGGGAAACCAGGGAGGTCACACTGTCATATACTGTTTAGAACTGAGGTCAAGATGAACCCATGCTACCTTCCTGACACACTCACGCTTCAGGTTTCAATGTCACACGCATAGGTACAGAGAAATGCCTTTCTTGCAAACTCAAAACCCAACAATGCAATAATCAATAACAATGTATTACTAGGGGAAAAAACACGAGAAATAAAAATAAGAAATATGAAATACACAATGAAGTAAGTAAGTAAGCATACTATATACAGGGCATATTTTTTTAAAGGATAATCTGATTATTTGATTAACTGTTTTGCAGTCTAATGGCTTGGGGGTAGAAGTTGTTAAGGACCACTTGGACCTAGACTTTGCACCGGTACCGCTTGGGACGGTAGCAGAGAGAACAGTCTATGACTAGGGTGGCGAGAGTCTTTGACCATTTTTAGGGCCTTCCTCTGACACCCTCTGTAGTGCCTTGCGGTCAGATGCCGAGCAGTTGCCATGCCAGGCGGTGATGCAACCAGCCAGGAACTCTACACGAGGGCACGACAATGTCTTGGTGTGTTTGGAACATAATCATTTGTTAGCGATGTGGACGCCAAGGAACTTGAAGCTCTTGACTCTCTCCACGACAGCACCGTCGATGTGAATGGGGGCGTGCTCGGCCCCCCTTTTCCTGTAGTCCATGAACAGCTCTTTTGTCTTGCTCACATAAACAGGAGGCAAGAGTACGGAGTCATGATTTGATTTGCCGATTGTCAGACAAGGGAGGGCCTTGTATACTTGCTTGTGGGTAGAATAGCAGTGGTCTAGGATTTTATTGCCCCTAGTGGTGTTGGAGACGTATTGATGGAAGTTGTGCTTCATTTGTCTTAGACTACGAATTAAAAGAAATGATCGCTTATGGGTATTCTGATCATGAACATTGGTATAAGGTTCTTACTGTGAAATTCAGTATTTGGTTTTCACCAGGCATAATGGGACCCATGTCATCCTAAAATACGTTTGACTCATCTGTCCGTAGAACATTTTTTTCCAAGAGCCTTGATGATCATTCAGATGCTACCAGGTGCTTTTTGGAAAACTTGAGTCAACTTTTTGGACAAGATGGGTCTGATTATGTCTGGCGAAAAAAACAAACACTGCATTCCACAGTAAGAACCTCAACAACGGTCAAGCATGGTGGTGGTAGTGTGATGCCCTGGGGATGCTATAGACAGAAGTTGGCAAATCGGCTGTACCGACTTCAGACGAGTCCCAAGGTCCTTGTGGAGGTCGTGAAACGGAGGACACCGTTGTGTCCTAGAGAGTCTCGTCTTTCCATAGAGTGGCCATGATATTTTTGTCGGCCAAATCGTTCAGATGCTACAGAGGATTTTGTAAGAAGAGCAATTTGCGGGACGTCTCATGGTCTGACAAACACTGCTCGGGCTCTGCCACCTTTCACCGCAGATGTGGAAGTACAAAATTGGAAAACGTGGTGAATTGAGAAGAATCTAATGCAAAAGAAATCTGTAGCTTAATTTTACAGATTTTAATGGGTATTTTTTAATTACACAAAATAGATTTGCACAGGGGCGTGGACATCGAAATTAGGCTAAGAACACCTTCGTAATAATGAGATGCACTCCCATCTTTTGCCCTCAAAACAGCCTCAATTTATCGAGGCATGGAATCTACAAGGTGTTGAACGCATTCAACAGGGATGCTGGCCCATGTTAACTCCAATGCTTCCCACAGTTGTGTCAAGTTGCCTAAATGTCCTTTTGGTAGTGGATCATTCTTGATACACCCGGGAAACGGTTGAGCGTGAAAAACCCAGCACCTTTGCAGTTCTTGTAAAAACCGGTGAGCCTACAACCATACCTCATTCAAAGGCACTTAAATCTTTTGTCTTGCCCATTCACCCTCTGAATGGCAGACATACACAATCCATGTCTCACTTGTCTCAAGGCTTAAAAATCCTTCTTTAACCTGTCTCCTCCCCTTCATCTACACTGATTGAAGAGGATTTAACAAGTGACATCAATAAGGGATCATAGCTTTCACCTGAATTCACCTGGTCAGTCTACAGTATGTCATGAAAAGACCAGGTGTATATAATGTTGTGTACACTCATCAAAAAAGATGAATATATATCTCTCTAAAAGTAAACCATCATGTAATAGATTTTAAAGATGCACTATGCACAAATCACTCTGCCATTTCCTGGTTTCAAAAAAATTCTAATAGTTCACCTAATTTCAGTTTGTGACAAAACAAGCAAGAATAGTGTAGAGAATATTTTAACCATCTAAACCACTGTGAAATATGTTTTCCACAATATGATGATTACAGATCTATAACACGCATTTCTATGTGAATTTAGTCAGGTCACACCAAAATGTTAATCAAATATACTGTCTGCCTGTCATTGAACAACCCCATGCCATGATTAGATAGTGAAAAAACACACCAATCTCTTTAATAATTTCTTTAAACAATAAAAACAAATTGACCAACATCTCTACAAATGGATATATAGCGGTTTGGAATTAAACTCGTCAAATACATTGATTTAGGCCTAATCAAGGGCCCTGCTGGCTATTTATGTATGCATGTTGACTTTTGGCATTTTAAAATAAATTGTAAATGGTCCATTAAGTAATATGTCAAACAGTTTTTAAAAATGTGTTAAATATAATGTGTTGTTCTTGTGCCTTTACGTGAATCAGAATACTTAAATTGTACAGAGGGAAAAACACAAAATGGTTTTGTTGCAGGCACTTTTAATGGGCGCTCAATTGATCAGATTAATGCAGTCATGTCCCAAAGTGCAAAACCAGCAAAAATCACACCAAACTTGGCAGAAATTCACATATTCTGTACCTACATTATATTGTTCCTTGTACCCAGTCCAATGAGCTTGCAATAGTGTTTAACTGTAGTTGTTGACGATGGCCTCTCTCTACATGGAAACCAAGAAGACGCTGCCAGCTCTATTGACAGAATGGAGATAAATGGAAATCATTAAGCAATTTTATGTATGTGTGCACCCACCAATCCACAGATCCCCCTTCTTACCCTTCCCTGTCTACCACATCCCCTATCCCACCTACATCCCCTATCCCACAGCTAGAGGCTCCAATCAATACAAATCTAAATGGTTCCCGTCAAACCTGCAGCAGCACCTGGATTCATGAAGCTAACCTTGTGGCACCTTCATGAATATGGACCCTCTCATTACATCTGTGTGTTTAAGATGTAATGGCTGGTAAGGTAAGGGGTTGGGAGGCTGAGGAACACACCGCCCAAAGAAAATAACTTAACAGCAGTTGACTCTGACAGCCCAGAAAATGTCTATTTTGTGGGTCACATGGTTGCCAAGGTGATCAAAATCATTCAGATTTTTTTTGTATTTAACCTTTATTTAACTAGGGAAGTCAGTTAAGAACAGATTCTTATTTACAATGACGGCCTACCGGGGAACAGTGGGTTAACTGCCTTCAGGGTCAGAACAACAGATTTTTACCTTGTCAGCTCGGGGATTCGATCCAGCAACCTTTCAGTTACTGGCCCAACGCACTATCTACTTCCCTGTCACATTATGTGGCTGATGATTACAATTGCGCTAAGAACAATGTATTATGCTCGGTTTATGAATTCTTATGAAAGTACAGAGAATGTACATTTCTTCAACTTCACAGTCTATTGTTGTAGTGTGAAAACAAATTTTCCCCGAGCCATTGTTTATAGAGGATACTGGTCATATTGCCTTCTAATAGGCTATGGCAAGCACACACTTCATACAGGTATCACAAACACCTCACACATACTGGACAGCGCAAAGACCTCAAACATGCCTCACACATATATGTTGGGCATCCAGCTTTGCCCATTAGTATCCCGCTGAGTACCCAATTTGATGCCAATTTCTCTCTCTCTCTCTCGCGCTCTCTCTCTCTCTCTCTCTCTCTCTCTCTCTCTCTCTCTCTCTCGCTCTCTCTCCCCTCCATCCCTCTCCGATACGTGCACCTGCATTAAGTCCCTGTTGGCTTGTGTAGAGCTGTCAGCAACCTTGCACTCATAGACCAGTCATTTCTCCCTCTCATTACATGAACACTTTTTTCTTACTCTGGACAAACTTGGTGTGGAAAATTACATTTCATTAAAAGCACTTGGCTGGTGTTCCCGTGCAGGTACTTGTATGACGAAGTGCCCTGCCTGGCAAGGTAGCACTCAGGCCCAGCGGGGGATAGTCTGTTAGTTAGACTGTTAGTGCAGAGCTCCGGATCCAGAGAACTGCAGAGCTGGAGGGAGGCACACAGTGATGGACTGTAAAATGTGAAACATGAAAAGCGCTAGTTGCATTTGACAACGGTAGGGCCCACGGACACATAGTGGGGCATTGATACCCAGCCAAGCCCCGCAGAGGAGCCACTTCCCACTGCACTTTAAATCTGGCATCTCACTCTACCACAACACCCCAGAACCTTCCCATAGCTTCAAGCCCACTCCCCAGGTGGAGGCATGGCACGGTAGTGCACATTGTGGACTTAGATGATTTTCTCTGACCTAATTTGCAGACCCTGTTTTACTCGCCACAATTATTTTCCTTGAAAGTTTGGGAGGGATACTTCACTAGCATTAGAGTGAAAAAAAATAGGGGATATGGTTCGCCGCTTCTATAAGGACAGTGTTAAGATGGTTTAAAGTTAGCTAGACCCTTGGGAAGAGTGAGTTAGACTCGTGGCCATGCCATTAGAGAAGCCACAGACAGAGAATCATCAGTGAGTGTTATTGTGCGATAAACGTCACCTTGGAGACTACCAAAAGGCCCAGGCTGAGTTGGGCTTGAAAATAAGGAGTCAGCTAGCAGCCAGCCCACAGTGTGTCTGTATCGTTGAGTTAATGGGGAATGAAATGATCTCTTTCTGAGGTCATCCCAGATGGAATGAGAGCAGATCGAATGACCCATTCTGATGGTTACCTAGTGGAGAGTGGCGAGAAAGAGGAAAAGTAAATGACAAGAAGGCTTTCACTAGAACGTTTGTGTTTACTGTGTGTTGGTCCGGTTTTGAGGCTGTATGTGGCAATTATCGGAAAAGCTTGCCTAACTGGGTTTCGAACCTGCGTGCCAATGTGTTAGCCCGCGGAGCGAAGACCTAGCCCATCGCTGCCCAACCCTGTGCCTGGAGAGCTACCGTCTTGTACTGTAGGTGCTCTCCAACACTAATTTAGCACACCTGATTCTAATAATTAGTTAATTGATGAGATGAATCAGGTGAGCTACAGAACTGGGTTTAGAGGGCTAACTTACCGGAAGGTAGATATTCAAGAACAAGGTTGGGCGGTCCTTAGCTAAAGCAGGTCAACTGGCACCAAAAAGCTTACAACTGGCACCAAAAACACGGTTTGCATTTAAACTGATGCGTGATTGTGAGAGACTGTCTTCATTCAGGTAATAGCCTCTCTGCTCATTCTATGCGTCTCTCTTCGAGAGGGAAAGGCTAATGCTAGAGGAGGAGAGCTCATTTCAATGCACCATTAGACAACTCAGCAGGGGTCTACAGGCCAAGGCTCGATAAGTGGACACCTCAATAGAATGAATGAATGAATGCCTGAAATGTCTGGATGAGGGGAAAAAAGGGTGTACAGATTACCAGTCAGTCAGAATGTATATCTGTGGTGTGCTTTACATGAGCAGACAAGACAGTGAGTGGCACACAAGAAGCTGAATGTGCCTGCCTGTCAGTTATCTCTTCTTGTTTATAGTAGAAAGTCGTCAGCCGTCTCAACAGGAGTCAATAATTATCTGCTTTCTGTAATTTTCATGTTAGTTTCCATCAGTGGTTCGTATACTCCCCATCTGAAAACAGCCAATGCCTTGTAAATACTCCCCAACACCCCTAAGAGTCTAAGACAGAGAGACCAAAATAAGGTTTAAAAATAAATAAAAAATAAGAAATGTACGAGCATCGATCTCTCTCCTAGGCGCGTCTTGTCTCCACAATAACACACTATTGATGTGCTGGAATTGCTTTCGAAGATAGACAGATTGATATAATGGTGTGGAGTTGGTCCCCGGAGGCCTGTACTGTCAGCACTGATGCTTGATTGGTCTGACCGACCTTGCTAATCTGGCCATTTGCATTGCGGCTGGCGGACCCTCTTTTGTTGTCACGCCAGTTAATCTATTCCCCCGGAAGCCTCTATTCCCCCGGAAGCCTCGGGGAGCGCACGGTTGCACAGCGAAGCTTATGGACAGGAGAACATCAGCAGACAAGGCTTTGACTTCTTCACCCAGCCTCCCTTTGGTCCTGATCAGGATGCTGTCTATTTTTAGTCTTCCATTTCTAGTTACTGCGAGCAGGTTAATACCATGGATTACGTGCCAGGTGTAACCTCCAAAAACGACGTGCCGGTGCAAGAGGAGGAGAGTGAGCGCTCAAAGCTTCCCTTGGCAGAGCGCTTAGCTACTTCCTGAACAAAGATGCCGGGGTCTTTATATTGACGTCTCTCCCTCTGCCAAAGTTCAATAGTCTACTGAGATAAATGTATCGAGTATTTCTAAATGCCACATATGAAAAGTTTGAAGGTTGTACACCTCCTTCGTGTCCCTTGGTTTACCATTTTATTGAATGACTCAAAAAGAGCCAAGTGCTCATTTGTTTTTTTTATTTTGACTGTAATAGTTACGGTGCTAATGACTAGCAGAAATGTATCCCTCATTAGCCCTGAAATCTAGTGAAACATAATTACAGTTCAATAAGTGTATCCTCCAAATTATAAAACACAATCTAATTACTGCATTATTAATCTGCGCATACATGAAATGGTTTGTGCATAAAGACAGCCTTGAAGAAAGTAAACTGCGTATTCATTGATTTAACAGAGAACTCATGTGTCATGTGTCACTCATTGAGTGTCACTGAGAGTAGACAGGATGTTGAGGACCAGGAAGAGGATCTCAGGATTAGGAGAGATCTAAGCCAAGGTTAGCTCAGAGGACGCGGTCTCAATGTTAAAGTCAATAACCTTTCAGGGTGGAGTAAGGACACGTGGCTGACATGACTAATATGACACCTGTCTGTCTGTCTGTCTGTCTGTCTGTCTGTCTGTCTGTCTGTCTCTGTCTGTCTCTGTCTGTCTCTGTCTGTCTCTGTCTGTCTCTGTCTGTGTCTGTGTCTGTCTGTGTCTGTCTGTGTCTGTCTGTGTCTGTCTGTGTCTGTCTGTGTCTGTCTGTGTCTGTGTGTGTGTGTGTCTCAGAGTATTCCAGCAAGTTGAAAACATTATGTGTCCCAGAACACCTAGAGTCTTTCCAGGTGGTCCAGAATTAAAGTGATGACCTTAAAGTTCTCAACTGAGTAGAGCTCAGGACATGTTTCAGCTTCAGGCTCTTCACTTTGTTTTGGGTGTATTGATTTATCTTCCTCTCTACCTGCCCCTCTCCCTGGCCCAGCCACTTTGCCCAAAACATTTTAGTGCAGAAATGCCTTCTGAAACATGTGAACTTCCATGTTCCTTAATAAAATATATGTGTAAGGATAACATATAAGGATAACATTGTTATATCTGTTGGTTTAGCCACGTAAAAAAACAGGAACCTTCCAGCTAGCCATGATTGGCTGAGATAATGGATAATGGATAGGCTGGACATGCCGAGAGATGAGTTTGGATTGGTCTGCCATGCAGCTCGCTTCTGTCTATAACATGAGCTGCTCAGTATGTGTCGATAGTCCTTGCTATTGCGGCTTTTTTGAAAGATATCATGTATAAGCCACAGAGAATTGCAAAAGCGTTGCTACTGCTATCAACAACATGAATTTAGCAGGTGCTATCGACAAAGATCAGTGGAAAAAAGCTGTCATGGACTAGTATCTGCACACGGTCAGTGTTAACCAGAGTGACTTGACACAATGCAGGCCAAACAAGCTGTACAAACAAAACGGAAACATCACAGGGTGAAAAGTTCCAGTCTGTAGTGAAGCGTTCATCCATGGTATGCAGGTAAGAGTCTACCTACATGTTCAGATATTATACGTTTCAAATTGTTTCAGAAAGTAATTTTCATTGAATGTTAAAGCGTGCTGTTAGCTAACTAGTGAACGTTAGCTTGCTGGCTCACTAGCTAACGTTGCTGTGTATGTATGATCTGTGTAATAATATTATGAATATATCAGAATCATATTTGCATTGCTAATTAGAGCCTAATGTTAACTAGCTAGCTATCATTAAACCTAGTTGGTTAGCTTTAGCTACCTGTCGATTCATACTTCAGCATTTCATACATGGTGGCTAGCTATGACAATCCATTTGTATTGCTAGTACTACAGTGGTTGCTCAACTAAAAGTTTTGAGATTATGCTGCAGGACTTAGAGGATAATTTGTGGTCTAGTACGGTACCCTGCGTCACTGGGGGAGGGGGAGTTAGACCATGCTTACTGGAAAACAAGAGGAAGGGGAAAAAAAGACAGCCTTTAGAGGTGAAGACAGCTCTGCTCTGAGACAAGCATGGGGACTGGTCTTGATAAATCAATTAGATTACTATTTTCACTGAATCTCCGTTTGGGTATTGGTTAGACTACAGTTAGGGTGTGGAAATGTTAGGATTATTTTGCTCTTACTATAATACTGTAGCCTACTCCCGACCAGTAACATTGTTCAGCGCCATTATGGGCTATTAGCGGGACAATATACTCTTTCCAAGAAGGAGGGTAGGGGGAGAATTGTATAGTCAAATGTATTTCTTAGTTAGGTTGGCTGTATCACAACTGCCGCAAATTATCCTATAGGGTGGCGCACATTTGGCCCAGCGTCGTCCAGATTTGGCCGGTGTCATTGTAAATAAGAATTTGCTCTTAAGACTTGCCTAGTTAAAAAGACTTGCCTAAATAAAATAGTTTTTTAAACAATTTATTATTTCTCTAGTCGGTGTACCAAAACATTCAAAGGCCATTGACTCAAAAGTTGGGTTACAAGTTTATCAATTTTCAAAGCAGAATAACTTTCCAATTGTTCCTCAACTGCAGTGTATGATGTACCGTTTTGTAGCACTGAGTCTCTACTTTTTTCCAATACATTTAAAAACAAAACATGTTTCTCTCTGTTAGAGGTTCTTTGTTAAAAGCGCCAATAAGGGTAATTGTTTATCACAAATTTGCATTGATTGCAAAAAGACTCTCTGTGAAGCAGTAACGATTTTTTTTATATTTTTTTAGTCCAATTTCATTTAGCATGTTTTTTATGTTTTTTCATTGTCACTTGTTATGAACATTTATCTGATATTCAAGTATTGTGTATTGTATTCTGTAATACTCAGAGGCTGAGAAATGTACACTTGAGCTATTCTGACTTACCGATATGACCTAAGATGGCCAACGATATGGGTTATATAGGCGATATGGGCGCCTGTGTCGTCCGACTTTTAGCTCTAACCTTGGAATGCTATTGGCTATCAACTCAGTTCCAACTACATCTGAAAGATGAAACTCTTGAGTTGGAATAGAAACATTGACTGGAAACTAAATTTGTAATTTATATTGTCATTTGTTTTGTTATCGTGGCTACCACAGCCACCACATCTACTCCTGAGACAAATTTGGTGCTTTAATCACAAAATGTACTATTGAGTCCACATTATCAGCTAGCATGCCTCTAGTATACAAAAGATAGCAAATTTTTCATTCTTCCATATTAACACAGAAATCATGGTATATAGTGTTTTTTGGGGGCCTGTAATCAGTTACTTGATAAAGTCCCAGAATTTCAGAAGATTAAAAAGGGTTTTGAGGTCATCTCATTTTTTTTTACCACTTGGGATCAAAATGTGTCCCTGTTGGCGATTTTAGGGTTAATGAACAAAAAAATAGAAAATGTCTAAAGGGTGTCTTATCGTAAATCAATATCTACAGCCCTTTCAGTTAGGTATTGCAGTGTCTCTGCTGTTTGAGTAAAATTACAATGATACTTTTACTTCCTTTTCTCACATACACAACAGATGATAGAGGAACATATGCTCAGGACCAGTTCCCTATGAATTCATGCCAAGACATGTCCTTCTCAGGTTGCTGATGTAGTCCAACATCACACCAGGTCTATTCAGGAGCTCTGTGTGTGTGTGTGTGTGTGTGTGTGTGTGTGTGTGTGTGTGTGTGTGTGTGTGTGTGTGTGTGTGTGTGTGTGTGTGTGTGTGTGTGTGTGTGTGTGTGTGTGTGTGTGTGTGTGTGTGTGTGTGTGTGTGTGTGTGTGTGTGTGTGTGTGTGTGTGTGTGCTGTCTGTTCTGCTGAGCGTGGCATGGGAGAGCATGTAGACTGGTGTGAAACACAGCTTTGAATCAGCCCCTGCATGCATCATTGTGAACGTGAAAACCCCATGGATCTTGACTCTACCCTCCCACTACAGTACTGGACAGCAGGACTTGACTGCATGGGCTTATTGAAGAACTGGCACATGGTCAGGAAAACTAAGACTGAAACTGAAATCTCAAGATTAGAGGAAACACTCCTACAGTATGTGCAGTAACTTATTAGTTGTTAAGCTGTCACTATCATTGTGTGCTTGACAAGTGTTACATATACTGTCTACAGAGACCCATATCTTGCTTCCTTAGATACCTCTTAGCTGTCTTATAATCAGAAAATAAACAACTGTATGGTAGGTGTGTGCATTTTTGAATGAGAGAGAAAGGGAGAGATATGCAGACTGGGGGACAGATGAATCAGAATCTTGTTTTTCAATTTTGAACATCAGAGAGGAAGTTTCTTGAATCAGATCCATTGAGATTTCTAAACAACTTGAGAGAAGATGTCTGTGCTCTTATTGTTGTGTGTATTGTGCTCACTCATGGGTTGCCTGATCCAACTTTTTATTAGGCTGGGCCTCTCAACGTACAGTAGCCTATTGGTATCCCAGATCCCCTGTCAAAGCCAATTATTTTTGTATTTGTAATGGTTTATTCACTCACTTCAAAGTTTAAAGTTAACAACAGGAGGTTGGTGGCACCTTCATTGGGGAGGACTGGCTCGTGGTAATGAGTGGAGCGGTATAGGTGGAATGATATCGACAACATCCAACACTATCACGTTTCAGGTAAGACCCAGATGCAGACAACAACTGTAAAAACGGTTTATTAATTCAACAGGTGCAGGCAAAAGACAGGTCAAGGGCAGGCAGGTGTCAGTAATCCAGATAGGGCAGAGTCAGGGCAGGCAGAAACAGTCAACACTGGGAAAAAAGAAAACAGGAACAATCGAGAGACAGCAGCAGAGGGGAAAACGCTGGTAGACTTGACCAAACAAAATGAACTGGCAACAGACAAACAGAGAACACAGGTATAAATACACAGGGGATAATGGGGAGGATGGGCGACACCTGGAAGGGGGTGGAGACACAAACAAAGACAGGTGAGACAGATCAGGGTGTGACACAACACATGGTTTCCATGTGTTTGATTCCATTCCATTTGCTCTGTTGGAACCATTATTATGAACAGTCATCCCATAAGCAGCCTCCTGTGAAGCTAACATAACAGTGATGTAAGAAATCATACAGAATGTACCACATCAGGTATTATACAACAGGTGGGTGTAATCCTGGATGCTGATTGGTTAAAACTGCTTTCCAGCTGTTATAGTCTATTTCATGACTATGACGGCAAAACGCCTGTTTAATGTTGCATCTGAAAAGTGACTGCACGTCTCTGTTCCATCAGCCAGGCCAGGCAATTGCTGTCTCTCTCTGCAACATTTGCGGAGAGTTTCAATATTGAATTGCGATCTCCACTGTCCCATAGTAACGAATGTGTCGGGACGAGACCGACAGCTTTTCTCAGCCCGTTGAAATCATGATTCAGCTTAATTTTTATGGATATATAAAAATAAATGTCAATAATAAAACGGAACTAATTGCAGCTAGTTTGCTGTCTTTCCAGCTTCCGTTTGAAGTGATTGTGTTAGCCGTGTGATTAGCTAGCTAGCAGGTAAGAGCCTCTATAGCAACCATTTTTGTTTGCCATAGCAACCTGCCCATCAAACAAACAACCAGTGAACCTTGGCTGGCAACGTTGCCAATCAAACGTACGACCAGACGACTTGGGTAGCAACCTCGGGACTATATCTTTATGGAAAGGATGAAAAAGTATGAATAAATCCATCAAAATAATGTTTTTAATGAAAATATGTCCACCATTATTGCAATATGTTGATAACCATCATATAAAAGTGATATTGCCCACAAAGCCGTGGTTTGGAGAATATATTGTCACGGTTTACCGGCCCTCGACTTCGTCTTAGGCCTAACAACACCATGCCAAAATGTCCTCCAAACCACAGCATCCCTGACTATCACTTAGCCAATCCACGGTTGAATTTCAATCTGCCTCCAGTAAGTGCATCTTGTGATGTATTTTCTGTGGATTTTAGAGGATTAGAAAAAGAGAAAAAATAGAGAAGTGAGTGTGTGTGGGTACCATAGTAACAGAGATGAGCATTCCAACTCCAGATGTCTTTGAAAAAGGTACATGTGGATCTGCTTCAAACAAACGATCAGAGAAAAAGAGAGAGAGAGAGCGAGAGAGCGAGGAGGGGGTGAGAGAGCAGGAGCGAGAGAGGCCTCTGAAGCACCCCCTGGTTTTAGCTCTTCTGTTCATCTCTCATGTGAATCAGAAAGCACTTCGCCCTGACTGGAAGAGGAGAGCACGATAACATGGAGAGGACAGAAAATGTAGCCTATAGACAAGTGAGAATTGTAAAAGTCATGTGAGAAAACATACGGGGAATGATTCACTGTAAAGTGATTCATCAGTCTAATTCACAGGAGGTTGGTGGCACATTAACTGAGGAGAACGGGCTCGTGGTAACGGGCTCGTGGTAATGGCTGGAGCGAAATTCGCTCCGTTCCAGCCATTATTATGAGTCGTTCTCCCCTCAGCAGCCTCATCTGGTCTAATTTATATTTTTCTTAGGATATAAATGTATATTTCCAAGTAGGCCTATCTGAGTTTGAGGTCAGGTCAGGTATAACAAAGTTCAAAGCAATTGCATTTCTCTGTATCAAAACAGATATCAAATGTACAATAAATAATTGATTCATCTCTCCTAAACCTCATTGACACACGTGCGCACACACACATGCACGAAGAGAAGAGTATGAAGACAAGAGAAACCCAGTGATAGATATATCCTATTATAAGCACATTTAAGTCAGCTTGGCTCATTGACTTTCACTGATGTCGATGACTAACAGGTTGAACAGTAATAGACTGTGTTGTGGAGCTATTTCACGGTTTCAGCAGCAGCATTCAGCATGTGCTTTGCATTCATAATAGAGGCCGAATACAGTCACCATTTACAGCACTTGAAAAAACATAACTACCCCGTTATTTCCCATTCTGTTGCCAGTGTCAATGTGCTTCACAGACAGTGCCCAATGTCAATGCCGCTTTTGTACCGCAAACGCTAACGCTATTTTGGGGCCATTAGAAAGCGCTCTCTGGCTCCCTCCCCACCCTGTGTAAGGCATTATAGGCAGCCCAGAGAAAACACAGTTAGCGGGCGCCAGTCAGCCTGGCTTATTATCAGCAGCCAGCTGGTCCCATGGAGTGCCCACTTCACCCCTTAAAGCGGCCTTCATTCAGGTACAAACGTCCTGTAATGTGTGCGCCCCCACTCCCTCCACTTCCACACCATCTGCTATCAATTATGCTGATTTGTATCTTTTTAACAAGGGGCTTAAACAGTGGTTTATAACTCGCAGGCATGGATGAGGAGAAAATGGGAAGAGGGGTAGGGTGTGGAGGAAGTGTGACTGACTGACTCGGGTGTGTCAGCCAGCTGTAAGTCAATTTGTCCCCCAAGTTAGAAGGTGTATTTCATACCTGTAGCTGTAAATCATTAAGGTGTTTAACACTAGTCAGGAAACCAATTGGTGGTGCATGATATCTGAGGGATTTTCTCACCAGGCATGATAATTGAACAAAAAAAAGACAGTGTATTACACTGAGTGTACAAAGCATGACCTAGACTGACCATGTGAATCCAGGTGAAAGCTATGATCCCTTACTGATGTCACTTATATAAATCCACTTCAATCAGTGGAGATGACGGAGAGGAGACAGGTTAAAGAAAGATGTTTAAGCCTTGAGACAATTGAGGCATGGATTGTGTATGCGTGCCGTTCACAAGGTGAATGGACAAGACAACATATTTAAGGTTCTTTGAACAGGGTATGGTAGTAGGTGACAGGAACACCGGTTTAACTGTGTCAAGAACTGCAACGCTGCTGTGTTTTTCACACTCAACCGTTTCCCGTGTGTATCAAGAATGGTCCACCATTCAAAGGACATCCAGCCAATTTGATACCATTGTGGGAAGCATTGGAGTCAACATGGACCAGAATCCCCGTGGAAAGCTTTCGAGACCCGTGCCCTGACAAATTTAGTCTGTTCTCAATAATACGAAGGTGTTCCTAATGTTTTCTATACTCAGTGTATACACATTTAAAAAAAAAAGAAATATTTAACCTTTATTTAACCAGGTAGGCCTGTTGAGAACAAGTTCTCATTTACAACTGTGACCTGGACAAGATAAAGCAAAGCAGTGCAACAAAAACAACACAGAGTTACACATAAACAAACATACAGTCAATAACACAATAGAAAAATCTATGTACAGTGTGTGCAAATGTGGAAGATTAGGGAGGTAAGGCAATAAATAGGCCATAGAGGTGAAATAATTACAATTTAGCATTAACACTGGAGTGATAGTTGTGCAGATGATGATGTGCAAGTAGAGATACTGGGGTTCAGAAGAGCAAGAAGATAAATAACAATATGGGAATGAGGTAGTTGAGTGAGTTATTTACAGATTGGCTGTGTACAGGTACAGTGATCGGTAATCTTCTCTGACAATTGATGCTTAAAGTTAGAGAGGGAGATATAAGTCTCCCGCTTCAGTGATTTTTGCAATTATTTCCAGTCATTGGCAGCAGAGAACTGGAAGGAAAGGCGGCTAAAGGAAGAATGGACTTTGGGGATGACCAATGAAATATACCTGCTGGAGCGCATGCTATGGGTGGGTGCTGCTATGGTGACCAGTGAACTGAGATAAGGCGGGGCTTTACCTAGGAAAGACTTATAGATGACATGGAGCCAGTGGGTTTGTTGACGAATATGTAGCGAGGGCCGGCCAACGAGAGCATAGAGGTCGCAGTGGTGGGTAGTATATGTGTCACGCCCTGGTCTATATTTATTATGTTATCTTCATGTATTGGGTCAGGCCAGGGTGTGACATGGGTTTATTTGTAGTGTGTTTTGTCTTGGGGTTGTGTGGGGTGTATAGATTAGTCTATGGCTGCCTGAGGCGGTTCTCAATCAGAGTCAGGTGATTATCGTTGTCTCTGATTGGGAACCATATTTAGGTAGCCTGGGTTTCACTGTGTGTTTGTGGGTGATTGTTCCTGTCTCTGTGTTTGTTGCACCAGTCAGGGCTGTTTCGGTTTTCGACGTTTGTTGTTTTGTATTGTTCGTGTTCTTCTTCATTAAAGATGTATCGAACGAACCACGTTGCATTTTGGTCCGATCCTTGTTCCACCTCTTCGTCAGAGGAGGAGTTGGAAGAAAGCCGTTACAATATGTGGCTTTAGTGAGAAAATGGATGGCACAGTGATAGACTACATCCAGTTTGCTGAGTAGAGTGTTGGAGGCTATTTTGTAAATGACATCGCAGAAGTCGAGGATCGGTAGAATAGTCAGTTTTACGAGGGATGTTTGGCAGCATGAGTGAAGGAGGCTTTGTTGCGAAATAGGAAGCCGATTCTAGATTTACTTTTGGATTGGAGAAGCTTAATTAATGTGAGTCTGGAATTAGAGGTTACAGTCTAACCAGACACCAAGGTATTTGTAGTTGTCCACATATTCTAAGTCAGAACCGTCCAGAGTAGTGATGCTAGTCGGGCGGGCGGGTGCGGGCAGCAATCGGTTGAAGAGCATGCGTTTAGTTTTACTAGCATTTTAAAGCAGTTGGAGGCCACGGAAGGAGTGTTGTATGGCACTGAAGCTCATTTGGAGGTTTGTTAACACAGTGTCCAAAGAAGTGCCAGATGTATGCAGAATAGTGTTGTCTGCGTAGAGGTGGATCAGAGAATCACCAGCAGCATATTAAAGAAATATCACTCCTTTTGGAACTCCTTTAATAACCTCTTGAACCTCTGGGGGCAGTATTTCATTTTTGGATGAAAAACGTTCCCGTTTTAAACAAGATATTTTGTCACGAAAAGATGCTCGACTATGCATAATTGACAGCTTTGGAAAGAAACCACTCTGACGTTTCCAAAACTGCAAAGATATTGTCTGTGAGTGCCCCAGAACTAATGCTACAAGCGAAACAAAGATGAAATTTCATACAGGAAGTGAGCCAGATTTTGGAGGCGCTGTGTTCCAATGTCTCCTTATATGGCTGTGAATGCGCAAGGAATGAGCCTACACTTTCTGTCGTTAATTTGGAAAAAAGTTTTTCGTTTTTTTTTCTTAGCCAAACGTGATGAACAAAATGGAGCGATTTCTCCTACACAAATAATCTTTTTGGAAAAACTGAACATTTGCTATCTAACTGAGTCTCCTCATTGAAAACATACATTGAAAACATAGTTCTTCAAAGGTAAATGATTTTATTTGAATGCTTTTCTTGTTTTTGTGAAAATGTTGCCTGCTGAATGCTAGGCTTAATGCTATGCTAGCTATCAATACTCTTACACAAATGCTTGTGTAGCTATGGTTGAAAAGCGTTTTTTTGAAAATCTGAGATAACAGTGTTGTTATTAACAAAAGGCTAAGCTTGTGAGCTAATATATTCCAATGAGGGGCCTTATAAGGTTATTATAGCTGGTGGTGGTGTGGAGGTGGAGGGAGGTCGGTAGCTTTTGCTGTAACACAGCAAATAAGAGAACATGGGTATGTTTGACATATAAATATATCCCGAGATTTAGACCCACAGGTTGAGAGCAAGAAAGTTGATCATTGCTAGGGTGAGCCCATAGGTTACACCAGCAAGCATGAGAACTGTGCATTATTGTGCTACGCTCATAGGTTATAAGGTAACTAGATAAGGTTAATAGAAACAAGTAGGAGAGATAGGACACTATGCTAATGATGGTAGCATTTGTAACCTCTAACACACACATTCCCACTATGCACACAGAATAGGAAACGATGTGCATTACATTATGCTTGCTGTGTTAAGTTAAAGCGAGCATTCAGACCAGCCTCACTGATTGAACTTTCGCGCGCTACTTTTCTGTGACCCACACTTGTGTGCTGAGTTGCCTGAGACCTGAAGACCAGTGTTAGCTCCCCAAGTCACATATATATTTAACTTCTCCCTCAACTATAAACTCCACTAGACCCGGTTTCCATGTTTGTTTTCCATGTTTTCATATTTCCTTTTTATTAGTCCTGCCTGCGTTAACTTCTTGTTAACAATAATTACTTTATATAAGCCTCATTAAAAGGCTGTAGCTCATGAATAAGTAAATATGTGAACAAGAGCACCTTAGTAACATCCCTAATGATGGGAGGGGGGATCAAAGGAAATATCAGAGCGCTCTTGTCCACAAGCTGATCGAATAAGAGAAAAGCTTTCTACGCGTCACTTTTTTCTCTCTCATTATAATCATCACCACCATCATCCTCATCATAGTAAGAGTAAATTCAAATGAATGAATGAATGAATGAATTACTTAAGGAATTAATATAGCAAAGTTTAAGCAGTCCCCCATATGGAATCATCATATACCATTTTGTATTAAAAATATAAATCATATCACATCTACAACTATCATTCCAAGCGACAAAGAGTATGTTCACACAATGAAGATGACCTGGGATGGTCACCTGCCTCCAGTGTAAAGTGATCGGTATTCATGTCAGCCCTCGCCTGAGCCCTTCTCACAGGCAGCATACTGCTAATCCAATCTCTCCAACAGGACGAGATAGTAGAAGGGATGCTACTGAAACAACAGATAAACAGTGACTCATATCCTCATAGGCCTGGAAATTAATTATGATGCTCTTGTATCTGTTAGTTACGACTCAGTGCAATCCGTCTCCCTCTTTGTCTTGTGGCCCGCCAACGAACTTGGCAGACACATCAGGGATATTTCTCATCTCCGGCATTCCTTCATTTAGATGAAAGGGCAGTATAAATGCCAAACTGCTACACAAGGTCACTGGAGAAATGGAGGAAAGAAAGACAGAGAGAAGCATTGATATTCTCCTTTCGACAAATTTTAAATGGCAAAAAGAAAAGGCCTGAGGAGGGCAATGAACTCATGAACCAGGAACCAGGCATGGAGTATACTGAAAGTGGAGTAGCCCACCGAAGAGAAGACATGTAGCTGTGGGTATACCTTGCAGCTCTCTTAGGTTCAGCTGACCTCTAAACTCACCAAAAAGATGTTCTCTTGAGCGTAGCCAAGGTGATGTGATTGAGTGTGGAGAGGACACATGCTCAGGCAAAATGGCTGTCACTAAAGCCACCATGACAAGCCTCACACCTCCCTCTCCCCACACCCAGGCACCGAGGTGCACACACACACACACACACACACACACACACACACACACACACACACACACACACACACACACACACACACACACACACACACACACACACCCCTTGACCAAATAACACAGCCAAAGTGCTAGTTACAGTTATTGATCGAACCAATACTCTTTCGGGTGAAAGTTTTCATGTCATGTCTTTTATTTCTTTGTGTTCTTCTATTTCTCTCTGAGACAGATTGTAAGCTGTTCTGGCAGCCAGCATTCCCAGTAGACTTGCTTGACCAGATTGATTGTAACTATCATTATTTCATTGCCAGCCTTAAGCCTAAAGACCAAACACCAAGGATAATTGCTAACACGATATTGATATATCACAACCGATATATGTAGGTGTTGTCTTAGGTTACGTTCCAGTGACGTGTGTGTTATTGAGGTGTCAATAACCCACCACTGAGACTCAGTTTGTAGCAGACTTTCGCAGAGACACTCAAACTTAATTATTTTAGATGGATGATAGATAGATACATGCAACGTTTCCTGTAAGATGTGCCCTTGCACGCAGCTCCCCCGTTCACGCAACCTTCTAGAGTTTTCCCTGTTAGTTAATCTAACAATTTAGATTTTGGCCACTAGATGGCAGCATGTGCAAAGTTTCAGACTGATCCAATGAACCATTGCATTTCTGTTCAAAATGTTGTATCAAGACTGCCCATATTAATAACTTTTCATGTTCAAAACTGTTCTCTCTCCTCAAACAATAGCATGGTATTATTTCACTATAATAGCTACTGTAAATTGGACAGTGCAGAGTAACAAGAATTGAAGCTTTCTGCCAATATCAGATGTCTATGTCCTGGGAAATTATCTTGTTACTTACAACCTCATGCTAATCGCATTAGCCTATGTTAGCGCAACTGTCCTGCAGGGGACACATCAATCCTGAAGAAGGTTTATACTACACTAACTTTTCCCTTTACTGTGAGAATTGTGATCAAAGCAATGCAATATTAGCCACTTTCAATGCAACATACCGAAACAAGACAAACTATGCAAGACTTAGTATGCAAAACTAACTATGCAAGAGATTTTGTTGTAGGCAGAGCGCATCAGAGTAGGATTCTATTGCATTGACAGGCAGGACCCGGTGCGCCATATTGGAAATTGGATAATCAGGTTAATGTCAAGCCCTGCATGTTTTTTTCAAAGGTCTCATGGAACGCAGACCTGCATTGAACACCACACATTGGCTGCTACAGTAGGCTGAATGATAGAACCACTATTTTCATGTTAAAATGTTATGTGATGCATTTTCTCCATTGTTTTTTATGTTAGGACACTGGTAGACCTACAGTTTGATCAAATTGCCACCGTAGCCTACGTGGCCACTGTTAAAACAAAACATGAAAGCGGGTACAGCCTCAGTGTTCACAGTAAACGCACACCGGCAATATTGCCACCAGCCCTTGTAGATAAAGTGGTCGGTGGAGGAAAATAATAATTAGGATGTGTTTGTGTGTGTGTGTGTGTGTGTGTGTGTGTGTGTGTGTGTGTGTGTGTGTGTGTGTGTGCGTGCATGCATGCGTGTGTTTGAGTGTGTGTGGTTTGATGAGGGGTGTGTGAGGAGAAACTACCTCAGCAGTGGAAGGAAGGCGGTTAGATGTGTGACACCACAGGCCCAGCGTAAGAGTGAGAGATGGGGGAAGAGAGAGAATGTGAGCACTTTCGCTACACAATTCCCCTAATAAATCAGATTGCTAATGAGTTTGCCTTCACCTGATTGGCTAGCATCAGTGTGACTCACAGAGGAAGGGAAACAGATGTTTGATGAGTCTCTGACAGTTGTCAGTGCTGGTTGTCAGGGATGATGTGTGATGGCTGGATGAAGAGCCAATAAAGATTCCATATGGACTACAGAATGTGCATCAGAGCAGTAACACATTCTCTGCCATTGTTGGGGGGGGGGGGGTACCCTCAAGGGGTGACATTATCACATTAGAATCAGGCTTCATAGGGTTGTTCTATTGCTCATGCAATTATGTTCAAGGACATCCGCCGGAGAAAAAATGGTGTTCGATGTTTGATCTAAAGTCTTTGTTGTTATATTATCGCAAACGGACATGGCAATTTCACCACTACGGACTCCAGCTACTGTATAAGTAACGTTAAACATTGGCAATCAGTTTTCATACTGTCCAATACAATAGTAGGCTATCACACACACACAAACCCATAGTGGTGTAAAGTACTTAAGTAAAAATACTTTAAAGTTCTACTTAAGTCGTTTTTTGGGGTATCTGTATTTTACTTTACTATTTATATATTTTTTTTACTTTTACTTTTATCTCGCTACATTCCTAAAGAAAATAATGTACTTTTTTCCCCTGACACCCAAAAGTACTCGTTACATTTTGAACACTTAGCAGGATTTACACTTTTACTTTTGATACTTAAGTATATTTTAGCTATTACATTTACTTTGGATACTTTAGTATATTAAAAACCAAATACTTTTACTCAAGAAGTATTTTACTGGGTGACTTTCACTTTTTACTTAAGTCATTATCTATTACTCAAGTACTACAACTCTGTACTTTTTCCACCACTGCAAACACACACACCTGACAGAAAATAATAACAGGTGAGATTGTCCAGAGGTAAATAGAATTGGCTTCTTAGACGTTGGAAAGAATCTCCCTCAAGTGATTGCCTGCTCTGTAACTCTGCTGGGATCTGAAGTGATATTGCACACACGCACTCAGAAGAAAAAAAGGCAACTTAAAGAAGAAAGAAACAAGTAGTAGCTCCGTCACCTCAACAACCTCCATCACTCCCTCTATCCAGCCCTCCATCCCTCTCTCTATCACCACCCCCAATGTCAGAAAAATAACAAAAAAGCAATTTCAACTGTAATTCAACAACAACACCAATAATCCTCAACTTTATTCTCCTGTGGGAACAGGTGTGGGAAAATGGATTCCTCCTGGAGACAGTGAAGGATTGTGGTATAGAATTCTGAGAATGGTGCATGTTGAGAATGTTGTAAAGCGACTTTGGGTACTTAAAGTGCTAAATAAATACCATGTATGATTGTTATTATTATTTATACCACAATATTGTTGAATCCTCTTTTCGGACTGGCTAGAAGTGCATTCAAGAGTGGTCATTGAAACCAGGTATAGAGGGCTTGCAGTTGCATCACAAGTCACCTAGCAATCACACCAGGCGCCATGTTGAAAGACCAGTCTGGCTGTGTTTTACTACCACAGAAATCTTCACACAGATTACCCATTATTTAGTCTTTTTAAGGTAAATTAATGTTTTTAAATGATAAAACACAATGTATTATTAGCTAGCTAGCTAGAGGAACTTGTGTTCAGGCTAACTCAAATGAGCTGCTAACGTAATATTCGCTAGCTAGCTATCACCAGCTGGCTAACTTCATATTCGCTAGTTAGCTACCTATCTTGATGTTTTTATCATTGTAACGCTAAATGCATTTGTAGATAGGTAGCTAGCTAACAGCCATAGCTAACAGCCATGGAAGAGGGTGAAGGATTAGCTAGCAGTTCCAGCTGGCAGAAAATGGAGCAGTGTACTCTGGATAGGGCAGGTGTCACGCCCTGATCTGTTCACCTGTCTTTATGATTGTCTCCACCCACCTCCAGGTGTCACCTGTTTTCCTCATTAGTCCCTGGGTACTTATTCCTGTGTTCCCTGCTTGTCTGTTGCCAGTTCGTGTCACGTTCTGACCTTAGTTCCTTTTTTATGTCTTTGTGTTAGGTTGGTCAGGGCGTGTGTTGGGGTGGGTAATCTATGTTCTTTTTTCTATGTTGTTATATTTCTATATGTTTGGCTTAGTATGGTTCTCAATCAGAGGCAGGTGTTCGTTGTCTCTGATTGAGAATCATACTTAGGTAGCCTGTTTTCCCCATTTTGGTTGCGGGTGTTTAATTTCTGTTTTGTGTCTGTTCACCTGGCAGAACTGTTTTGTTTTCTATTCGTTGTTATTTTCTGTAGTGTTCAGTTTTTCAATTAAAATATGACGAACACTTATCACGCTGCATTTTGGTCCTCCTCTCCTTCCACCAACGAGAATCGTTACAGTTCGTCTTGTTTGATATTCCGTTCTCCTGCATTTTCCTTCTCTCTGTTTACGTTGGTCCTCCCGGTTGTGACCCTTGCCTGTCTGGACTCTGAACCCACCTGCCTGACCTTGAGCCTGCCTGTCACTCTGTACCTCCTGGACTCTGACCTGTTTTTGATATTTTGCCTGTCCACGACCATTCTCTTGCCTATTCCTTGGATTATAATAAATATCAGAGACTCGAACCACCTGCCTCCCGTGTCTGCATCTGGATCTTGCCTTGTGCCCTTACAGCCGGTACCTTTATGGGAGGACATCATGAAAAGATTCTCCAGTTCCAGTAACTGGTGAAAAAACAGAGGACTGAGCGATATAACAACATAATATTCAGTGCTGTCTAATTTGAGTATAACGCAGCTTGTTTATTTGTGATGTTTTCTGTCTGAAGATACAGAGCACTTTGAAACCCTGTCACAAGAGAATAAGGGTACATCCGCATACACCATGGGTTATATGTGTCCCTACTGTATGTTAGCACATTTTGGAAACAAAAATACAGTTTAAAAGTCACACACAATATGCAAACCTATTATAACTGGATCTGGCTGAGTGTGCAGGCTTCTGTTCCAGCCCACCACTAACACACCTGATTGAATTGATCGGACCGAATTAGCTGATAATTAAGTGTGCTATTGCTGAAAATAGAAGTCTGCTCACCCAGTAGATCAGCGATCAGTGGATCAAGGTTGGCCACCTCTGTTATGGAGTTTGTTTTGTCTACCTGAAATGATGCTTTGGTAATAATAGCCTACTTGTTACTAAGATGTCTAATCTTTACATATGTGTTAGCTTACTTGTCCGCTTTGAAATTATATGAAAGTGTTCATTCTTTGAAGTATTCAAACTTGTTTTAATTGTTAACTTAAAACTATTATTCAAGATGAACTAGTGTCCATGTTGATTAATCACAGATCACAATCCTGCAATAAAAAGGTCTCAAATGTCTCAAATGTCTCAAATGAACACTATATTTTTGTTCAGTTGTAAGCTCTCCAATTCATTTTATTTGATTGTAACTCTTTTTTTTTCAGGGCATCAGCCATGTGAAGCCATTTATCAGCTGATAATGGCACACCACGCCAATGCTGCATAGGCCTCCAGCAGTGGTTCCCAACTCCAGGCCTTGAGTATCCCCAACAGCACACATTATTGTTGTAGCACCGGACAAACATATCTGATTCAACTCATTGTGGGCCTGATGATTAGTAGACAAGTTGAGTCAGGTCTGCTTGTACGGAGCTACAATACAAATGTGTACTGTTGGCAGGGGTTTACTTGAGGACCGGAGTTGGGAACCATTGGCCTACAGACTGATGGCATTTGCATTGTACCCATAGACATTGTGCATCTGAAGCAGAGAATAGTACATTGTTTACATGTTGTTGAGCTTTGTCTTCTCAATTTAAAAACGATACCAGTAGGCAATGCATATGAGGCTAATCATTATACTAGATTGTGTACATGCCTGGTGCTGACGTGACATTGTTAGTGTAAATCCAACCCTTGTCATCTATGTAGGGAAATGTCTGGAAGCAGGACATGACAGGATTCTTATCTTAAAACATACACAACAACAACTACTACTCCCAAGTTCAATGCCAGATGCTTTTCTCCCAGAAGGTCTGAGTGGCACTTGGAGGTACCACTGTGATAATGAAGATGGTTTGCTTAAGACTACCACAACAATTACATTGTCTATGCTAAATGTTTTGAAATTGTAAAAAAAAGCTATAAGAAACAACATTTTACTCAATGGGGAAAGGCAAAGATTCAAACCAAATACGTTTCGTTCCACCCATACAAGCACAGTATGTTTACAACATCATAAACAATAGTATTTTAAATGTTGCTCCAAATTACATTTTATATATTCATACGGTTTAAATGTTTATCAAAGGCCACATTTTTTCAGTGCAAAGGAAAGAAACGTCTCTGATAGCCTACAGGCTTATGCCACTACACGCTCATCAATAGCCTAAATTATGACTATCCAAACTACTCATCACATTAGGCATAGTAGGCTTAACTTAGTTTGCAAATGTGATGATTTGTTATAAAGGTGCATTTTACTACAAACAAATAGCTTCCCCAAAACTTCCCCAAAACTCACCCAACGCCTATGTAAGAGACATGCTAATAGCTAGACTACAAGCTATCTAAGTTTTATCGTTAACACCTGGTCAGCATAACAGCTAAACTAAACTCAAAATCGATCAGACTTACCAGCGGGTTCAAGTCTTGATGGGAAAAACAATTTATTTGCTTTTCTGACAGTTCTTGATTCTTATCTCCTGGGTGTTTCATGATTATGGGTAATATGTAAATAATACATTGTTAAAAAAGTTGCCATTTCTGATTGTTAGAGTAGCCAAATACTGTACAGAACTTGACCGTGGTGATGAATCAACTAGTTTTAGGAACTGTTATCATGCAGGGTATCAGCTTGGGGGCTCTCTTTCGTATCGTCTGAGATTCCCATAGATTGGAAAGCTGCCGCAGTCATCTCCCTCTTCAAAGGAGGAGACACTCTAGACACAAACTGCTACAGACCTATATCCATTCTACCCTGCCTTTCTAAGGTCTTTGAAAGCCAGGTTAACAAACAGATTACCGACCATTTAGAATCACCGTACCTTCTCCGCTATGCAATCTGGTTTCAGAGCTGGTCATGGGTGCACCACAGCCATGCTCAAGGTCCTAAACTATGTCATAACCGCCATCGATAAGAGACATTACTGTGCAGCCGTATTCATTGACCTGGCCAATGCTTTCGACAATCACAACATTCTTATTGGCAGACTCAACAGCCTTGGTTTCTCAAATGATTGCCTCGCTTGGTTCACCAACTACTTCTCCGATAGAATTCAGTATGTCAAATCGGAGGGCCTGTTGTCCGGACCTCTGGCAGTCTCTATGGGGGTGCCACAGGGTTTAATTCTCGGGCCGACTCTCTTCTCCGTATACATCAATGATGTCGCTCTCACTGCTGGTGATTCTTTGATCCACCTCTACGTAGACGACACCATTCTATATACCTCTGGCCCTTCGTTGGACACTGTGTTAACTAACCTCCAGATGAGTTTCAATGCCATACAACTCTCCTTCCATGGCCTCCAATTGCTCTTAAATACAAGTAAAACTAAATGCATGCTCTTCAACCGATCGCTACCTGCACCTGCCCGCCTGTCCAACATCACTACTCTGGACGGCTCTGACTTAGATTACGAGGACAACTACAAATACTTAGGTGTCTGGTTAGACAGTAAACTCTCCTTCCAGACCCATATCAAACATCTCCAATCCAAAGTTAAATCTAGAATTGGCTTCCTATTTCGCAACAAAGCATCCTTCACTCATGCTGCCAAACATACCCTTGTAAAACTGACCATCCTACCAATCTTCGACTTTGGCGATGTCATTTACAAAATAGCCTCTAATACCCTACTCAACAAATTGGATGCAGTCTATCACAGTGCAATCCGTTTTGCCACCAAAGCCCCATATACTACCCACCATTGCGACCTGTATGCTCTCGTTGGCTGGCCCTCGCTTCATACTCGTCGCCAAACCCACTGGCTCCATGTCATCTACAAGACCCTGCTAGATAAAGTCCCCCCTTATCTCAGCTCGCTGCTCACCATAGCATCTCCCACCTGTAGCACACGCTCCAGCAGGTATATATCTCTAGTCACCCCCAAAACCAATTATTTCTTTGGCCGCCTCTCCTTCCAGTTCTCTGCCTCCAATGACTGGAACAAACTACAAAAATCTCTGAAACTGGAAACACTTATCTCCCTCACTAGCTTTAAGCACCAACTGACAGAGCAGCTCACAGATTACTGCACCTGTACATGGCCCACCTATAATTTAGCCCAAACAACTACCTCTTTCCCTACTGTATTTAATTGATTTATTTATTTTGCTCCTTTGCACCCCATTATTTTTATTTCTACTTTGCACATTCTTCCATTGCAAATCTACCATTCCAGTGTTTTACTTGCTATATTGTATTTACTTTGCCACCATGGCCTTTTTTTGCCTTTACCTCCCTTATCTCACCTCATTTGCTCACATCGTATATAGACTTGTTTATACTGTATTATTGACTGTATGTTTGTTTTACTCCATGTGTAACTCTGTGTCGTTGTATGTGTCGAACTGCTTTGCTTTATCTTGGCCAGGTCGCAATTGTAAATGAGAACTTGTTCTCAACTTGCCTACCTGGTTAAATAAAGGTGAAATAAAAAAATAAAAAAATAGTGAACGCGCTTCATGACTTTGGATTTGTTTACCAAACGCGCTAACAAAAGTAGCAATTTGGACAGAAATGATGGACATTATCGAACAAATCAAACATTTAATGTGGAACTGGGATTCCTGGGAGTGCATTCTGATGAAGATCATCAATGGTAAGTGAATATTTATAATGTTATTTCTAATTTCTGTTGACTCCAACATGGCGGATATATCTATTTGTTTTCTGAGCGCCGTTCTCAGATTATTGCATGGTTTGCTTTTTCCATAAAGCTTTTTTGAAATCTGATACAGCGGTTGCATTAAGGAGAAGTATATCTATATTTCCATGTCTAACACTTGTATTTCCATCAACGTTTATAATGAGTATTTTTGTAAACTGATGTGGCTCTCTACAATTTCACCGCATGATTTTGGAATTATTGAACATATCGAGCCAATGTATACTGATTTTTTAAATTTAAATATGCACTTTATCGAACAAAACATACATGTATTGTGTAACATGAAGTCCTATGATTGTCATCTGATGAAGATCATCAAAGGTTAGTGATTAATTAAGAACATAAGATGGCACCAATAGCTGAGCAAACTTTTAGACAGATAACTTCAAAAATGAGCGAGCTACATGACATTGAGCATGAAGTCACCCAGGTGTCCTACACAAATGTAACCAAATGTACCCAAGTGGCCGAATTGATACAGTAATAGATTTTGAAGTAAAAAACTATATACAAAATACATAAATGCTTTTCTAACACACACCAAAAAAAAAAATTTTTTTTTAAATAATAATAATAATAATAACAAGGGTAACTATTTACTCAGTCTCGCTTTCTCTATCAATTTCCTCTATAATTTGGGTTAAATCTGTATACCTTTTTTCTTTTCCTGATTTATTCGCCATAATTTAAATATATAAACTTACTGAAAATGCTACACTTGTAGCTAACACTTGTAGCTCCGTCAAGTAGGATTTTCAATGGCGAATGAACCTCTTTTACGCCAGAGTTTACGACAAAGGCTGGTCTTCGAACGTATAACCATTACATATTGCCGTTTACCTCAGCTCATTGGCTATCTTCCAAGCTAGATTTCAAGATGATCAGTGGTCATTGGGCCAAAATACAGTCAATCAACGATAGACCGGTCCTACCATTGGTGCGCAAGGAGTCATTGATTAGTGTCTTCAAATCGGTTTGTTTCGGTCAATACATCCCGGGAAAAGAACCATCAAGTATGGTTGTGTTAGTAACCCGAAGATTGCAACGAAACCAACCATGACTGAATAAACGTTTGTTTAGTGTGTGTAATTACCACGAACGCTTTGTCAAAAGTTGAATGAGATGGAAATCACAACGCAAGAGGTTTACAAATGTTTCATGTTAGGCTATAAGAATGGATGTTATCAAACAAAGTGAACATTCACTGTGCCACCAGAGGAAGATCTTCAAAGGTAAGCAATTTATTTTATTGTTATTTCTGACTTTCGTGACTCTAATGCTTGGTTGGAAAATGCTAGTAACACTTGTGTGTGCGGGGAGCTGTCCTCAGAAAATCACATGGTTTGCTTTCGCCGTAAAGCCTTTTTGAAATCTGACACAGCGGCTGTATTAATAAGATGTTCATCTTCCAAATGATGTAAGATACATGTATTTAAAGGAATGTTTACTATAACAAATGGTGTATTTAGAATGTTAGCGCTCTGCAGTTTCAACAGATGTTGGCCTAGTGGGACGTTAGCATCTCACCTACCCTAGAGGGTTAATGGGATTTCAGCCCTAAGAGGTTTTAACAAAACCCACACATCTTGATATATATATATATTTTTCCCTCTTGAGGAGGGAGAATAATGAAAGTTCACAGAAGTAACAAGTAAATGTGGACCTACCAGTTAGTTATAGTGTTTATACTGATAACAATTTGGTTTATGATTTATAAAGTAATTAAAATGTGTCAATCTGTTACGAAATTGGTAACAGAATGTAATAGAATGACTGCAGCTAAATTGTCTACAATGGGAAATCACAAACCCCTGTTGGGTCACCTACTACTGTCCTCCCTTCCACTGGCATACAGTTATGTTCAGCTCAATATTTTATTTCTCTTTCTGTCACATGGTCAAAACAAGAGCGTGAAAACAGTCTGGTCAACCCCTCCATCTCTCCCTCCCGGTCTCTCTTCACATTCTCTCTCCAGTTAATGTCAATTTGGCCGTTCCAAATCTGAACCAATCATAGACGTCTGTTTCACAAGGTTGAACAGCACAGTACAATACAGTAGAGCACAGTACAGGGCAGTACAATAAAGTAAGCTACAGGACTATAGGATCCTCTGCAGCAGAGGTTCCTGTGGCGGTCCTCGTGATAACCAGTTTCATCATAGCACGTGATGGTTTTTGCGACTGCATTTGAAGAAATGTTCAAAGTTCTTGAAATTAAAAAAATAAAATAAATGATGGTCTGTTGTTTCTCTTTGCTTATTTGAGCTGTTCTTGCAATAATATGGACTTGGTATTTTACCAAGTAGGGCTATCTTCTGTATACCACCCTTACCTTGTCACACCACAACTGATTGGCTCAAACACATTAAAAAGGAAAGCAATTCCACAAATTAACTTTTAACATGATACACCTGTTAATTGAAATGCATTCCGGGTGACTACCTCATGAAGAGTGTTTAGAGAATGCCAAGAGTGTGCAAAGCTGATATCAAGGCAAAGGGTGGCTACTTTGAAGGAGCTGATTGTGGACTATGGAGGGCCAAGTACGCTCCCATCCACATCGACAGGGCTGTAGTGGAGCAGGTTGGGGGCTTAAAGTTCCTTTGTGTCCACATCCCTAAGGAATTGGTACATGGTACAAACACACCACCACAGTCATGAAAATATTTGGTATGGGCCCTCAGATCCTTGAGATGTTTCCACAACTTGATTGGAGTCCACCTGTGGTAAATTAAATTGATTGGACATATTTGGGAAAGGCACACACCTGTCTATATAAGGTCCCACAGATAACAGTACATGTCAGAGCAAAAACCAAGCCATGAGGTCAAAGGAATTGTCTGTAGAGCTCAGAGACAGGATTGTTTTGAGGCACAGGTCTGGAGAAGGGTACCAAAACAATGTCTGCAGCAATGAAGATCCCAATGAACACAGTGGCCTCCGTCATTCTTGAATGGAAGAATTTTGGAACCTCCAAGACTCTTCCTAAGAGCTGGCCGCCCGGCCAAACTGAGTAATCGTGGGAGAAGGGCCTTGGTCAGGGAGGTGACCAAGAACCCAATGGTCACTCTGTTGGAGCTCCAGAGTTCCTCTGCGGAGATGGGAGAACCTTCCAAATGGACAACCATCTCTCTAACACTCCACCAATCAGGCCTTTATGGTAGAGTGGCCAGACGGAAGCCACTCCTCAGTAAAAGGCATATGACAGCCCACTTTGAGTTTGCCAAAGGGCACCTAAAGGACTCTCAGACCATGAGAAACAAGATTCTTTGACTTGAATCCAAAGTGCCACATTTGGAGGAAACCTGGCACCATCCCTACGGCTGAAGCATGATGGTGACAGCATCATGCTGTGGGGATATTTTTCAGCGGCAGAGATTGGGAGAATAGTCAGGATCGAGGCAAAGATGAACGGAGCAAAGTCCATAGAGATACTTGATGGAAACCTGCTCCAGAGCGCTCAGGACCTCAGACTGGGGCAAAGGTTCACCTTCCAACAGGACAATGACCCTTAGCACACAGCCAAGACAACGCAGGAGTGGCTTGGGTCAGGTCTCTAAAAATAGCCATGCAGTGACTCTCCCCATCCAACCTGATAGAACTTGAGTGGATCTGCAGAGAAGAAAGGGATAAACTCGCCAAATACAGGTGTGCCAAGCTTTTAGCGTCATACCCAAGAAGGTTTGATGCCGTAATTGCTGCCAAAGGTGCTTCAACAAAGTACAGAGTAGAAGGTCTAAATACCTATGTAAATGTGATATTTCAGATGTTGTTTTTCATAAATTTCCAAACATTTCTATAAACGTATTTTGGCTTCATCATTATGGGTTATTGTGTGTATATTGATGCCTTATCCATTTTAGAAAACGTCAGGGGCTCTGAACACTTTCCAAAGGCACTGTATATGTGCATACTGTATCTACCTCAATTATCTCATGCCCCTGCACATCAACTCAGTACTGGTACCCTGTGTAGGCAGGTTATCGCTACTCATGTTGTATTTATACCTTGTGTTATTATCTATTTATCTCTCTGCATTGTTGGGAAAGGCCCGCAAGTAAGCATTTCTCTGTTGTTTATGAAGCATGTGACGTTTTTTGAATTTGTATTATTATTATACATTTGTTAAAGAAAAGTAGAGTAGAGTATAGGTTAGTACAGTACAGTACAGAAGAGCACACTACAGTAGTGTACAGTATAATTGATTGTATTGTACTGTATTTTACTGTACTTTACTGAACTATACTCTACTGTACTGTACTGAACTCTACTGTACTGTACTGAACTATAGTTAACTGAACAGAACTCTACTCTCCTGTACTGTGCTGTATTGTACTGTACTGTACTGTACTATACTATACTGTGATGTCCAAACGTGATGGATATAGATTTGGAGTCCATTAGAATAATAGCCAGTGTGTAGAATTATACCCAAACATGCAAAGGAGGATTTTACATTTTTCTACCTTTGTGCATCTATTCAGGATACATCACCATGAAGAGAATGACCTTCATAATTATGCATTTCTGTATAGTACAGTATACAGTATAGTACAGATCCCTGACCCATGATGTCATTCTGTTACCATCATTCCATAACCGGGTAAAATCCATTTAATTTACTATAGTTCAATAACCAAAATGGACTTTCTCAAACGCAAGGTGTCATATCATAGCTGACACACCATTCATTCTGCAGACATAATTCGGAGTGGACATTTAACCAAATTGTTGGAAAACATAAATAACAGAGGGAGATTTTACCGTCATTCTGTTACCAAACTTCACCAATCTACACTGTTCTTCGAGTAAATGTGTTTTTGTACAATTTTCTGTGCATGGAGTTGTATGGTTTGTTTAACTTTCCAATCAACGGTTTCTGTTTGGCAAACTTTTAAAGTGAAAAATCGGAGTCTCAGCACCATTCTGTTATTATGGAATTGCCAGCAAAAGCAAATGCAGCTACTTTGCAGTTATTCTGGCTGCTCTGTTTGACGTGACTGTGTTAGTCGTAGTTGGCTAGTACCCCCAAGGGTGCTAGTACCCCTAGTTGGGAACTACTGTGCTAAGGCTCAACAGCACGTGTACTATCTTTGCAGGCTGAGATCGTTCGGGGAATGTTCAGAAATACTGAACTTGTTCTTCTGCCCCACTATTCGGTGTTAGGTACGACAGTGTCATTGTACAGGCAAATCCCAGGATGACAGATCTGCTGAATACTGCCCAAAAAAATATTGGTAAGCCCACCAACAAAGCCTTTCTGGACAGCTACCACACAAACATGCTGAGGATGGCAAACAAAATAGCAACAACAACATTATTTGCAGCGCTCAGGGACCTTGGACATTAAGGGGATGTGTAATATTGAGTATATGAGGGGAAAGGCATAATTATGTAAAAGGGCGGCAGGTAGCCTAGCAGTTAAGAGCGTTGAGCCATTAACCGAAAGGTCACTGGTTCAAATCCCCGAACTGACTAGGTGAAAAATCTGTCGATGTGCCCTTGAGCAAGGCACTTCACCCTAATTGCTCCTGTAAGTCTCTCTGGGTAAAAGCTTCTGCTAAATTACTAAAATGTTCTTAAGCTGTCTTTGTTGTTTTGTTTTTGATGAATTTGTATGTTTGATGTTATGTCTCGCCTATGCCATGTCTCTCACCTTATCATCACACTGTGTCGTCCATTATTTCCAAGGTAATTTACAGAACATGTGGTGTTTATCCCTTACATAATCTGCGACCTAAAGCCCTAGTTCTTTCCGTCACTGTTATCATGTGCATCTTTTCTTAATGCTTATGTCCACCTGAGATAATTACTACAGCGTCAATATACATATCTCTTCATTCCTTTACTTCAGATAAGCACTGCAAAATAATGTGTATACAGTGAAACAGATGTTTTTCTTCTTACTGTTTGTACTGACCCTACGGACACTCACTAGACTAAATATACACACCATACTGTACACACTCGCTAGACTATATATACACACCATACAGTATACAGTACACACTCACTAGACTATATATACACACCATACAGTACACACTCACTAGACTATATATACACACCATACAGTACACACTCACTAGACTATATATACACACCATACAGTACACACTCACTAGACTATATATACACACCATACAGTACACACTCACTAGACTATATATACACACCATACAGTACACACTCACTAGACTATATATACACACCATACAGTACACACTCACTAGACTATATATACACACCATACAGTACACACTCACTAGACTATATATACACACCATACAGTACACAGTACACACTCACAAGACTATATATACACACCATACAGGATAAAGTACACACTCACTAGACTGTATATATATATACCATACAGTATACAGTACACACTCAAAAGACTATATATACACACCATACAGTATACAGTACACACTCACTAGACTATATATACACACCATACAGTATACAGTACACACTCACTAAACTGTATATACACACCATACAGTATAAAGTACACACTCACTAGACTATATATACACACCATACAGTAAACAGTACACACTCACTAGACTGTATATACACACGATACAGTATACAGTACACACTCACTAGACTATATATACACACCATACAGTAAACAGTATACACTCACTAGACTGTATCTACACACCATACGGTATACAGTACAGATGCCTAGTCACTTTACCCTGCCTTCATGTACATACAGTATCTACCTGGCTGCCTAGGCACTTTACCCTGCCTTCATGTACATACAGTATCTACCTCAAATACCTTATTATTATCTGTCTGGATGCCTAGTCACTTTACCCTGCCTTCATGTACATACAGTATCTACCTCAAATACCTTATTATTATCTATCTGGATGCCTAGTCACTTTACCCTGCCTTCATGTACATACAGTATCTACCTCAAATACCTTATTATTATCTGTCTGGATGCCTAGTCACTTTACCCTGCCTTCATGTACATATCTACCTCAAATACCTTATTATTATCTGTCTGGATGCCTAGTCACTTTACCCTGCCTTCATGTACATATCTACCTCAAATACCTTATTATTATCTATCTGGATGCCTAGTCACTTTACCCTGCCTTCATGTACATACAGTATCTACCTCAAATACCTTATTATTATCTGTCTGGATGCCTAGTCACTTTACCCTGCCTTCATGTACATATCTACCTCAAATACCTTATTATTATCTGTCTGGATGCCTAGTCACTTTACCCTGCCTTCATGTACATACAGTATCTACCTCAAATACCTTATTATTATCTGTCTGGATGCCTAGTCACTTTACCCTGCCTTCATGTACGTACAGTATCTACCTCAAATACATTATTATTATCTGTCTGGATGCCTAGATACTTTACCCTGCCTTCATGTACATATCTACCTCAAATACATTATTATTATCTGTCTGGATGCCTAGCCACTTTACCCTGCCTTCATGTACATACAGTATCTACCTCAAATACCTTATTATTATCTGTCTGGATGCCTAGTCACTTTACCCTGCCTTCATGTACATACAGTATCTACCTCAAATACCTTATTATTATCTGTCTGGATGCCTAGTCACTTTACCCTGCCTTCATGTACATATCTACCTCAAATACCTTATTATTATCTGTCTGGATGCCTAGTCACTTTACCCTGCCTTCATGTACATATCTACCTCAAATACCTTATTATTATCTGTCTGGATGCCTAGTCACTTTACCCTGCCTTCATGTACATATCTACCTCAAATACCTTATTATTATCTGTCTGGATGCCTAGTCACTTTACCCTGCCTTCATGTACATATCTACCTCAAATACCTTATTATTATCTGTCTGGATGCCTAGTCACTTTACCCTGCCTTCATGTACATACAGTATCTACCTCAAATATCTTATTATTATCTGTCTGGATGCCTAGTCACTTTACCCTGCCTTCATGTACATACAGTATCTACCTCAAATATCTTATTATTATCTGTCTGGATGCCTAGTCACTTTACCCTGCCTTCATGTACATACAGTATCTACCTCAAATATCTTATTATTATCTGTCTGGATGCCTAGTCACTTTACCCTGCCTTCATGTACATACAGTATCTACCTCAAATATCTTATTATTATCTGTCTGGATGCCTAGTCACTTTACCCTGCCTTCATGTACATACAGTATCTACCTCAAATATCTTATTATTATCTGTCTGGATGCCTAGTCACTTTACCCTGCCTTCATGTACATATCTACCTCAAATACCTTATTATTATCTGTCTGGATGCCTAGTCACTTTACCCTGCCTTCATGTACATACAGTATCTACCTCAAATACCTTATTATTATCTGTCTGGATGCCTAGCCACTTTACCCTGCCTTCATGTACATATCTACCTCAAATACCTTATTATTATCTGTCTGGATGCCTAGTCACTTTACCCTGCCTTCATGTACATATCTACCTCAAATACCTTATTATTATCTATCTGGATGCCTAGTCACTTTACCCTGCCTTCATGTACATACAGTATCTACCTCAAGTACCTGGTACCTCTGCACATTGATCTGGTACTGGTACTCCCTCTATACAGCTCCATTCTTGTGTATTTAATTTTATTCATCTTGTGTTAGTTACAATGTTTTGTATTTTTATTATATTTTTTGTTAAAATCTGCAACTTTGGGAAATATTTGTAAGCAAGCATTTCACTGTAAAGTCTACACCAGTTGTTTACGGAGCGTTTGATAAATTACATTTGATTTGATTCATGGTAATAAGTGGCTGTTGTTGTCAATGTAATGAACAGTCATGATGTAAAATGATAACAACACCCACACCATCAAAAACGTTTTTTAATCAGCAATCTATTGTCTGGTCATGTGAGATGGCACTGCAGTGCAAACAAGTGTTTGTGTGTTATGACCATAACCCTCAGGGTCATTGACCCTTGACCTCTCCCTGGGCGGAATGACCTTATGGGTGACATCCCATTGCCTCAGACACAATGGGCCTTGATGATCTACCTACACGCCCTCCATCAGAGGAGAACAATGTTGATCCTGATGGAGGTCCTGATCTACTGGTTGCTATGGATATTAGCCTTTCAGATGAACAGCCAATGAACAGCCCAGGGCTGTTAAATGATGTCAAGTCAGTTACAGATCTAATCTTCCCAATGTTTCCCGGGTTTTAGAAGTTCTCTCTACTCTCTGTGAGGAATATAAAAACCCTGGTTTACTCACAACTCATGTTACCTGCAGTTTTGACGCTGGAGGTCCATGGATGGAAGTGAATGTCAAACTAGCAGTGCATGTAGAAATGTTTTGCGCTTCTTAATTGTTTATATTTTACCAGTAAAGTCGTCCCCTCAAAATCGTTGTTTTATTAACATGGCAAAGGCACAGTATCAGTAATTCAGGCCAATATCTTGTCAAAATCATTTCCCGGTTTTTAAGATCAGTTATATGCCAGAGATTGTCTGGTATGGTTTTCTTGCAGGTTTACTTTCTATCTGAATTGTCTGAACATAAAGCCTGTTCAGCAGCGACAGGCATTTGATTTAGCGGTGGATTTCGATGGATTTCTATGGCAAATAACGGTAAGTGTCGGGGGAAAAGGATGCTGTGCTGCTGACAGGGAGAATGAAATTATTGTTTGCAACCCGATACACACGGGCCTTTGGCTGAACGATGAAACATTTATCATTTACTGTAATAGCTGGACACATATCATTTACAATAAAAGGAATTGGTCTGTGCTCAGTTCTTGGCAGGATTCCCCTTAGATTCGGTTTGGTGGTTATGGAATTTAAATTGCTTATGACAGCAGAAGTGCCACCATAGGCTCGGCGCACAGAAAAGCAGCTGACTATGAAAACGATCTGTGTAGATGTTTGATTTGGTCTCTCTCTCTCTCTCTATCTCTTTATGTGTTTTTATGTACCTAATATTTCATGTATGTTTTCCATGTAAGTACATTTCTTCAGCGCGTGTTGGTTTTATGAAGGAGTACAGTAATTGAGTTTTGCATGTTTCAGAACTCTACTGCGTAGGCTATGTTATGTGTGTGTATGGACACGTGTGTATGTGTGTAAAAAAACAACAACATTACACTACAAACTCGGGAGAACGGATTGTAGTTCCTGAAAGTATATGCCTTCGTATCTCTTTACCGTCCCCCTAATGCTCCTCCTCTGAACTTTCCCTCACTCTATCACTCCGTCTTGAATGGGACAGGTTAGTTACAAAACAACGTTGATTGATATTCTTCCCTCATTGCCCTTATGGCTCTGCGTAGCAGGCTGTAGGCTGGCTGACTAAACGTCCTGTCTCTTTAATGGGGCACAAAGGCCGGTTTAGGCCCTGATTTGATGGGGAGGCGTGATTGAGGGTTTCTTATGGTGAGCGACACAGGCCCTTAAATCAGGCCTGAAGCGCTGTGCCTGTCGTGTGAGGGAGTGAGGGGGCGTATAGCTCTCTGTTCTCAAGGTCGCACTGTGTGCTGTATCTATGACAGAATCAGGAATCCTCATGCTGCCTACCTGACAGATTCAGGCCTTGGGGATATATCTTGCATGTCCTCCTCATCCTCTGGAGATGTAGGTTCAGTGCTTCTACTCCTCACTCACTGTCTCTTTCACACACAGACACACCAGCGTGCGCACACACACACACCAGCACTCACACGGACACACACACACCAATGTCAAAACAACCTTCCCTAAAAAAAATATTTCTCATTCTCTCACACAATTGGATGATGTTTGAACATGACAAGTCTCCCGAGTACAGCACCATGAAGGGAAGGTTATGTGTTTCTCTGTCTGTCTGCTACAACACACACACACACTTACACACACACTTACACACACACACACATTTATGCACACACGCGTTCCACAGTCATAAAACACATCAACTCCAACGCAAACATTCAAACACATATTTGCCGAGTTATTAAACATGTTCGACCTTTGTCTCGGCAGCATGTCAAGACGCATAATTCATACTGCTACAGATGCTCAAAGGCGTTGTCTTGGGAGCACAATATTCCTCTCTCCCTCTTTCTCCCCTTCTCTCTCCCTCCCTCTCAGGCTCTCTCTTTCTCTTTCTCTCTCCAACTCTCTCTGCCCTCTCCCTCTCTGCAGTCCCCCCCCCCCCGCCGTTTATCCAGTTCATCTCCTCACATTTCCCTACCATCTGTCCATTCTGTATCATCCTTATCTCTAGGACCATTTCTGCTCTGTCTTGCTATGTGTAACTCATGGTAAATCCAGGCTTCGCCCGGGGCCCAGAAGGAAGTCTCTTTGGTACTGTACTAGGAGATGTAATCCATGTGTGTTTGAATATGGTTTACAAAGTCACAGATTGGCCACCCACAGGCCTCTGTCTGACTAACTGTCTGACTAGCTGTCTGACTGACTGTCGGACTGACTGATAGGCACCTGCACATACAAGACACAGGGAGCCATTCATCTAGCAGACCTGTTGCTTATCACCTCACACACACAGTGAACACAGTGAACACATTCAAATGTCGCCGTCGGTGTAGACAGGGATATAAAGTGCAAAATAAATAGTATCCATCGTTTAGGGGATTTTGGGGGGAATTTTATTAACAGGGGATATGTTGCTGTTTGATTCACTGAATTTATTGAAATCCATGACAAAAAAAATGGGAACATTTGCTACAGTGTGAACTGATAATTATTTCAGTGATTAGACAGTGGTAAGAGAACAACATGCATCATGTCTGTGATGGTATCATTTAGCTGGATTTGGTATGCATTTTTTTTTTTTACACACTGCTTTGTGAGAATGGAACCAGTGAGCAGGCTAAGTGTACGTTCCTCCTCCTGAATGTTGCCATCCATCATCCTCGGGTGTTATTCTGTGCTTCACTGACACCTCCTGTCTGTTTGTCCTCCAATTCCCTCCTTCACTCATCTACCCCTCCCTCCAAATGAGAGAGCATCCCTTATATCCTGCTATTTGGGTCTAGATAGTTTGTTTTTCCCTGGGGGACATTGAGAGATGTCCCTGTACACATAATCTTCCCCTCTATCCTCACCTGCATCGCACTCAATGAGAAACCTTCTCAGATTGAAACTTTTCAAAACTGCAACTTTGCGATTCTCCGTTCCTATGGTAAAATCAGCTCTTTCTAGTGACCATTGACGACCGTAGACGAGCCCATTGAAAGGTGATTCAATAATAACGACGCAGTAGTAAAGAAAAGCAGCCAACTTTGGTTCAACTTGCCAGCACAGTACTCTCTGAGTTACGTCCCCTCCCTTAGACTTGAGGTCACTCCTACTTCCTGCCCCCTCCCTTTCCCCTATGATGCACTAGGGTGTACCCTGACTTCCCCAGGTTTGCACTAGTACAGCTTCATAAAAGGGCCAAATGAAATTCTCAAATTAATTTTGGTGGAGTGATTTGTCGTGACCCCAGGTCTTTCGATTAGTGCGTACGTTTCTCTGAACTCACTTTCAAGCAGACCGTAAGTCTCTTTGCCCTTTATTTTTATACTCCACATGTACGTGGCACTCTGACAAATATTAATATTTGATGGGCAGCATTTGGAGAAATGCTCGAATTGAGTCTGGGCCTCTATATGGCAATGATGTCCATCTCTGATCATGCAGAAGCATAAATTGCACAAGGGCTGGAATATGCTTTGAGAGCAAAGCTTCTCGCCAAAGGCTTTTTCGAAACTGTGGCATTGACAAAGGACCTGGAAGTCTTGCCCTGCAATATTGAGTATTAAAGTGTACCAAGCATCTGGCATTTTAAGTGAAACCTCAGGCAAAGGAACAGAAAGTGTGGGGTCAACATTTTTATCAAGCACCACTATCCCGACAACTGATATGTCCTAAACCGCCAACCACTTTTGCTTTCTGCTTTTACAGGTAAAACTCAGAGTCATTGAATGTGTTGCAACTGTACAACTCCTATCAGATAACTCTGCAACGTTATATACACTTACTTACCTTATTCTCAGGTTCTATTTTCCCTGGCATTGTTTTGGCTTCGCCCCAAGGTTTTCCAGAAAGAAAATGCATCATCACCTCTCACCACCAACATGGCCGCCTTGGGTTCAGAGAGGACAGGTATGAGCAATGCAGTGCCTTGTTTTATAATAAGGGCACACTTTGAGCTGGTCTCTAAAGGTCCAAACGGTTTAACTATTGGTATTCGATTTAGCTTTTGGTTGGAGGCCCCTCTGAGCTGCAACACTTTGCGGTTGATCACATCTAAAAATACAGAGCACCAGAAACTCAGAGTGTGGTACATGCCACCCTTGTTAACACATGAGGTATTTTAATATTCAACCCACGACTATCCCAATAATCATCAGTCTCAGGCCTTCACAGGCTGGTCCTCTGGTTGCAGTAATAAAACAGTGTTTATTTTGTTAGTGACATATGTTACTTCAGTAAATCCCACAGTGACCTGGTCAAAAGGACATCAGGCGACTCAGACTTTGTACACGTTATAGTTTTCACATACAAAAGGCAAGTTCCACAAGGCTTCTGTTCACGGCAAACATTTTACTTAGGCTGCGTTCTCTCATTCGTCTTTTGGCCAATCCGATCAGCTCTGAAAAAGATCTGATGTGAAAAGATCTGATGTGATCAGTCAAAAGATTGATTCATAGGGGAAAAAATATCAGAATTGGGCTGTGCCTGTGTAACGATTTCATTGAACATAATGTTACGGTGAAACATCAAGCATCCAATTTTTGAAATGACTACTGTGGGATTTTATGGGCAATAATCTCGAACTGCAACTCACTTTGCTATTCCTACTATACGCAATGGAAAGCCTACATGGACACATGATTATTTGTTGTGACAGATTAGATCCCAAATAGACATATAACGTTTGCCGCACACTACCTTCTCAGACTGTGGGCTAACGCTAGTGAACAGTCGCAGGCTCGCGGCTAACACAAAACAAATGGGATGTGCTAGCTAAAGTTCACAAACGATTTATCTTGTTGAACGCACCTCGGGTGTTCTGTTGTTAAACCCTCTGCACGTTGCCTGATGGCGAAATAGAAATGATCTCACATCCATCAGCACTTGACCTTTCCTAGAGCCCAAACATGTTTCAAAAATTAAATCAACAACGCCTCTCACTGTACCCACATTCATTAGCTGGGATAGGTTATCTGCCCTTCGCCTAGGGCAAAATAAATTATGAGCATAGCGAGACAGGGTCTTAACACAGAACTGTGTGCTGTTCAACATAATGGCCCTATTCTTTACGTTGTGTTGGTGAAGGGGTGTTATCATGTATATTGTATATAATGTATATTTCATTCATTCAACTTTGGCATGTTCCCGCCCTTGGGCTGAGATGCCTTCAAGGCATCCGACACACAGGCCTGGAGCTGGACAGGAGACTCTCATGGTTTACAACAAGTGGCGGTCTATGGTAATCAAAAGCCAACACACATTCCTACTCTGCCCCCAGGCCAGTATTAATATTGATGTGATAATAGAGCATCTGCCTTCCAACTCTGTGGATATGTATTTTCCAGCTATATCAGCTTCCTGTTGCCCTGGATGTAGGTCAATTATTGTTTTGGAGATCGCTTTAAAAAGACCCGGCGAAAACAGTAATCAATAGAAAACCAGGATTGAACACATTCATTATATAGAGAGTTTTGTTTCTCAGCTCTAGGCCGCGTTTGTGATTTTCCGATGGGTCGTTATTAACCTGTTGTAGGTACTAGGTACCTAAGGATCACAAGTCAGGATGATCGATGTGTATGTGACCATATATGTAACTTTCTGCATGTGGCCCCGAATCTGTCTGTGCACGAATCTGTCTGTGCCCGTAACAACCACCTCCATGTTGACTTGGCACAGGGCTCAGCACACACTGTCATGGCCACTATCTGATCCTCATGTGACACAGGCTACAAATGAGAGAAACTCTCCCTGTGTCCAGAAATAGTGCCCAATGCATTATATTTATTACCAACACTTCAAGGAGAAGTACACACTCTCTCACACACAACACACAACACACACACAGTACACAGTGCCAATAGGGGCACAGCACCTTCATTAAGACCCAGTGTCTCCCCCTTCCCCTTGTCTCTCTCCCCACCACAGCGAGCTCTATCTCCTGGTGTTGTCAGCCAATAATTGAAGCATACGCTTAAAAGACCTGGGGACGATTCTGAAGAGGCCCCCTTTAATGAAGTCTGATCTCATTAAAAGATACATCTCCAATGTGAGGAGAGAGGAAAACAAGAGACAAAGGAGGACTCCAGCGAGACATAAGGAGGAGCTGTTCTACATACAGTATATATACATCCAATAGGATAATAATAATAATAATAATGATCATAATAGTCATAATAATGATCATAATAATAATAATGTTCATAATAATAATCATAATGATCATAATAATAATAAGGATCATAATAAGGATCATAATAATAATAATAATAAGGATCATATAATAATGATAATAATAATAATGATCATAATACTCATGATAATAATAATAATGACCATAATACTCATAACAATGATAATAATAATAATAATGATAATAATAATGATCATAATAATAATAATGATCATAAAAATAATAATAATAGGATCACAATAATGATCATAATAATAATAATTATCATAATACTCATAATAATAATAACGATAATAATAAAAATAATAATAAAAATAATAATAATGATCCTAATACTCATAATAATAATGATGATAATAATAAGAATAAGAATAATAAGAATAATAATAAGAATAAAAGGATCATAATAATGGTCCTAATAATAATAACAATCATAATAATAATAATAATGGTCATAATAACAATAATAGCAAAATATATAATAATGAAATGGCATGCTATACACTCCATATGGGAGGTCATGGTGGACTAAACAGTTCTACTCTTTGCCATGAGCAATGAGATAAGAGCTTTGATATGTGTCACGGATCCCTCCGGAACTTTCATCACGCACACCTGTCCCCTATTCCCACCGATTAGTATTTGTATATATGTGCCCTTTGGTTTCCATTGGGCTGTCCCTTATTGTTGCAATGTCCATTGGTGCGTGTGAGTACCTGTGCTGTGTGTTTTGGCTTTTGTGCCAATGTGGTTTGGGCAGATGATTACGGGTCTCTTCCCGTGGGTTAATCATTGTGCGCGTGTGTATCTATCCGAGGTACTCCTCGCTCTTTTGTTTGGGTTTCAACCCTGTGTTTTTGTTACGTGTTTGTTTGGTCTTCGTCCCCGTGCCTTTACACGGAACGCCCTAATTTGGGCTTAATAAAAAAACGATTCCTGCGTCTGTCTCCCGATCCTTCATGACATCATGACAATATGTCTGTGAACTATGAACAGTGATTTGTAGGAAGTTCATGGAAGGAAGTGCACTTTGGAATATTAACATCCTTTCACTTGCTTAAATGGAGCCCGTAACCACTGACAACCATGCAAACATGTTACCAATACCATCCTGGTTATCAACCTCACCAATTTAGAATGGAAAAACAAACCTAGTCACGACATGTGCCTACTGGCAGTTGAGCACCAAAAGGTGATAGAGTGGACAAGAGGTGGGAGACCCTGAGCGAGGTAAACAGAGGAGGAGAGAGAAGGAGTGAAGAAGGGAATGGATTGGTGCTACGTAGAGAGACAGTGGTAGACGGATGTGACATTTAATTCACCTGCCCCCCTCGGAGCTAGCTGCCTGTTGTATTGAGAGACAGACAGGACAGGCTCTTTAAAGGAGGAGCTGAGAGTGGACTGATGCTCTGTGACAGGATACAGGACAGGGGCTTCTAATGAGGGTGTCAAATGTGTGTAAAATGACATTTTCCCATGTCTTATCCATGTAAATAACAGTGGTGGTTTGTGTGCTTTCCTTTGTATGTACCAAGGTAATGGTGCTGTCGAATGCTCCCTAAACACCGGACAGGCAGGAGACTCCGGCAGCTCCTGACTGAGGGGCGGCTCTGGCAGCTCCTGACTGACGGGCGGCTCTGGCAACTCCTGACTGACGGGCGGCTCTGGCAGCTCCTGACTGACGGGCGGCTCTGGCAACTCCTGACTGACGGGCGGCTCTGGCAACTCCTGACTGACTGGCGGCTCTGGCAACTCCTGACTGACTGGCGGCTCTGGCAACTCCTGACTGACGGGCGGCTCTGGCAACTCCTGACTGACTGGCGGCTCTGGCAACTCCTGACTGACGGGCGGCTCTGGCAACTCCTGACTGACTGGCGGCTCTGGCAACTCCTGACTGACGGGCGGCTCTGGCAGCTCCTGACTGACGGGCGGCTATGGCAGCTCCTGACTGACGGGCGGCTCTGGCAGCTCCTGACTGACGGGCGGCTCTGGCAGCTCCTGACTGACGGGCGGCTATGGCAGCTCCTGACTGACGGGCGGCTCTGGCAGCTCCTGACTGACGGGCGGCTCTGGCAGCTCCTGACTGACGGGCGGCTCTGGCAGCTCCTGACAGACGGCAACTTTGGCAGCTCAGGACAGATGGGCGGCTCTGGCAACTCAGGACAGACGGGCGGCTCTGGCAGCTCAGGACAGATGGGTGGCTCTGGTAGCGCTGGACAGGAGGGAGACTCTGGCAGCACTGGAGACCAGATGCGCTGAGCCAGCTTCATAGCACCTGGCTCGGTGCCCACTCTAGCCCGGCCAATACGAGGCTCTGCGATGTAGCGCACCGGGCTATGCCTGCACACTGGGGACTCCGTGCGCCTCACGGCATAACACGGTGCCTGCCCGGTCACCTCTCTCCACGGTAAGCACGGGGGAGTTGGCTCAGGTCTCCTACCTGACTTAGCCACACTCCCCATGTGCCTCCCTCCCAATACATGTTTGGGGCTGCCTCTCATCCCTGTTGCGCTGCCGTGTTTGTGTCGCCACAAATTTGGGTGAATTTTGGGCCATTCCTCCTGACAGAGCTGTTGTAACTGAGTCAGGTTTGTAGGCCTCCTTGCTCTCACGCGCTTCTGCAGTTCTGCCCACAAATTGTCTATAGGAATGAGGTCAGGGCTTTGTGATGGCAACTCCAATACATCGACTTTGTTGTCCTTAAGCCATTTTGCCACAACTTTGGAAGTATGCTTGGGGTCAATGTCTATTTCAAAGACCCATTTGCGACCAAGCTTTAACTTCCTGACTGATGTCTTGAGATGTTGCTTCAATATATCCACGTAATTTTCTTGCCTCATGATGCCATCTATTTTGTGAAGTGCACCAGTCCCTCCTGCAACAAAGCACCCCCACAACATGATGCTGCCACCCCTGTTCTTCACGGTTGGGATGGTGTTCTTCGGCTTGCAAGTCTCCCCCTTTTTCCTCCAAACATAACAATGGTCATTATGGCCAAACAATTCTATTTTTGTTTCATCAGACCAGCCCGTTTCATCAGCCCCTTTACTGTGGATATAGATACTTTTGTAACTATTTCCTCCAGCATCTTCACAAGGTCCTTTACAGTTGTTCTGCGATTGATTTGCACTTTTCGCACCAAAGTATGTTCATCTCTAGGAGACAGAACGCATCTCTTTCCTGAGATGTATGATGGCTCCGTTGTCCCATGGCTTTTATACTTGTACACTATTGTTTGTACAGATGAACGTCGTACCTTCAGGCATTTGAAAATTGCTCCCAATGATGAACCAGCCTTTTGAGGTCTTGGCTGATTTCCCATGATGTCAAGCAAAAAGGCACTGAGTTTGAAGGTAGGCCTTGAAATACATTCACAGGTACCCCTCCAATTGATCAGAAGCTTCTAAAGCCATGCCATCATTTTCTGGAATTTTCCAAGCTGTTTAAAGGTACAGTCAACTTAGTGTATGTAAACTTCTGACCCACTGGAATTGTGATACAGTGAATTATAAGTGAAATAATCTGTTTGTAAAAAATTGTTAGAAAAATGACTTGTGTCACGCGCAAAGTAGATGTCCTAACCAACTTGCCAAAACTACAGTTTGTTAACAAGAAATTTGTGGAGTGATTGAAAAACAAGTCTTAATGACTCCAACCTATGTGTATGTAAACTTCAGACTTCAACTGTAGATACCCCCACTAGAATTCCTATACTTTAATGAAGACAGCTTCTCAATCCTGGAGGGGGAAATCATTCATTTTCAGCCCCAGGGACATGTACTAGCCTGTGACGACCTAATTTCCAGAACTGGACAAGAACCTGACACCCTCACCACACAGGGGGACAAACACCTGCCTGGAGGTGACAGCATTCCCTCCCCCATATGCCCCCCAAGGCACAACTACAACAACATAACCAACAAAAATGGGTGACAAATCCTGCAGCTCTGTCGCACGTTGGGTATGTACATAGTCAATGGTAGGCTTCGAGGGGACTCCTATGGTAGGTACACCTATAGCTCATCTCTTGGCAGTGGTACTGTAGACTACTTCACTGACCTCAACCCAGTGTTTCTCAGAGCGTTCACAGTCAGCCCACTGACACCCCTATCAGATCACATCAAAATCACAGTCTACTTGAACAGAGCAATACTCAATCATGAGGCATCAAAGCCAAAGGAACGGAATAATGTTAAGAAATGCTATGGATTGAATGTAGTGTGGAAACCTACCAAAAAAACAACTAGTCAACAACAAATTATATCTCTTTTAGAGAACTTCCTGGACAAAACGTTCCACTGTAATAGTGAAGGTGTGAACTTGGCAGTAGAAAATCTAAACAGTATATTTGACCTCTCACCTTCCCTATCAAATCTAAAGTGTTCAAACAGAAAACCAAAGAAAATGAACAACAATTACAAATGGTTTGATGAAGAAGGCAAAAACCTCAAAGAAATTGAGAAACCTATCCAACCAAAAACATAAAGACCCAGAAAACCTGAGTCTACGCCTTCACTATGGTGAATCACTAAAACAATACAGAAATACATTACGGAGAAAAAAAAGGTACAGCAATTTAGAAATCAGCTCAATGTAATTGATGAAAATTGGAAAACACTAAACAAACAACAACACGAAGAGTTATCATTTCTCCTTCTCCCAAATCCGTTCAGCTGATGTTCTGAAAGAGCTGCAAAATCTGGACCCCTACAAATCAGCCGGGCTAGACAATCTGGACCCTTTCTTTCTAAAATTATCTGCCGAAATTGTTGCCACCCCTATTACTAGCCTGTTCAACCTCTCTTTCGTGTCGTCTGAGATCCCCAAAGATTGGAAAGCAGCTGCGGTCATCCCCCTCTTCAAAGGGGGGGACACTCTTGACCCAAACTGCTACAGACCTATATCTATCCTACCATGCCTTTCTAAGGTCTTCGAAAGCCAAGTCAACAAACAGATTACCGACCATTTCGAATCTCACCATACCTTCTCTGCTATGCAATCTGGTTTCAGAGCTGGTCATGGGTGCACCTCAGCCACACTCACCTTCTAACCTGCTGACAAATGTATGACCATAGAGACACATATTTCCCTCAGTTTTCACAGATCCACAAAGAATTTGAGAACAAACCCAATTTTGATGAACTCCCATATCTACTGGGTGAAATACTACAGTGTGCCGTCACAGCAGCAAATGTGTGACCTGTTGACACAAGAAAAGGGCGACCAGTGAAAAACAAACACCTTTGTAAATACAACCCATATTTATTTGTATTTATTTTCCCTTTATACTATTTGCACATCGTTACAACACTGTATATAGACTTAAAATGACATTTGAAATGTCTTTATTCTTTTAGAACTTCTGTGAGTGTAATGTTTACTGTCACACCCTGATCTGTTTCACCTGTCCTTGTGATTGTCTCCACCCCCTCCAGGTGTCGCTTGTTTTCCCCAGTGTATTTATCCCTGTGTTTCCTGTCTCTCTGTGCCAGTTCGTCTTGTATGTTCCAAGTCAACCAGCATTTTTCCTGTACTACTGCCTTTGCATTCTCCTTTTTCTAGTCCTCCCGGTTTTGACCCTTGCCTGTTCTGGACTCTGTACCTGTCTGCCTGACCATTCTGCCTGCCTTGACCTCGAGCCTGTCTGCCACTCTGTACCTCCTGGACTCTGAACTGGTTTTGACCTTTTGCCTGTCCACAACCATTCTCTTAACTACTCCTTTTTGGATTATTAAACATCTTAAACTCAAAACCATCTGCCTCCTGTGTCTGCATGTGGGCCTCACCTTGTGTCATGATAGTTTACTGTTAATTTGTATTGTTTATTTCACTTTTGTTTATTGTCTATTTCACTTGCTTAGGCAATGTTTACATATGTTCCCATGAATTTAATGTAATTGAATTGAGAGAGAAAGAGAGAAATCATAAAAAATAGAACCATATTATCGGGATATTTTTCCACTTTCTATCCCTCCAGTTCAAGCTTCTGAAGGCTGACCTTAGATATCTCTTTTTAAACTGTGGGAAAATAAATCGGTCAGAAGAGAAGTCAGGTCTTTCCATTTCAGATCTGGTCTTGGAAGTAAGAGATAGTGTGGCTGGAATACTGAGTATTGCCAGAGGGGATTTGAACAGTTCAGTTTGTAGAGTACTAATGTTGCAGAGCTAACACAGCACATGAAGACACCATCAGGATTTTAAAAGACCATTACAAGTAAATACCCAATATATGGCTACATGAAGCTAAATCTTGTTTTTGCTTCCCAAACACCTTCAATTCAAGCAATAGCCCATCAGTGAGTTAGTCATTTATGACTCAGAATGATATAAAATCTAATGAGAATCATAACTGAACCCCATCTCAATGATAGCTATCCAGGGAGAAATGTGGAAAATCTTAACCCCTAGATAGCTATAGGCTGGTATCCACAGGGCCAAGTAAAGGTTTCCTGGTATGTTGGCCATGTGTTTTTTATCCTTCCTCCACCATGTCCGTGACATCGCCTTTCACCACCAGTGGCACCTCCCTCCCCTTGTCTCTCCGGCCACTCGCGCATTCCCTCCTGCCCTTGTCAACACACTGACACATGATCCTAATTGGCCTCGGAGGCAGGGGTGTCTGCTGGCCCTGGCAGGAGTGTTTAAACACCCTCCCATGAAACCAGAGAAAGTGAAAGGCCAATTCTCTCTGGGCAGGAATGGAAATGCCAAACACAAACAACAGCCTCATTTTGGCATATCAAACGGGACAGACCCCGTACCCTGAGACATCAAACAAGGTTTCATTCCACCTGGTCAGACCAGACCCCATTCCTGACAGGTCAGAGGAGAAACCCATTCAAGTCCATTAAACACAACAACCATTCTGGCCTGTCAACAGATTTGGCGAACGAGTCACAGTTTGTGTTCTCACATAAATACTCTCAATGGCAGGACAGTGCACATACACAAGCAGGTAGTTGTAATTTCCTTGTTTGTTTGGGGTTCCTCAGGGCTCTATTGCTTGACCATACAGTAGACATCTGACATTCTTACCCCCAACAGCACATATTTTTGTTGTGGTCGTATACAAGTACACTTGATTCTACTTGTAATCAAGCCCTTGACATATAGAATCAGATGTTTCGTCTGGGGCTACAACAAAAATGTGTGATGTTAGGCGTACTCAAGGATTGGAGTTGGGAAACACTGTTCGAAACAATTCAAAGGTCTGTAATATAATGTGTGTGGGATGGGGCATTGTTCCGAGTATAATAAAGTGAAAGTAGCAGTGCAGGAAGCTCAGCTGACCTTGTGTCGGCCTACACCAACGTGGGAGCAAATTGCCATAAATTACAGGTGGCAGCTGGTAATTTACGACTCACAGAAAAACAGGCTGAATCATGGACAACAAAACACAGAGGATCTGACAAATGTCTCTAGACATTTAATGGCCGGTCAGTGTCTATAGTGCAGTTATAGTGCAGTTCAACCAGCAGAAACACCATCATTATCAGTGGAGGTGTATGTTTTGTGGTCCTGGTAAATAACACTGTAGTCCAACTATCATTAGAAAGGCAATCTGCCCATTTACAGGATGTGTGTAAATGCTTCCATTCTGTGTCTTTTCCACACCAGCCTTCTGTTTTGATAAATTACACCCGCTGTCAAGAATAGATAGTAATAGCTATGTAACCACCTTTTGTTTTGTATGTTTGTGTTGGTGAAATTCCCTCTACTGTAAAAACAGTACATTTCTATCACACTTCTATCCCCCCTCTCCTGCTCTCTCTCTCTCTCTCTCTCTCTCTCTCTCTCTCTCTCTCTCTCTCTCTCTCTCTCTCTCTCTCTCTCTCTCTCTCTCTCTATCTCCAATAGCCATGAGTGACAGTGCAGTACCTACTTCTAATGACACTCTCCAGCACGTTAGGTTCTCATTCTTATAGTGCTGCGGAGTGTCCGCGGCGTCCATCATTCAGGCAGACTCACGACGACAAGGACGAATTAAACATTCAGCCTAATGGAGAGGAGGAGGTCGATCACGTCACATAACCACGCATCGGGCCACAGTCCACCAGAAACTCACCAACTTCTCATATACGTACAGCAGGTCCTAGAGCTACTGAATCTACGTCATCATGTACCCAACGAAATTAGCCACACACTCCCAGACAATAAAACAAACATGGCAATGGCGATCTGACATTTCAGATGATGAGATCACATCTTTACGTTATACAATAGAACATGAGTTGTTACATAGTAATAGTACCTATTCTAAAACATCTCCCAGGGATGAATAATGTATGAGCTCAATGGATGAATTATTCAATAATGTGTCCTGGTTTTAGGGGCTTTAAAGTCTAGATTCTTCCCATGTGAAAGGCTGCCGAAGCCAGAGTCACTTTCAGAGCATCTGGAATGTTCCGGCTACTCTAGGTGCAAAACACATACACGTGTCATAGGAGTGATGGCTCATCTATACTTCATCCTTGGCGACATTCAAATGTATTTCCCTGGTGCTTTCCGCAAATTATTCTGAAACAGAAAAGACGACTGTTTGAGCTACGTTAACAGAATGATGTTCTCTCTCTGTTCCTCTTTGGTACTCTCTCTGTAAATCTCTCTCTCTGTCAACCTCTCTCTCTCTCTCTGTTTCCATCTCCATCCTCTCGCTCTCTCCTCCCATTTGAATAGCAGCAGTAGGGTGGATTCAGGGGGGACTGGAGCTGGGACTGAGGCCTCAGAATTGGAGCATTGAAATGGGTCACTTTCTCCTCACTGGTCCACCTCATGAGTTATGCAGAAGCCCTGCGCTCCGCAGTCTGATGAGCCAACAGACGACAGGCTCCGCTCTGAGCCAGTCTGGGATACACAAACACATAAAACACCCCCTCGCTGCTTGCAACCCTACTCCCTGCTACAAAAGGAAGGCAAATGTGGATTCAGGCTTGCTATATTTCAGGAAGGGTTAGTACCCATGGTTACAAGGGCCAACTGTATTTTGGCAGGGAAATGTAGAAGGTTGTCAAGTAGACCTCTGTATCCAGTGTTAGGTGGGTCTGTATGTATATACTGCATGTGAGGGATCTGCTCTCCATCTTGCTCAGGGATCGTTCCCTCCTTGGTCCTGCGGCTGTCATCAGGAGTATTATGGAGTGTGGGAGACACCTTGTGTTTTGACACAGTTGTCAACCATGTTGTGAGGAGAATACTTCAGTCCAACCTTCCAGATGGTCACCTGTCACCAGCTCATTAAAATATTTGTTTTGTTTTGGACATCGGGGTGTATATTTGTTGATTGACCAACTGAAAGCGTTAGTAGCAACAGAAATATTTAGGGTACCTAACAGTTTTTGTCCTGTTTTCACATGGCTTCTCTGGGCTCTGTTTTTAGTCTTGCACTCCAGTGTATTTCACTCAGAGAGCTAAAACAAACCGTTACCAACCAAATCATTCCTTTGAAGTCTTTCAGCAGGCTTCAACAGATGTATAATGACATCAGCATATTCACAGAACAGTCTGCTAAGGCCCCAGTCCAGGTGCAGTGTGACCATATTTCAATATGCAATATGTGCCTTTAAGAAATAATATTTACTTCGAGACGTTCCACCAACCCTGACAGGTTTCCATTCATGACTGTTCCATTTAAAGCTAGAATTCTTAATTGAAACAATAACAAAGCGGCACCCCGCCTCTGTTTTGGTATAAAGCTATGGATGCAAGGACTGTCCATGCCCTTGCCATTTTACATTTTGCTGCAAATATCCTACAAACTCAGTTTGAATATGCAAAGTAGATCATTCATTTTGGTTAAAATGTGTAAACAGCTTTGAAATGTTGTATCTACATAAACCAAATCACACGTACATTGAAATAAAATTGCTTCTCTAAACATACTAAATGTACTAAATATACGAACGTCTTAAGAGATACAAATCCAATACAACTGGAAATCACCAGCATGCTAAAGGAGAAAAGAGCAAAGACTGGATATTTCCCAAATAAATGTTAATTTAATCTTTTTATGTAGCTACAACATTTAAATGAGAGAAATGTGAGCACTGTGGGAATGTTGACCTTAGGGTGTTTAATAAAGGGGCAAAAAATCGAATCAAATTTTATTGGTCAAATACATAATGTTAACAGATGTTAATGTGAGTGTAGTGAAATGCTTGTGCTTCTAGTTCTAACAAATTCACAAATTAACAAATTCACAACAACTTCCTTCTACATACAAATGTAAAGGGATGAATAAGAATATGTACATATAAATATATGGATGAGCGATGGCCGTGCAGCATAGGCAAGATGAAATAGGTGATACAAAATACAGTATACGCTACCGTTCAAAAGTTTGGGGTCACTTAGAAATGTCCAAGGATATTTTTAAGTGAACCCAAACTTTTGAATGGTACTGTATGCATATGAGATGAGTAATGTAGGATGTGTAAACATTATTAAAGTGCCATTATTTAAAGTGACTAGTGATACCATTATCCATTTATTAAGTCCATTTATTAAGGTGGCCAGAGATTTGAGATTTTAGTCTGTATGTTAGCAGCAGCCTCTCTCAACTACTGTCACACCCTGATCAGTTTCACCTGCCCTTGTGATTGTCTCCACCCCCTCCAGGTGTCGTTTATTTTCCCCAGTATAGTTATCCCTGTGTTTCCTGTCTCTCTGTGCCAGTTCGTCTTGTATGTTTCCAAGTCAACCAGCTTGTTTCCCCGATCTCCTGCTTTTTGCATTCTCCTTTTTCTGGTCCTCCCGATTTTGACCCTTGCCTGTTTCTGGACTTTGTACCACCTGCCTGACCATTCTGCCTGCCTTTACCACGAGCCTGTCTTCCACTCTGTACCTCCTGGACTCTGATCTGGTTTTGACATTTTTGCCTGTCCACGACCATTGCCTTGCCTACCCCTTTGGATTATTAAACATTGTAAGACTCCAACCATCTGCCTCCTGTGTCTGCATTGGGTATTGCCTTGTGCCTTGACAACTGCAGCATTTGCAAGAGCCAAGTGACAACTGAGCAATAGCTTTAAACCGTAAACGTTTAAAAGATAATTAACATTTGAATAATTAGAACAGCAAAAACTAAATCAAACCCAATTCAGAAACTATTGCCTTTTTGAGTGAACTTTAGAGAAGGCGGCCCTGTGGAAGTCCTTTCTCCAGAGCTTGTTGAATGCATGCACTGAAACAATCAGAAAACACAACAGAAAAATGTCATTAGAATAGTGAAAACATTTTCGATTTTGGCATCTTAAAAGGTAGACACGACGGGTAATGGGCAGGTTTGGTCTTGGAAAACAGGGTCAGCTGTTACAAAGTTGCCTTGATGTTGCTATGCTTCTCACTGAAACTAGCATTCTATATATTTTTCAGAAAGGAAACAAGGTTTCTGCCTTGTATAAATGCTACGTGTAGCTAGCATAAACTGGGACTTACAGTAGGCATACCAAATCTGACTTTAAATGTGTGGCCAACTGTTTCTAGACAGCCACAGTAAACAAAAAATGTCTCCAGCCAAGACAGAACACAATTGATTCAAACTATTCAACTATGCTATGCAATCTAGACTTGGGACTTCATCATTAAGAGATGAGTTGTCTCTTCTTCCTGACTCGGGTGTATAAGGCTTGGGTGGAAGAAAAGCAACATAATATTGAGTTGTGCCTAATATTGCAATTCATATTATTTTTCCAAAATGGAATATGTGAACACATCTCAAAGCCATGCATGCAAGAAGCCTTGACCTGGTGCACACATATTTGTATGACCTCAGTTTGATTGAAGCCATCAATCTGTATTGTTGCCTTGTCACTGATTGCTTCTAGAAAGAAGAGAAGGAACAACACACAATCAAATGTGCAAGCTACTAGTTTTAAGCGTTGAAATATCTAATTGTTACAAATAATTATTGTATGGGCTACATTTATGAGAATAATACATGCATTTGCTTAGCTTATCAAGCTTGAAGACAATACACTCATGTAATCATTCAAAACATGATTTATGAGTGAGTGCACAACAAACATCTTTCCAGAGTGTTGATTCATCATCCCCACCATCCCCGTTCATCCCCATAAGAGAACCCATTGAAGAAACCTTTTTGGTTGTAAAACCCTTTCCCTCAAATGATTCTACATGGAACCCAAAAGTTCTACCTGGAACCAAAAATACTTCTACCTGGAACCAAAAAGGCACGGGGAACAGCCGAAGAACCGTTTTGGAACCCTTTTTTCGAAGAGTGTACTGAACAGTATGCAATCAGAGATCTAGTAACCTCCATATAGTATACATAGTTTTCCTCCCTAGCTTACTCCCAACATGGTACCTTCAGCACTGAATTCTGAGCAACTACCTCTATACAAGGGAGCTAGGTGCGCCATCTCAATCAGCTTACTAAAGGTAACATTAGTAGCCTAGCAAGAGCACAGCTTTTCATGAGCTAGTGAGAGGAAGTGTAAAGGAGGCCAAGGAGGCAAGCAACTGCAATCAGAGAAGCAAATCACTTCTAAAACATGTGATCTCCTCTGGCAGTGAATTAAGTGGGGGAAATGTTTCGCTATTGACCAGGCTTCGGCGTGTGTTAGGCTGATATGACCCAAGGTAAGATAGTTTTGTACAGGCTGTACCTGGTAGATCTGAATGGGTTTGGTAGGATCCTGGAGGATCTAACCAATGATTCTGGTAAGGCCTCTAAGAGATTCAAAATGGACAAAAGGGGAACAAAGCACTACACACCTACAGGATGTGTCCTCGTGAAATGTAAATGCAAAAGTTCAGAAAGTGTTCCATGTGAATGAAATAACCATCACTCAACTCCCATTGTTTTTATTACAATGTCCTAGTGTTACAAACGTTAAAGCCCACCTGGCTCATCCTGTGCACCATCTATCCTCCAATCAAAGGTCAAAGGTCATCATCGCCATTTCCTGTTTCTCCAGAGGCATGATACACAGACGTACTACAGCATCCTGACAGCTACAACGCTGCATGTCAGATTGAATGTATGATTCACGTCTCCACGACTAAGAAGAGGCATAAAATGTTCCGCTCCATTAGAAAGCCAGTGGGATTCCATGAGAACTTGATCATCGGGTTACAGCCTTGTCTAGATGCTCTGTTGTGGAAACTTATATGGCACCAAAGGGAGATTTGTACCTATAAAATATAAGGAGAAAGGCATGGGAACGCATTTAGATTAAATTAGCCATCTGATTTACTGTATTTCAAAGCTGGACCTACTGAACTCTTGAACTGTGACTCTATAGACCTTACCATACATTCACTCACTCACACACACTCCTACACATAGGCTAAAACACACACTCCCATACACACACACTCACTCAGACACACCCCTACACATAGGCTAAAACACACACTCCCACACACACACACACACACACACATCCACGCTACACACACACTCCATGACTGTTGTTACTCGAATCCTGTGTATGATATGATGCATTTATAGTACTGCACAATGTGTGCTATTACTGGACAATCTATTGCACAATTCCCCTGGACATGTTTTAAATATCGGTCTTAGTTCGGTGAGTGCCTTCTTGTTTAATACTGTGTATAATATTCTTGCTAAGTGAATATCCTATTTTTGTTTAATCAAGTTCTTATTTGACTTTTTTTTTAAATAACTCTTTGCTTACCTAGTTACTTGTTTCTAAGTAAGCATTGCATTGCACTGTTTACTTCATGTACATCGTTAACACGGAGAATAAACAAACGTGAATTTGAATCCAATCTGAGTGAGAGTTATTCAGAAACACAGTAGTTTTGCCCCTTGAGGCGGGGTTCAGAGGTCACATTTAGGTTTAGGTTAGTTCCTGGTTTAAGGACAGGCAACCCTACACACATGGTAGGACTATAGCTTGAATAACAAAGCACACATTTATGACCACAGAAGCAAGTGGATAAGAGATGTGGACAGAATCGTATGGACCTTTCAAAATCACTATGAGGTTAAAGAATGGATGAGGAGAGAAGAAAGGGAAATTGAGAGAGAGGTAAACGGGTTCTCTGCAGGCGTTAGTGAAGGAGAATAAATCATATCATGTTGTACATTATGTGTAAATAGATAGTTTCACTCATGCCTTAAAAGATACATGATGGATGCCACATCAGGAACGGAGCCAACGCAAATGTCCCCATTGTTTTGGAAGGTAATGGCGTTATGTTATTTTAGTGAACGTGGTGAGCTATCAGCTCCTCAGTGGCGCAGCAGACTAAGGCACTGCATCTCAGTGCTAGAGGCATCATGACAGACCCTGGCTCGATTCTGGGCTGTATCACAACTGGTTGTGATCGGGAGTCCCATAGGGTGCCACACAATTGGCCCAGTGTCGTCCGGGTTAGGGGATGGTAAATAAGAATTTATTCTTTAACTGACTTGTCTAGTTAAATAAAGGTTAAATAAAGAAATGCTTCATCAACATTTTTGTCACAGCTCGTGTTTTGTGACAAGTAATTTGCCTCCTCCTCCACCACCCTAGGAAGGTTAAGTGATCGCTGATGATTATTTCTGTGTGAAGTCATTCCTGGCTGTGTGGAAGGGGAGTCTCAAGTGGCCACTCAGCCCAGCATGGACACCCTATTGTGGGATGTACAATGGGGTCTTTGAGAGAGAGAGAGAGAGAGAGAGAGAGAGAGAGAGAGAGAGAGAGGGAGAGAGAGAGAGAGGGAGAGAGAGAGAGAGAGAGAGAGAGAGAGAGAGAGAGAGAGAGAGAGAGAGAGAGAGAGAGAGAGAGAGAGAGAGAGAGAGAGAGAGAGAGAGAGAGAGAGAGAGAGAGAGAGAGAGAGAGAGAGGGAGGCCCAAGCAGAGGTGATAGGAGAGAGTGACACCTAGGGCTCCTTTATCACCACAGAGAGAAAAGGGAAAGAGAGAGGGGAGCAGTACGAGAGAAATATAAAGGGATATTGCAACAATAGGGCAGAGGCAGTGGATATAAAATAGGGGAGAGAGAGAGAGAGGGAGAGGAGGAGCATTATCATTCTCTCATCCCTCTCTTTCCCACTCACTCCCACACACTGGCCGACCGACTGGGCCTCGGGATGTGTGTGGGGAAAGGGATTTAGTTTACACCTGTTATTAACAACATTCACTTTGGCGTGTTCTTGCAGGTGCTGAAATTTTCCTGAGAGGAAAAACAGAAAGCCTGACGGTGGGTGTCTCTGCGTTTTCCTTTTCTCTGGCTGTTGGTTTCTCTCCAGCGGTGTGTTGGCAGCAGCCGTGGCAGCAGCCATTACTATGAGAAATGACAGCCAAGGCTGGGCCAACCTTCAGGCCTCTCACAGAGAATAGAACCTGAACAATCACATACACAATGCCCCATACGTGCACACACACACACCACACACCACGCACGTGCACTCACACACAGACACACATGTTAGGGCCATTTCAGACTGGCCCACACGACATGGCAGTCAGTGGCAGGTGAATATAGCTCCGAACAGGGAAGAGAAAGCTTGACCTTTATTCCCAGTGCGTCTCTTCAGCCTCTCTATATATTTGACTGGGAGGAGAGCCTCAGAGACAAAAGGCGAAAGCACTTAGGATAACAGCGACGGCAGACTTCAACCGTTTCAGAATTATAATAAATTATTTCCACTAAAAAGCCAAGAGCTGAATCGGCTTTGACTAAATCCACCTGTGCTTTTGACTGTGACCAAAACACATTATGAAAATATATAAATGTGTTATGCCTCATTACAAATGGATGCTTCTTTGAAAAAACTCAAACTAAACCTAAATAGACGTCAATTCTGAAAACCGAGCAAAACATGTTTTTACTGATGAGTACTGATGTCAGTGGTGTTTGTACAGTAATACTGATGTCATTGGTGTTTGTACAGTACTAATGATGTCATTGGTGTTTGTACAGTACGGATGTCATTGGTGTTTGTACAGTACTAATGATGTCATTGGTGTTTGTACAGTACTAATGTCATTGGTGTTTGTACAGTACTAATGATGTCATTGGTGTTTGTACAGTGCGGATGTCATTGGTGTTTGTACAGTACTAATGATGTCATTGGTGATTGTACAGTACTACTAATGTCATTGGTGTTCCTACAGTACTGATGGCAGTGGTGTTTGTAGAGTACTACTGATGCCATTGGTGTTTGTACAGTACTAATGATGTAGTTGGTATTTGTACAGTACGGATGTCAGTGGTGTTTGTAGAGTACTAGTGATGTCATTGGTGTTTGTACAGTACTACTAATGTCATTGGTGTTCCTACAGTACTGATGGCAGTGGTGTTTGTAGAGTACTACTGATGCCATTGGTGTTTGTACAGTACTACTGATGTAGTTGGTATTTGTACAGTATTAAAGGGAAAGAGGAAAGGGGGATACCTCGTCAGTTGTACATCTGAATGCCATCAACTGAAATGTGTCTTCCGCATTTAACCCAACCCCTCTGAATGAGAGAGGTGCTGGGGGCTGCCTTAACCTCTTACACTTATGGTGGCGCTATTTCATTTTTGGAAGAAAAACGTTCCCGTTTTAAACAAGATATTTTGTCACAAAAAGATGCTCGACTATGCATATAATTGCTACTGTTCGAAAGAAAACACTCTGACGTGTCCAGAAATACAAATATCTTCTCTGTGCGTGCCCTTTAACGTGAGCTTCAGGCAAAACCAAGATGACTTGGCATCCAGGAAATGACAAGGATTTTTGAGGCTCTGTCTTTCATGATCTCCTTATATGGCTGTGAACGCAAGAGGAATGAGTCTGCCCTTTCTGTCGTTTCCCCAAGGTGTCTGCAGCATTGTGACGTATTTGTAGGCAGATCGTTGGAAGATTGACCATAAGAGACCACATTTACCACGTGTCCGCCCGGTGTCCTGCGCCGAAATTGGTGCGCAAAAGTCACCTGCCAGTATTTTTCCATGGGCACAGAGAGAGAAGCAAGCTTCCACGAACTGCATGTCAATGAAGAGATATGTGAAAAAACACCTTGAGGATTGATTCCAAACAACGTTTGCCATGTTTCGGTCGATATTATGTAGTTAATCCGGAAAAAGTTTCACGTTGTAGGTGACTGCATTTTCGGTTCGTTTCGGTAGCCAGGCGCAATGTAGAAAACGGAACGATTTCTCCTACACACAGACGCTTTCAGGAAACACTGCGCATTTGGTATGTGGCTGGGAGTCTCCTCATTGAAAACATCAGAAGCTCTTCAAAGGTAAATGATTTTATTTATTTGGTTATCTGGCTTTTGTGAAAATGTTGCGTGCTACATGCTACACAAAATGCTATGCTAGCTTTGCATACTCTTACACAAATTAGTCAATTTCTATGGTTCAAAAGCATATTTTGAAAATCTGAGATGACAGTGTTGTTAAGAAAAGGCTAAGCTTGAGAGCAAACGCATTATTTTAATTTTATTTGCGATTTTCAGAAATCGTTAACGTTGCGTTATGCTAATGAGCCTGAGGCTTAGTCACAATCCCGGATCCGGGATGGGGAGTTTCAAGAGGTTAATTGACATCAACATCTTCCTGATGTCATTGGTGCTTGTACAGTACTACTGTACAGTTCTACCACGCAGCTATTCTGGCAGTGGGGTGACATGGCGTCCAGTCCAGCACATTGACTCTCAGACCACATCCAGGACCACTCAGCCTTATATTATTAATGTCTCCCAACCCGGATGGAGCCAGAGAAGGAGTGAGGTGTGACTGGATCGACACCCCCCAAGGGAAGGGGGTTCAGAGGGAGGGAAGTGTCAGCTGTGCCCAGCCTCCCCGGAGACCCTCTCAGGGCCACAGGTGTATGGAGAGGTAGGGGGCTCGTAGTTCAACCACACAGATGGTGCTCCGCTCGGGGACCCGCGGCGGCCAGGGAGATCTGGCAGCGGAGGGATTGTTCGATGCTGTCAGGGTTGGGGCCATGGGCTTCTCTCTTTCCTACTCACTCCCACACACTGACCAACCGACTGGCCGGCCAAGGGATGATTAACGGGCAAAAGCCAGCTCCCCATCCATCTTCTTCCCTCTCTCCCTGCTCTCTCTCGGTCTATCTCTCTCTCTCCCCTAAGTCGTGTCTCCCCTGTTGCTGACCTCTTTTGTCCTTGATCCTTTCAGAGGTTACTTCCTCTGTCTTTTGTCGTCATAACTCAGTCTACATAGGAGGTAGCAGTGATCTTGCAGGAGAGTGGAAGGGAAATGGCATTGGCTGAGTTTAAGCGGAGGCCCTTTGAGTAGTGGCGGGCTTCTAAGTAGGGGAAAAATAGATTCCAACTGACATTTCAATGGTGCTACATTTCAAGTACTCTCAAACTGTTGTAGTCCTCATGATAATGATTCATTCATCATTTAAATAACATCACCGACACACTCACACACTCTCGCACACACACAGGCACGCGCACGCGGACACGCACACGCACACACACACGCACACACACACACACACACACAATGATATTAAACTGCCCCTGTACTTCTAACCTTGGGCGTAGAATGATTCTGAACAATACTTCATGAGAGAGAGAGAGAGAGAGAGAGAGAGAGAGAGAGAGAGAGAGAGAGAGAGAGAGAGAGAGAGAGAGAGAGAGAGAGAGAGAGAGAGAGTAAATGCATTATTACACAGGCTTATTGGACTGGATTTCCAACGTCTTTAGGATCCATTTATACATCAGACATAATGTAATTTTCTAATATCCTTAACGGTAAGCTAAAAGGAAAGAAGACAGTGGGGAGTTAATTAAATCTGGAACATTTCAAGATTTTAATCATTGACTTGAGAGAAAACAGGGATTTTCTGTCCTTGTCCTTCTAAATAGAATAAGAGAAATGCATGTACTTAATTTCCTGGAAAGGTCTTCACATGATAGTTCAAAGGAAAAGCTGGAACATTTTATATTAAAGCACTTCTCTCTACCTCTTGACTAGGGGTTTTCACATTAATTGCATTACTCAAATCCCAATCACACTCTCATCAGCAGGAAATTGACCACATAGGCATTCAAATATAGATTTAGAAACAGGGAGAAAATGTCCCAGAATTCTCTCCTGTTGAGCGTACAGAATAGTCGTCATTTTTAGACCATTTTAATTCAGTTGCCTCCCTGGACATATTCGCGATGCACATGTTTTACAGTGACTTTCTTTGTTTTACTGTCTTCAACCAAATGCTTTCCAGAACTAGCAATGACTGACAGAAAATATCCTCTATCTATCGGCACAGTCATACATTTACCCAGCATGTTTGGTCTTGCCCATCTGTAAATAACCTGTGAACAACATGGCTGCATCACTGTTGCCATGGCATCGGTCTCGTAAACAGGAGTTTCGCAGGCAGGGAGCGAGGTGGCCGTTGGCCTACGCTTCCTGTACTGGCCTAGGGAGAGCAAAGCGACCATTATAGTGGGTCTTTGAGCCTCATCAAAGACCATTAATTCAGCTGTTTCATCAGCACTCCTCACACAGGGGAAAAAAGGCAGCTTTGTCTATTATTATTATTATTTTTTTTTTTTTTCTTCCAGAAAATGTATTTAAAAAAGGAAGGCTATGGGAAGAAGACGAGTGAAGTTTTAATTGACCAAACATATCCTTTAAAACACTGAGTCTATCCTTTTAAAACAGCATTAGTGTCTTTCATCTCCTCAGCACAGCACCATCATTAAGGCTTTAGAATATTTTGCTCTGTTCTGCAATTCATTAGTAGAGAGGAACGGGACACATTGGGGCTGGGAAACTTTGAAAAACTCCTAATAGTCCATTTATTTAGCCGTGATGTCAGCACCACCGGTCCCCTCCACAATCAAACTTTTAACACCTCTTCATTACTCCCTTCCTGCTGCCTATAGGGGCACAGGACAACATTCTGAAGCCTGGAAGACTCTCTTACAGCCTCCAAATTACCTCAGGCTGTCTCAATAACAGTACCTAATACATAAGGACTTCACCAAATGGGGCATAGGTAACCAAACACAAACAAATATCCGGCTAAATGCACACCGGTCAGTTCATTGTAGAACCCTCCATTACTCTAGTGTTTTGAGGAGATTCCTTCCAAACACATTTAACGAACCACGTCCCCTATGTTTCTTTTTTGTTTGTCATGGTCCGTCAAGCCAGATGTTTACCATCAGTTCAGCCTAGATGTATTCTCAATTGTGATGTCAATGTTTGTCAATCATTTTGTTACAGAAAGGTTTAGACCCTGCTAAATCAAGAATAACATTGTTCCTTACATAAAAAGCCTAATGGCTTTCACCATCAAATTGTCCACATACATTTTCTCAAAACGGAATAAACGCATCTGCATCCACCCAAATGTGGATTTGGGGACAATGGGATCTCTCTCTCTATCTCTATGTTTTCTTAATCTCTCTCTCTCTCCCCCTTATCCCCCTCTTTCTTGTCTCTCTCACTTTAATGATATCTTCCTTACTGCAGTCTATTGCTGTCTCTCTATCTCGCGCTCTCTCTGCTCTTTCCCTCTCTGTCTCTGTCTTTCTCTTTCAGCTCTCTCAACGTTGTTCTCTGCCACAGTGTGAATGTTCCCCTCATTCATCAGACATCGCCGGCCATATTCACATCCCTCACAAGAGAGGAGAATGCTAAATAAAATAGTCAGCGGTGAGTTTGGAATAATTCCTCTCCCTTCATATGTACTGCGGTGAAGCCCTACTACCGCAACCATCCAGATACATGTCACCCTGTTGGCTGTGAAACGACATCCTTTTTGCTCCCCAATTGTTAGTAGTTACAGTCTTGTCTCATCGCTGCAACTCCCGTACGGACTCGGGAGAGGCAAAGAAGGTGGAGAGCCCTGCGTCCTCCGAAACACAACCCAACCAAGCCACACTGCTTCGTGACACCATACACATCCACCCAGAAGCCAACTGCACCAACGTGTCAGAGGAAACACCGTACACCTGGCGACCTGGTGCACTGCGCCCAGCACAGGAGTCACTTGTGCACAATGAGACAAGGATTTCCCTGCCGGCCAAACCCTCCCTAACCCAGACGAAGCAGGGCCAATTGTGCGCCATGGGCCGGCTGCGACAGAGCCTGGGCTCGAACCCAGAATCTCTGGTGGCACAGCCTTAGACCACTGCGCCACCCGGGAGGCCTGAAACAATGTTCTTAGTGATTGCCTAAAATCCCTTACCCTGGGTAAGAAAGGTAATTTCACTAAGGTGATTACTCCCATGTTTGGCAGATAAGCCTGCATGTTGTTTCATGCAGGCATTATCAACAGACACCCCGCCCGGGGATTTCAATCTGCTCACTAGATCAATTACAGCTTCATATCTCTCGATCTGCATCCACCCAAATGAGGAGGTGGGATGATTACAGTACCCTGCCCTGAACTTTAGTCACTGTCACTAACCGGCTACCACCCGGTTACTGAACCCTACACCTTCAATCTACTCTATGTACATAGGCATGGAACACTGGTCATTTAAAATAATGTTTACATACTGTTTTACCCACTTCATATGTACAGTAGATAATATATTCTAGCCAGGGCCTATCCTATTTAACGACTGCTGTACATGTGTGATTATATCCTATGTATTCTACAGACATAGTACATATTCTATACTCCATCATGTCTATACATCCCATCACATATACTCAGGACTCGAACATTGCTCGTCCTAATATTTGTTTATTTCTATTACTTTTTAGATTTGTGTGCATTGTTGTGTATTGTTAGATAATACTGCACTGTTGGAACTAGGAACACCAGCATTTGGCTACACATGCAATTACATCTGGTAAATATGTTTATGCAACCAATAAAATTTGACTAGATTTGATTTCTCGCCTCTCTCTTGAATCCTATCTCTTACTATATCACCCTTTCTACATCTCATTCTCTCTCTCTCCCTCTCTCTCTCTCTCTCTCTCTCTCTCTCACTCTCTCTCTCTTTCTCTCTCTCTCTCTCTCTCTCTCTCTCTCTCTCACTCTCTCTCCCTCTCTCCCTCTCTCCCTCTCTCTCTCTCTCTCTCTCTGTGAGTCAACATTGTTGTCTGTCACAGTGTGAATGTTCTCCTCATTCATCAGACAACGTGGTCATGTTCACGTCCTCCACCACCTACTGGTGTTCATTAGCATCAGAGAGGGGAGCGCCGGAGAAAATAACAATAAGTGGTCTATCACATCATCTAGCCAACCCCGGAGAGAGAGACAGACAGTCCCCATCAAGTTCAACTTAATGTTCTCAGGCACAGATAAGAACCCATTAGTTCTTACCCTTGGGACATTATCAGCAAAGTGCATTGTCTGTCTGTTTATCAAGCATACAGCATGGAAAAGCAAGACGCTCTTCACACTTGTCCCTGTCACACAGACATCCTCTTTAGCCCCAAGTAAATATCTCCCTGTGTTGCAAGATACAATACTTGTCAACAATGTAGTGTTTTCACCATATATTGATGCCTGAGTTGTTCCTATTTCACACGGCCTGCAGCTGTTCAACATCCTCATTAAGATAAGTTTCAAGTTTTAATAGTTGTATGTTTTTCCATCTGGTTTTATGTCATAAACTACATAAAACGCAATGGAAAAATGATTCGGAGTATCTTAAATGATATCATGGGTAGAAAACACAACTCGGTAAATACGAATGTGTTCTTAACTGACTTGCCTAGTTAAATTAAAGTTAAATAAAATATACAACCATTAATCTCCATCGTTCATTGAAGTTTGTGTCATTTATAACAAAACCTTTGGATATCGCCAATCGTTTCAATTACTATTTAACCGGTAAAGTGAAAAAAACTCAGTTGTGAAATGACAACATTGAACAGTGATTGCTGCTTTGAATTTGGTAAAGTTAGTGTGGGAGAGGTGGAAAAACTAATGTTATCCATCAACAATGAGAAGCCACCAGGTATAGACAACCGTAATGGGAAACCATTGAGAATGGTAGCAGGCTGTCATGCCACCCCTATTTGCTATACTGTATCTTTAACCAAAGTAAAAAGGAGTGTATGTCCACAGGCGTTGAAGGAAGCTAAAGTAATTCCACTGCCTAAAAATAGCAAAGTATCCTTTGCTGGGTCTAACATCCGCCCAATCAGTTGGCTGCCTGCTCTTAGTAAGCTGATGGAGAGGATTGTGTTTGACCAAATACAATGCTATTTTCCTGAGAACAAGATAATGACTGACTTTCAGCATGCTTTGTCACGGCCGCCGAAAGAACTGGACCAAAGCGCAATGGTGTGAGCGTACATATTATATTTAATTTAAAATAGCGCAGACAAAACAATAAACAATACAAAACAACAAACAATACAAAACAACCATGAAGCTTAAGTGCTATGTGCCACAAACAAAGACAACTACCCACACAGAAAGGAGGGAAAGAGGCTACCTAAGTATGGTTCCCATTCAGAGACAACGATAGACAGCTGTCCCTGATTGAGAACCCTACCCGGCCAAAACAAAGAAATACAAAAACATAGAAAATAGAACATAGAATGCCCACCCAAATCCCACCCTGACAAAACCCAAAATAGAGACATAAAAAGCTCTAAGGTCAGGGCGTGACATGCACTCAACTTGTAATGTACTGACTCAGATGACCGATGATTGGTTAAAAGAAATGGATAATAAGATGATAGTTGGAGCTGAATTGTTAGATTTCAGTGCAGCCAACCTTTGATGTTATTGATCATACATTGTTATTAAAAAAACTCACTTGCTATGGCTTTACATCACCTGCCATCACGTGGTTGGAGAGTTATTTGTCCAATAGAACCCAGAGAGTGTTCTTCAATGGAATCTTTGCTAACATCAGATACTGTATGTCCAGTGTGGTGTCACTCAGGGCAGTTGCCTTGGGCTGTTACTCTTTATTTTTTACAAATTATTTTCCACTGGTCTTACGCAAAGCTAGAATTACTATGTATGCCGATTATTCCACACTCTACATGTCAGCACTCAAAGCCAGAGAGCTCACTGAAATTCTAAATAAGGAGTTACATTCAGTATCAGAATGGGTGATTAATAATAAACTGGTCTTAAATACATCTTAAACTAAAAGCTTTGTATTTGGTTCAAAACATTCTCCAAGACCTAAACCTCAACTAGAGTTGTACATAAAGGGTGTGACTATTGAGCAAGTTGAGGAAAATAAACTCCAAGGTATAACATTGGATGATCAATTGTCAGGGTCAAGTCATTTTGACAGAGTTTACGATACGTTGGAGAGGGGTATTTCTATTATAAAAATATGTTCTGCGTTTTTGACACAAAAATCAACTGGTTGTTCAGGCTCTGGTCTTGTCCCATCTTGATTACATGGCGATATGGTCAAGTGCCGCAAAGAAATACCTAGCAAAGCAGCACGCCTTGCCCTTCGCCGCACATAAATAACTAAAAGCAACAACATGCATGCCAGCCTTTCCTGGTTGAGGATTGATGAGAGATGAACTGCTTCTCTTTTAGCTTTATCATGAAGTAACATTCAGCTCAGACACCCATACGTACTGTTCCCCACAAGACATGCCTCCACGGGTCACCAAGCCCGAAAACAAATTCACGGCAACGCACAGTTTAATTAATACAGAGCCATGATCGCATGGAACTACCTTTACTCAAGTTAACAGGACAATTACCTAATTAAACAACAACCGAATTAAACAACAACATAGAACGGCGGGGACTGTGAGGGGACACACAAGCACACGCACACAAAGACACACTCTAACACACATAGTTTTGGTTGTTGTATTGTTTGTAAAAAAAAATAAAAAATGTAATGGTTGTATTGTTTGTGTATCGTTGTATTTTACATTTGTGTGACTGTTCTTGTTGATCAATGTTTTGTTACTTGTCATGTTTGGTGTTTTTTATGGACCCCAGGAAGAGTAGCTGCTGCTTCTGTAAAAGCTAACGGGGATCCAAATAAACAAACAAACAGTATGTGATTAGGTAACACCCTGTTAGGAGATGGGACAGAGAAGCGGGGTGATGAGTGAGTGAAAGAGGTGTGAGAGGGGACCAGAGGGGAGTGAGGGAGGTGACAGAGCCCCAGCACACGGCTGTTCCTCTGGGATATTTCCTCTAGGAGACAGACCCTTGGATCTCAGGAGACCTACCGGGAGACCCCCGGAGCCCTGTGCTGATGGATGCACAGGTGGCTGACCATGAGCAAGGCCAGGCTGCTAACAGACGGGCCCAGGCCCCTACAGGATGAAGCTCAGACACAACACAGCTGAAGGAGGCCCGTGGAACTGGAACTGTCTGCATCAGAACACTCCAGAATGGCACCAACATTCTATAACATACAGTACCGGTCCAAAGTTTTAGAACACCTACTCATTCAAGAGTTTTCTTTATTTTTTACTATTTTCCACATTGTAGAATAGTAGTGAAGACATAAAAACAATGAAATAACACATATGGAATCATGTAGTAACCAAAAAAGTGTTAAACAAATCAAAATATATTTTATAGTTTTGATTAGTAGCCACCATTTGCCTTGATGACATCTTTGCACACTCTTGGCATTCTCTCAACCAGCTTCACCTAGAATGCTTTTCCAACAGTCTTGAAGGAGTTCCCACATATGTTGAGCACTTGTTGGCTGTTTTTCCTTAACTCCGCAGTCCGACTCATCCCAAACCATCTCAATTGGCTTGAGGTACGGGGATGGTGGAGCCCAGGTCATCTGATGCAGCACTCCATCACTCTCCTTCTTGGTCAAATATGCCTTACACAGCCTGGAGGTGATTTGGGTCATTGCCCTGTTGAAAAACAAATGATAGTCCCACAAAGCCCAAACTACATGGGATGGGGTATCGCTGCAGAATGCTGTGGTAGCCATGCTGGTTAAGTGTGCCTTGAATTCTAAATGAATCACACACAGTGTCACCAGCAAAGCACCCACTCACCATAACACCTCCTCCTCCATGCTTTAGGGTGAGAAATACACATGCAGAGATCATCCGTTCACCCACACCACGTCTCACAAAGACACGGCGGTTGGAACCAAAATTCCAAATCCCAAATCCAATTTGGACTCCAAACCAGAGTCCATTGCCCAAGTTTCTTGGCCCAAGCAAGTCTCTTATTATTATTGGTGTCCTTTAGTAGTGGTTTCTGTGCAGCAATTCGACCATGAAGGCATGATTCACACAGTCACCTTTAAACAGTTGATGTTGAGATACCCCCGGCCTTGTCCCGTTGAGATACCCCCGGCCTTGTATCGTTGGACGGGGCCATCGTGCCTCCCGACCCCTCCTGTCTCAGCCTACAGTATTATTGCTGCAATAGTTTATGTGTCAGGGGGCAAGGGTCAGTCTGTTATATCTGGAGTATTTCTCCTGTCTTATCCGGTGTCCTGTGTGAATTTAAGTCTGCTCTCTCTAATGCCCTCTCTCTCTCCCTCTCTCTTTCTTTCTTTCTTTCTTTCTTTCTTTCTTTCTTTCTTTCTTTCTTTCTTTCTTTCTTTCTTTCTTTCTCTCTCTCTCTCTCTCTCTCTCTCTCTCTTTCTTTCTTTCTCTTTGCTGTTTTCAACTCTCTAGAGACAACAGGAGAGGTAGAGATACTCTGAATGATCAGCTATGAATAGCCAACTGACATTTACTCCTGAGGTTCTGACCCTCAACTACCACTGTGATTATTATTTTTTGACCCTGCTGGTCATCTATGACCATTTGAACATCTTGGCCATGTTCTGTTATAATCTCCAACCCATAACAGTCAAAAGAGGACAGGCCACTCCTCATAGCCTGGTTCCTCTCTATGTTTCTAGGGAGCTTTTCCAAGCCACCGTGCTTCTACACCTGCATTGCTTGCTGTTTGGGATTTTAGGCTGGGTTTCTGTACAGCACTTTGTGACTTCAGCTGATGTGAGAAGGGCTTCATAAATAAATGTGATTGATTAATTGATCTGTTACTTGAACTCTGTGAAGCATTTATTTAGGATGCAATTTCTGAAGCTGGTAACTTTAATGAACTTCCTTTCTTCCTTTCCTTCTTTCCAGTCCTCATGAGAGTCAGTTTCATCATAGCACTTGATGTTTTTTGCGACTGCACTTGAAGAAACTTTCAAAGTTCTTGACATTTTCCGTATTGACTGACCTTCATGTCTTAAAGCAATGATGGACTGTTGTCTCTCTTTGCTTATTTGAGCTGTTCTTGCTATAATATGGACTTGGTCTTTTAAAAAATAAGGCTATCTTCTGTGTACCCCCTTACAACTGATTGGCTCAAACGCATTGAGAAGGAAAGTGTCACGACTTCCACCGAAGGTGGTTCCTCTCCCTGTTCGGGCGGCGCTTGGCGGTCCTCGTTGCCGGTCTACTAGCTGCCACCGATCCTTTTTCCTTTTCTTTTGGTTTTGTCTGTTTTGTTTTTCACTTGTGTTCTATTTGGTTTATTAGGGGGGGTATTTAAATCTCGCCATTTCCTCTGGGTTTTGTGCAGGATAGTTTGTTTGCTGTCATTTAGTTTTAGTTTTCTTGGGTTTAGTTTAACAGGTGGGTTTTCCCTGGACTGTGTCTGAGTGGGTTTTGAGGCTACTGTTGTAGTCTGCTTTCCTGTTATTTGGACTTGTTAAATAAACACCCTTTTCGAAACTTGCTTTCTCCTGCGCCTGACTCCACACCCACGTCCGCTTGGGGAGAATCTGACAGAAAGAAATTCCACAAATGAACTTTTAAGAAGGTACACCTGTTATTTGAAATGCATTCCAGGTGACTACCTCATGAAGCTGGTTGAGAAAATGCCAAGAGTGTGCAAAGCTGCCATCAAAGCAAAGGGTGAAGAATCTCAAATATAAAATATACTTTGATTTGTTTAACACTTTTTTTGGTTACTACATGATTCCATATGTGTTATTTCATTATTTTGATGTCTTCACTGTTATTCTACAATGTAGAAAACAGTAAAAATAAAGAACAACTTTTGAATGAGTAGGTGTTCTAAAACTTTTGATGGTACTGTATACCATTAGGAGGAGTGGTGATAGCAAGAGCCAATAAAAGATGGCTACTAATATAACTGTATTATCTTACACAGACAAATATAATTGATTATGGTCACTAATTGATAAATATTTGTACAAATACTGCGCAGAATACCAGATTATATTTGGCTGTCTATTATGTGTAGATTGAATTAGTTTAATGATATTCAACTGACACGTATATTCATTATTATTGTAAAACATGTATGTTTTCAGAGGACACCATGGAATACTCATGAGAAATCAGCTGGCTAATTCGTTATGCACATACAGTTACTGTAGGTAGAGCGATCCAGGCCCAGCTGGGGGGAGACTAACTGTGAGTGCCAGTAGTGACAGGTCACAGCTATGTACTCGAACATAAACCCTCTCAGAGTCTGACTGCACACCAGATCCAGGACCCAGTCTGCAGAGGAACTCCCCAAGCCCCCAGATCCCTCCTCAGACGCAAGCTATTCACACATGCACGCAATCAGACCTCCTCCAGCATGGGGCCAAGGCCGGGATCAGAGGGGGCGTGGAACTGTCACTCAGCCCAGATCTGGCCTCCTGGGTCAGGTACATGGTGCTGGTGGGCTGGGTTCTTTGGTGCGCTGGGTTCTCTGGGGCTCTGAGTTTGGTAAAAAGCTGAGGGAAGGGCCTGGAGAAATGTAACCACTCTCAAATTCACAGACAGAGGTATGGATGCAAGGTCTGACCATTCATTATATCAGAAATTATAGTGTTAACCATGTTTTGAGGCTATACAGTGCTACAGATTGACATTGTTTTCAAACACTGGCTTCAAACAAGTGTATATTTTGGAATTGAATTGGGTATGGCAGTTGAACTAAGCTCATGAGGCATTTCTAAGTTATATTCTTGTTGTCTCAAAGTGGGGAGATGAGCAGGGCTGGTGGACAGTCGATCCAAGTTTATCATTTGAGAACTTAAAGTGGACTCTTGACTTTTCAGACAATCAAAATCCATCGATCTGAATGTTTTGTTTGTGTCTGTGCAAGAGGGGTTTGGTAAATTGCCCATGATTATGTCTTGATTAACCATTGATGTTATTCTCAACAACTTTGTCAACTTCATATTGCAAAGTCTGTTCTGTACCCATTTGAACTCAGTATGAAAGTTGCCACAGAAGCTATTGGGCTTCCATTTTGGTACATCTCTTTAAAATTCAGATCTAAATTCAAACCAATCAACTCCCGTGGTGTAACAAACTACTTCGTCTGATGAGGAGTAGGAAGGATCGGACCAAAATGCTGCGTTGTAAGTGTCCATGCTAACTTATTATATCAGAACACGAAAAATACAAAATAACGTGAGGGAAAGAAATGAAAATCGAAACAGTTCTGTATGGTGAAAACACAGACACAGAAAACAACTACCCACAAACGCCAGGTGGGAACAGGCTACCTAAGTATGGTTCTCAATCAGAGACAACGATTGACAGCTGCCTCTGATTGGGAACCATACCAGGCCAAACACATAGAACTATAACACACAGAACAAACATAGAATGCCCACCCCAACTCACGCCCTGACCAAACTAAAATAGAGACATAAAAAAGGAACTAAGGTCAGGACGTGACACGTGGTTCATAATTTATGCCATGCTAGGCATGGAAACGAACAGAACCGTAACCTCCAATTCAATTAAATCACACAGAACAGAAAATACAAGTCCCCAGCTTTCCATTTTGCGTTTCATTATCAACCAAGTGCTGAACAGTCCCCACTTTCAAAAACCGAGACCGACCCCCCCCCCCCTCACACACACACAACTTACTTTACATACAGAACAAGAGTGCATTTAATTTTTCTCCTAATTACGCTAATGGAGGTTTCTTTGTCAGACGAGGTGCTACCAAACGGAGGAAGTTAAGGAAAGAGGCTCTCAGAGCTCAAGGCTCCATTGTCTGGTAAAGTCCCTGGCTTACACTGGCAGGCAGAGGGGACCGACGGTAATTAGTTTAGCGCTCTCAGCTTCGCCCTCTGCCAGGAGAGGGCTTTACCCACAGAAAGGTAACTCCGGAGTCAGCCGACAAGGAGGCTCAAACATCATTCAGGTCATGGGGAGAAGGGAAAGGGTAAATTCAGGGAAGTGAATACATTTTTTGTTCAATTAATAAAATGTTACTTCTGTTGAGTTATCCAAAACCGGGGTTGGGAAGTAACGGATTACAAAAACCTATAACTGTAATATTGTAATCAGATTATAGATACTTTCGAAAAACTAGATGATTTCTTCTAGAATTACTTTTAAATTCAGAAAAGATATGTGCAAAAAAAAATTATGAATTACACTTTTCTGTTGACATTAAAATCAGCATTGAAAAAAGGCGCAAATTTACGGTTGTACCACCTGAGCGAGTCTGACCACAAGTCAGAGACCACTATGATGACCCACAAAATGCATTTGATGGATCGCAGGAAAAGAGTAGGAATAAGCTTTTCTAAGCTACAGTCCAAACTACACTATATATACAAAAGTATGCAGACACCCCTTCAAATTATTGGATTCGGCTGTTTCAGCCACACCCGTTTCTGACAGCACACAGCCATGCAATCTCCATAGTAACACATTGTCAGTAGAATGGCCCATATTGAAGAGCTCAGTGACTTTCAACGTGACACTGTCATAGGATGCCATCTTTCCAACAAGTCAGTTAGTCAAATATCTTCCCTGCTAAAGCTTCTCCGGTCAACTATAAGGACTGTTATTGTGAAGTGGAAATGTCAAGGAGCAACAAAAGCTCAGCAGCAAAGTGGTAGGCCACACAAGCTCACCGAATGGGACCGCCGAGTGCTAAGCACGTAGCATGTTAAAATCATCTGTCCTTAGTTGCAACACTCACTACCGAGTTCCAAACTGCCTCTGGAAGCAACGTCAGCACAAGAACTGTTCGTAGGCAGCTTCATGAAATGGGTTTCCATTGCCGATCATCCACACACAAGCCTAAGATCACCAAGCACAATGTCAAGCGTCGGCTGGAGTGGTGTAAAGCTTACCGGCATTGGACTCTGGAGAAGTGTAAACGTTTTCTCTGGAGTAATGAATCACGCTTCCCCATCTGGTAGTCCGATGGACAAATCTGGGTTTTGCGGATGCCAGGAGAACGCTACCTGCCCCAATGCATATTGCCAACTGTAAAGTTTGGTGAAGGAGGAATAAGGGTCTGGGGCTTTTTCATGATTCGGGCTAGGCCCCTTAGTTCCAGTGAAGTGAAATCTTAAACTTGACAGCATTCAATGACATTCTAGACCATTCTATGCTTCTAACTTTGTGGCAACAGTTTGGGGAAGGTCCTTTCCTGTTTCAGCATGACAATGCCCCTGTGCACAAAGCGAGGTTCATACAGAAATGTTTTTTCCAGATCGGTGTGTAAGACGTTGACTCCCTGCATAGAGCCCTGACTTCAACCCCATCGAACACCTTTGGGATAAGTTGGAATGCCAGCTGCGAGCCAGACCTAATCGCCCAACATCAGTGCCCGACCTCACCCTTGCCTTTGTGGCTGAATGGAATAGAAGTCCCCGCAGTAATGTTCCCAACGTCTAGTGGAAAGCCTTCCCAGAAGAGTGGAGGCTGTTATAGCAGCAAAGAGGGGACCAACTCCATATTAACATGATTTTGGAATGAGATGTTTGACTGGCATGTAGTGTAAGTCTTCCAATGGTGTGACTGCTGTCGGCATCCAAAGATTATCCAACTTGAATAATAGAGGTAAGGACGACAGCAGTAGAATAGTCTACCGGTGGTACAGATATCACTTATTATTAATATCTTCATAGTGCATTGATGTGAATCACATTGCTGCTCTCTCATTTAGCTATTTGTAGCTTACGGATTGAGGTTGTTGAAGATGGCTGGATATTCACAAATGTATTTGTGTATGTTTAAGTTGCCTACCAATCATTGTTTTACGACCAGTGGACAGCCAGTGAAAAATGCGCTCTTGCAACAGCTGCATAGTGAGGATCCTAAATTCCTCCCTTCTGAACTCCTCCCTAGTATTGTGCTCCATACTGTCAAAAACAAGTTACATTTATTTAAGTAGACCATGAGTGGGGCTTTTGTTGCTGTATCCAATTTGAGATGATTCAAAAACAAAATCCATAGGCCTAACGGACACTTGCTCAATCAGTCAAGGTGAAATCTGCAGTTGCTATGTCAATTTTAGGATTGATAAATTAATTATGTATACCCATTGTTTCTTGAAGAATAGAACTTATAAATGCCTAATGAGCTTAGCTCAACTGTCGTACCCCACGAGAACCCAAAATATAAGCTTATTTTTCTCCAACGTTTGTAAACATTGCAAATGTAAACAAACACTGTATAGCCTCAGAACATGGTTTAAACAATACTTTTGATCTCCTGGATGGTCAGTCCTTGCATCCATAGCTCTGTCTATTCATCTGAGAGTAAATACAATTCTCCAGGCCCATCCCTCAGCGTTTTACCAGAACAGAGGCAGCGTATGAGCTTTGTTATTGTTTCAACTGTGGACTCGCCATTTAAACAGCTGCAAATTATCAAGATATCAAAGTGTCATTAAAAAAAACGTAAACAATAGGCCATCAGCAAATGCAGCATATGGAATACATTTTTCACATGCTAATAGAACTTTTCGGTAATGCTCAAAGCATGCCATTCGATGAGAGCAGCATTTATTTTTTCCAACTCAAACCAATGAGCCCAATCTGTCTTCCATGACAACAAAATCATAAACAACAGAGTAGGGCAGGCTTATGATTGCTTAGCTTTTGGGTTATGTTCAAGTAAAACAATTTGGCTAATTATACTACTATAAGTCCAATTCTTGAAGATCAAGGGGTGTTCAATTCATAGGAATGACTGGAAACCTGACAGACTGTCACACCCTGGCCATAGAGAGGCTTTTATTCTCTATTTTGGGTAGGCCAGGGTGTGACTAGGGTGGGCATTCTAGTTTATTTTTTTCTATGTTTTCTCTTTCTATGTTTTGGCCGGGTATGGTTCTCAATCAGGGACAGCTGTCTATCGTTGTCTCTGATTGGGAGTCATACTTAGGCATCCTTTTTTCCTTTGTATTTTGTCAGTAGATGACTTTGTTAGTGGCACGATAGCCCTAGTAAGCTTCACGGTCATTTCCTTGTTTTGTTGGCGACATTCATTTCAAATTAAAAGAAATGTACGCTCACGCTGAGCTTTGGTCCAATCATGGCCAGGAGAGGCAGCCCGGGACGGGCAGCCCGGTACAGGGCGGTCGGCAGAGCCGAGGTTGGAACCAGAACCAGTTGGGGAGAAGAAGGTGAACTTGGAGGGGAGTGAAGGGAGGGAAGCAGAGACAGTTAAGGAGTTGATTTGGAGATTAGAGGAGAGAGTTAGGAGAGAGCTGTTGTGTTGGTGCATGAGGCACGCCATTCGTCCTAGGGAGCATGTCCTCAGTTTAATGTCACCTGAGTCAGCTCTTCATACTCGTCCTGAGGTGCGTGCTAGCCGTCTGGTGAAGACTGTGCCAGCCCCACGCACATGGCATCCTGTGCGCCTCCCCAGCCCGGTGAGTCCTGCGCCTGCGCTCTGGAGGTGCCGGGCTAAAGTGGGCATTCAGCCTGGAAGAGTGGTGCCAAGGATACGCACCAGATCACTAGTGCTCCCCCACAGCCCGGTTCATTCTGTGCCTCCTCCAAGGACCAGGCCTCCAGTAAGTCTCCCCAGCCTGGCGAGTCCTGTGCCTGCTCCAAAGGGCCAGTCCGGGGCCGGCGGCGAGGGTCCCCAGTCCGGGGCCCGCAATGAGGGTCCCCGCACCAGAGGCGCCACCAAAGGGGGGGCAGAGGCGGAGGGGGTCTACGTCCCGCACCAGAGCCACCGCCGTAAGGGATGCCCACCCGGACCGTCCCCTTTAAAATCAGGTTGTGCAGCCAGAGTCCGCACCTTTGGGGGGGTACTGTCACGCCCTGGCCATAGAGGCTTTAATTCTCTATTTTGGGTAGGCCAGGGTGTGACTAGGGTGGGAATTCTAGTTCATTTTTTTCTATGTTTTCTCTTTCTATGTTTTGGCCGGGTATGGTTCTCAATCAGGGACAGCTGTCTATCGTTGTCTCTGATTGGGAATCATACTTAGGCAGCCTTTTTTCCTTTGTATTTTGTGGGTAGATTACTTTGTTACTGGCACTCTAGCCCTAGTAAGCTTCACAGTCGTTTCCTTGTTTTGTTGGCGGCATTAATTTTAAATAAAAAGAAATGGATGCTTATCACGCTGCGCTTTGGTCCAGTCATTTCCAGGAAGAGGATCGTGACACAGACTAAAGGTTTTGCTCGCCTGAGGTAGAGTATCTCATGATAAGCTGTAGACCACACAATTTACCAATCTATATTTTTTTTAGCGGTCTATTTACCACCACAAACCGCACTCAATGAGCTGTATACGGCCATAAGCATACAGGAAAATACTCATCCAGAGAAGGCGCTCCTAGTGGTCGGAGACTTTAATGCAGGGATACTTAAATTTGTTTTTACCTCATTTCTACCAACATGGTAAAGAGGGGAAAAAAACTAGACCATCTTTACTCCACACACACGCGTACACAGCTCTCCCTCGCCCTCCATTAGGCAAATCTGACCATAATTGTATCCTTCTGATTCCTGTTTACAAGCAAAAAACTAAAGCAGTGATTCGGTCAATAAAGAGGTGGTCAGAAGACCCTGGTGCTAAGCTCCAGAACTGTTTATGTTAGGACAGACTGGAATATGCACAGCCATCTTCTGGTGGCAGGATTAAGGATTACACCACATTATTCACTGGCTTCATCAATAAGTGCATTGATGACGTTGTCCCCACGGTGACCGTACGCACATACCCCAACCAGAAGCCATGGATTTCAGGCAGCATCCGTACTGGGCTAAAGGGTAGAGCAGGACTCTAAATCGGACTAAGATTGAATTGTACTATACTGTTTTCGCCAGATATGGCAGGGCTTGCAAACTATTACAGACTACAAAGGGAAGCACAGCCGCGAGCTGCCCAGTGACACGAGCCTACCAGACGAGCTAAATTACTTCTATGCTCGATTCAAGGGCTCGTAAGTAAGTATTTCACTGTAAGGTCTACACCTGCTGTATTCGGCACACCTGACAAATAACATTTGCTTTGATTACATTTTATAGCTATCGCCAAATAGTAATATTATCTGTTTCGTAGTAGAAAGCGATGGGTTAGAAGAAGCCTACATAACTAATCCATAAAGTAAAATGCAACATCTGTTAATGGTAGGCTATGTAAACTTATTGAATTATTAATTCATTGATTTATCTTGTAATAGATGTTATTCAATTGGTAATATTAATGTTAATCTTCTTCTAATGCCTCTTAGGGGGAAAGTAATCAAAAGTAACAAAGTAATTATTACTAAAAGTAATTTCGGTAATCCAAAAAGTCAAGTTACGGATTACAATTTTGGACAGGTAACTAGTAACTGTAATGGATTACATTTAGAAAGTAAACTACCCAAACCTGTCTAAAACATAGACATAAAGTATACAGTGTGTCTAGGCCCATATTTGCGAACATCTGTGAACGGTTGTTTTTCTTGTTTATCCAATCATTGCTGTTTTAATGCTTGTTGTTTTTTGAGCGGTGGCTGCTCACACCTCAGTGATCACGCTCGATGGTTCTCAACCCCATATCTGCCATTTCCCCCAGCCCTTTGCCCTGAATGAATGGATACCCTCTCCTCCTCTCCATGAAAGGGGAGGCTAAACCTCCCCAGCCTAATCAGGGAGCTCAGGACGATTGTGGGAGCTAGGGGGCTCACGCCTTTGTTGCGGCCTTGACCATCTTGATGCGGTTGGCATTTTCTGGCGAGGTATGATGCCCCAGGGCTTTTTAATTTGCTCTCCATTGACTCCTGGTTAATTGGGTTGGTTAGCTGCATCCAGATTCCACTCCCAAGTTCAGCCATGTTAAACCCACATGGCATTTCTCACACACACACAAAGACACTGAGCCTCCTGGGACGGCTATGTGTAAGGAAAGGGAGGGAGGGAGAGATAGCTGAGTGGCAGGAGGGAGGGAGGAAGAGAGAGAAAGAGGGGTGGAGGAGGAGTAGGGGTATGGGGAGGTTTGGCCCTTAACCAAAGGAATTTTCAGCAATTACCCGGCTCATGCACATACATAGAGGCTCTGGACATGCATGTGGTTGTATTGTTCTATACCAGCTTTTAACATGACTACATCTGTAAGTAGTTGTATATTCTGTCATGACTGCGGTCTGTGCAATCAGGCATAATATGCATGTACCAGACAGGGTACAAGCAACCAACACTGACCACCACTAGTGGTTGAAGGATTATAAACATCACATGGTCAGGGATAGAGCCACGTATTTAGATGTATAATGCATAGCTCTGATCGGGGGTAGGCTGTGGCCTTCATCACCGTGGAGGAAAAACCAGACAAGTCACATTACCTTAGAAAAGCCCATCTGAAGTGGGGCTTACCCCCCCCCCCCCCAGTGGGGCTGGCCACATCTGCCTGGGTCTCCGGTGGGCGCCAGCATATGAAGTGCCCTGGACTAAGCGATAGGCTTTCTAAGTGTGTAATCATTTGTTTCTCCTCTGGGACTGTGTGAACCCAACGCTGGTTAATTGATGAAATCCAAGCGATTAAAATGCACCTTAGGAATCTCATTAAAGGCCTCCACGCGTCGATGGCTCTGCTTCAGACTGATGTTTTTCTCCTGGAGCCCAAGCAGGAGCAGACCAAGCCGGATTTACCCGGATAATGGTATTGGTTTCACATCAAGTAGGAAGCAGGAAGGAGACAGTGGATAAGCAAAGTTGGGACAGCTTCTTTCTCCCTCTATACTTCCCTCACTCTCTCACCCTCTTCAATCTCTGTCCTTATTCCTTAAGCCCACCTACTCAGGCAACCAAAATAATATTGATTTCCCATTATGTGTAGCAAGGCTCCTGCTGAGGAGCTCCTGTCGGTTGACTGGTTCTCAGACCTGACCTTAGAGAGAGTTTTGCACTGTGGTATCGATGTGATCCTGTGCTTGCTTTCCCAAAACAAAGTGATTGAACATGGTGCTGTCACACTAGCTTCCCTGGGATAGGGCTACAACGTCTGTGAGGGGACAGGCTGTCTGAATAAAGGCTAGGCCCCATGACTTAGTTTAACCTCCGACTTGGTAAGCAATTGATCAATTTCAACAACAAGAGCAAGACTGTCAATAGTCCTTTCAGAGTCATAGCATGAAACATGGTTATCTAAGCACCTTGAATATCAGTTGGTGATGTGAAAACATCCACATTGTTGAAGATCAAACGGGGAAGATATCCTATAAGTGGTAAACAATTACACTTTAAAAAGTGAGACAACGCTGTTGTTTATCTGAAGTGCTTTTACTGATTGGGAGATTGAAACTTATGCTTGGGTTCATTCAAACAACCGAAATAAAATAACAACATTTGACAGATCAATGTGATTTTTTTTAATTGAACGAAAGCTCTAAAATTGCAATGCAGATTGAATATAAGTGGGGGGCAATGTAGCAGCGGCAGCAGCCTATCAGAAGGGTTGGGGGCATGGCGTATTTGGGGCGTGGCTTTAAGTTGGCTCTTTTTGCCTGTCTGTGAGAGTAAATGTCATTCTAGTGAATCTGGTCTACTGTAGTCGTTATTCACATGCAGATGTATACTGGCAGCACATGTAAAGATACCTGAATAAGTGCATGTGGTGCTAAAGAGCCTGATGATATTTTGGTTATTGCTTGTAATGTTGTGGCTACTAAATGTTAAAGTGTAATGTTTCTTGATTTACAGGGAAGTCATGTCATTTATTGTAACCCGAAATGGAGAAGTTTGGTTTATTCCAGATTAAAACGTGAATTTGTAACAAGATAACAAAACAAATGGGTTGTGTTTCACATGAAATATTTGTTTTTATTTGTTATTTATTAGGTTTAACCAAAGGGGAAAGTAAATTGAGTGTTGAAAGAAATAGGTTGGAACTTGAAATATAGGTTTGGTAATAATCAAAGACATGAAAGGAAGTGACACAGTATGAGACACATGAAGTGGTGTTGGAGTACCAAAGTAAAATGTTGATAACAGAAGGTCTCTGCCAGAGGACCACGAGGCATTGAACTCCAGACCTGTCTCTGCTCGGTGTACTGTATCTGTTCACACATGACCTCTGGGCTGCAGCGTAACCCTCAGTGACTCAACAATGCAACTGTAAATCCAGCAGAATGACAAGAGAATGCTCAAAGGTCAAGGAGGAGGTCATCAATATACACACAGAACACAGAGCTGAAGCAGAAAGGTTTTCAGTCGGGCTTTACAGCTACAGTTGCTGTGCAGTCGTTTGATTGCCGTTCACCAAAGCGAGCAATTCACTCCTCGGATTAGGATAGACTGTTTTAGGATCTCTTTTAAATATGTCCACAGTTTAGGACCCCTCAGGTTCTCTCACAGGCTATTCCAGAGGCTGGGGGCATAATAACTAAAGGCTGCCTCTCAATGCATCTTGGTCCTAGGCTTTGGGATAGTTAAAAGGCCAGTGCCAGAGGACCTGAGGGACCTACTGGGTACATAACTTAAAAGCATGTCTGACATGTACTGGGGTGCACAATCATGAATTGATTTAATAAACAAAAAATCATCTTCAAATGAATTCTGAAACTTACAGGCAGCCAGTGCAGAGACCTTAAAAGCTGTGTAATGTGTGCTTTCCGCCTGGTCTTGATCAGTACCCACGCTGCAGCATTGTGTATGTTTTGCAGTTGACCAATGGCTTTTTTAGATCGACCAGACAGGAGAGCATTAGAGTAGTCAAGCCTGTTCGTAATAAAAGCATGGATGAGTCTCTCTGTATCAGCCTGAGAGAGAAATGTCCCCACCGTGGCAATGTTCCTCAGGTGGTAATAAGCTATTTTGGTCACATTCCTAATGTGTGATTGGAATTTAAGTTCAGAATCTAAAATACATGTTTTTTTTACCTTTATTGCCCATGAATGAAAACGTGTGGCCAGATTCTCTCTCTGGGCTTTGGCTCCATAAAATAGTACCTCTGAAGTTGTGAGCCTTCCAAGCATTTACAGGGCAGTCGGGAAAGTATTCAGACACCTTGACTTCTTCCACATTTTGTTACATTACAGCGTTATTCAAAAATGTATTACATCATTTTTCCCTCATTTAAATTGGCATGTCAGTTAAGAACCCATTCTTATTTACAATGATGGTCTACCCCGGCCAAACCCTAACCCGGACAACGCTGGGCCAATTGTACACCGCCCTATGGGACTCCCAATCACGGCCGGTTGTGGTACAGCCTGGAATCGAACCATGGTCTGTAGTGATGCAACTAGCACTGAGATGCAGTGCCTTCTGGAAGATTCTCCGCTCCACAGAGGAATGCTAGAGTTCTGTCAGAGTCACCATTGGGTTCTTGGTCACCTCCCTGACCAAGGCCCTTCGCCCCGGACTGCTCTGTTTGGCCAGGCGGCCAGCTCTAGGAAGAGTCTTGGTGGTTCCAAACTTCTTTAGTTTAAGAATGATGGAGGCCACTGTGTTCTTGCGGACCTTCAATGCTGCATAATTGTTCTGGTACCCTTCCCCAAATCTGTGCCTCAACACAATCCTGTCTCTGAGATCTCCTGACAATTTCTTCAACTTCATGACTTGGTTTTTGCTCTGACATGCACTGTCAACTGTGGGACTTTATATAGACAGATGTGTGCCTTTCCAAATCATGTCCAATCAATTGAATTTACCACAGGTGGTTTCCAATCAAATTGTAGAAAGATCTCAAGAATGATTCATGGAAACAGGATGCACCTGAGCTCAATTTTAAGTCTCATAGCAAAGGTTCTGAATACTTGTGTACTGTAAGGTATTTCTGGTATTTTTTTTGCAAATGTAAACCTGTATTCACTTTGTCATTATGGAGTATTATGTGCAGATTGATGAGGACAATTTCCTTTTTTATCCATTTTAGAATAAGGCTGTAATGTAACAAAATGTGGATAAAGGGAAGGGGTCTGAATACTTTCCAAATGCACTGTAAATAATTAATGCAGTCTTATAATTTGTCTGTGGAGTTAAAATCCTCTGGTGACACAGAAATGTAAAGTTGTGTTTCATCGGCGTAGTAGTGGAAATCCAAGCTATGCTTTCTGATAACACTGCCAAGGGGTAACATATATAAACTGAACAGTACCAGACCCAAAATCAAATCTTGTGGAACACCACATGTGATAATTTCTCAGAGTTATGTTCACCAAGGGTGGGAAAAAAACTCTTGACCAGTTAAATAGGTCCTAAACCTTTTTAGAACTGGACCGGAGAGGCCAACCCACCTTTCCAGTCTGTATAAACTCAATGACAGCAAAAGGTCATTATACTGCACTGATTTGAAAAATATATCATCAAGGAAGTAAAGCAGATATGCAGAATTTCTACACAACATGCAACTTTAATATAACATCAAAGTTTAGCACTGGAGGATTCCTGTGGTCAAATTCAATATCACGTGCTAATTCAACAGTCACAGAGTACATTTACTGGTCGCCACCCTCTGTTCCCAAGCAGTTGTCAATCACGCTAGTCTGACACGCCCTGAGCTGTGTGCTGCTGATTTGGAGAGCTCATTAACCCAGGCCTGTTTTGGAGGAGAGCGTGCCCTGTCTGTCCTAGGCCCAATGTGAGACGTTCCTCCGGGCAGAGACAGGCTGATCAGTAGAGTTGAAATATCGGGCTCTATCCATTCAAATTGCTGGGAGTTTATATATGGAGTGTGTGACTTTCTTTCTTTTGATAGTTTATAGAAATATTGGTCCTGGAGATATAATATAAAGAAGTAACATGCTGTTATTCCACCGTTAAGACTGAATAATGAGAAAGGGCAGTATTCACATGGATTTGAAAGGTATGATACCGTATGTTCAGTGAAACAATAGAGGTGGAATCAACACTATTTAACTCTTTATTTCCTTTTTATTCTTTATGTTTACACATTTTCATTCAACCATGCGTAGGGCAAAAGCTATCATTAAACAAGACGCTGGATCAGACTTCAGAATGCTAACTTGGAACACTGAGCTTTTCCATGTCGGGTGCCAAGATGTTATGACATGAAGAAATAGTGCCTCTAAAACTATTCTGCCACTGCAGGAATATAAATCATTATTTATTGCCACAGAAAACACAAAGAAAATGGAATTGAGGAACGAACAATGGAAAAGAGGAAATCGTGGAAACATGCATTAAATGTGCTTTACTCTTGTTCACTTTTGTAGTTTGGTTGTATTTATTTTGAATGGGAGGCTCCTTGTGTAATGTGGGCTAGGATCTAAAATAACGGAGGCTGGACGGTGCAGATGGAAATGACAACTGAATGGCCAATTGAGACCACTAATGTCCCTAGACTAGTGTTGACCACAATGTCTAGCATCCTCCTCATGGCTAAATATAGGATGGAAATATCAAGCAGTAAATATGGTCATTGGAAGGAAGAGCTGAGCAATCACAAAAGTTCAGCATGGGACTTTGGAAGCAACAAGACAAATTAAGAAAACAAGGGAAATTTGGCATGTTGTTTTTTTGTACCTTTTATTTAACTAGGAAAAACCCATTGAGACACATAGTCTCTTTTGCGAGGGAGACCTGGCCAAGAAAGCAGTAGCACAATTGCTCAAGGGAAGTGTTTAAGGTGAGGGTTTGTTCAGACTTTATGAAGTCCTATCCGACCTGTCTACTGAATTCAGGGAATCGCACTGACTGACTTTGTACCCGTCTTTCTCTTCTTCCAGCTTTTGGACTGTCTTGTCATATCTTACCCTTCTACATTTGATCGGGGTCTTGTTTTTGAGACAAGTTCCTGTCAGACTTAGCTACTGAGTACCGGCCATCTTCTCATTTGATTGGGTTGGATGAGGGAGCATCGCTGGCAACTATTTTCAGGTCTCTCCAGAGATGTTTGATCGGGTTTGATTGTCACATCTAGCCAGTTTCCCTGTCTACATTTTATAGGCCTAACCTTGTTCATTTTCACCCCGGTTACCTAACATAAGCTGTGTGGGTGGTAGGAGTGGAGAAGCGTCTAGCCTGTCTATTCCTTTGGCAGCGATACCTTTTTCTCCACTTGCAGATTCTCCCGTGAATTTGACTTCTTAAACATGGGTTTATTCATGGCTCTCTGGCTGTGTGATAACCCCTCTCTCTCTCTCTCTCTCTAACGGGGGCTGTATGCGTCTGTATAAATGAGTTGCTGCTGCGAACGTCCGTTTCCCCCTGCAGGTATTAATCATTCAGACTGAGCAGGACTGTGTCTGATGTCTGGACTACACTTACTTACATTCACATGTTTCTTTATCTGTACTTGTAAAGCTGAATGGGTGTCTTAAGCCCCTATTCTCCAGCTACCCTATGCGACTCTGTCATTGTCGTTTCCTCCACTATCTCCCTCGCCTTCCTCCATTCTTACCATCCTTCTTGTGTTTGCTCTCGCTCTCTCCTTCTCTCTGTCAGACAATTCTCTCTCTCAAAAGCCTCTATCCCCTTTCCTCTTGCCCCCGTCGCTCATGCACTACACACACACCTTTGATGACTGCCAATCCAGTAATAGTCGGTTTTCGTCCTTCTCTTATTGTGAGCCATTTTCTATGTTTTCCTTTAGCGATCTGTGTCAGAGAGGAGCCTGGGGAGGGGAGGAGAACACTGCAGTACCATGGAGCTGTACCAACCAAGCTGCATCTTCCTGTAGAGGTAAAGCTATCCTGAAGTGCATCTTATCTCGACAACGCTCCTCCTTCCGAACCTGAGGGGGGCAGTGTTCTGTTCTGCAGTGTTCTGCTCGACACAGCCACCAGGCAGCTCAGAGAAACAGCTAACAACGTGGCTGCAGGGCGGTGTGACCCTGTCTCAAGCCAGTTCTGAAGGGGGCGGGCTGCCTGGCTCTTTGCCAGCCGTGCAAGCTGTGTAAAAGTCCTGCGGCCCCATCACATATAGCCAATGTTACATTGGTTCCAGCCCCTCTCAGCTTCTCTATGCTTCCCCGCCATCTGTGCTCTTAATGAAGCTGTCGAGAAGCTGTCATTCACTCATGAATGACTACGCCTCTCAGGCTGATTGCTAGCGCTATGTTAGCCAGCGGGGATTTAGCTACGATGCAACGCCAGAGGGTGGGAGAAAGTAACTTTTCAAAACTGCAGAGGACTTATTTTCAGCGTAGCACGGCCAATCGAGAAACGTGTACCTGACGACGCAAGCTAATTTGAAGACAGACCTGTGAGGGATCCAGCTCTGTAGATCTACATGGTTTATTTTAAAGGGAGCACAGTTATGTGAATGTGTAAGAGCATAGCAGTTGAGTGATTAATAAGTCATGATAAATCCCAGTGTGTTTGTCAGCACAGCGAGGCCTCGGGTTTGGGAACAAAAGGGGGAAGTCCCATCTCTGGTGATGAAGTCATGGCAACGATCTACTGCCAAGCCTTTGGATAGAGATGGAGGGGTTGATGTTGGATAGGGAGGGGTGGGGTGGGGAGGGGTGCTGAATCATGTTCACCTAGTGTCACACATGCCTGATCGGAGCAGGGGGCTTTCTAATACTTAGTCTCTCCACACCCCTTGTTAACTCAACCACTCTGTTGTTTCACAACCCTTAGAGCCCCTCATTCCTTTGCAGTTAATTCAGCAAGGATTATTAGGAATAGAGCCTGGGATGAAGAAATATGGGTTTATTATTTACCAGATGTATATTTCTTTCTATAGTGAAGGTGGTGGTTTTCGCAGCATCAGAGCATTACTAGGGAAATAGAATGTGTTAATTTCATTCCCATGCATTGGTAACATTATGTCATTACCACATCTTGGTAACTGTATAGTAATATCATCATAATTCAGATCAGATCACTTGAGAGAAATTGGATATGAGATTACTGAAAAAGAGCACCCGTTGGAAGCCTGAGTGACTTATAACACTGAATAGTAATTGCTATGCCGTTATGCACGTCTGTCGTGAGTCATAATCTCAGCCGTCTGCGTGTATTGCTGTATAGTACGTGTTCTAACAAGCCAGCCAGCTCAATCTTAATTACACTGCTTGGCTTTATCTCATATGACCATCATCCCTACTAATGTAATGATCGTCCCCCAGGCTGTAGTTTTTCAGTGATATAGAGAACCAAAGACAAATACAGTTGGATGGTGGTTCAAAGGGGGGTTTTGTGACCATGATGAAGTGATGTGTGTTGCTTTTTCCACTGGAGCCTGGTAAGAGGGCTGTTTTCGGAGAGGGGACGGTTGCTGCCTAGATTGATGAGTCAGCAGCCCCAGGAGCCAGGGGTTGTTCTGGGCCATAAGGGCCCGCGGTGTGGCCTGTCTCCCTGGTGCGCACTCTCCTCCTGCACGCCCTCCTCCGAGTGGAACAAGGAGGGGAGAAGTTAGTGCCAAATGCCAAGCCAAAGAGGCCCACTGCCACCGCACCAGATCCAGCACCACCAGGCCCAAAGAGGACGGCTCGGGCTCTCCTCCAGAGACCACTAAGCCTGAACAGACACCCACAACCACAGGAGCTCAACACACTGCCTTGCACAGCACACAGTCCCCTCGTTTAGACAGACACTCTTTCATTTCTCTCTCTCTCTCTCTCTCTCTCTATGGCTGGCACACTTGCATGTCAATGTGCTAAATCTATTAAGCATTACCAGCTCTGCAAAAATGTAGCATAATTAAATAACTTTGTGAATTACCACTTTGCTTTATGTTGGGGTGAAGATTAAACTGTACTTTTTATGACCGAAGAACAAAGAGAATTGAGTTCTAGAGTTTTGACAGCAGGGCCCAGAAAGCAATCTCCATTCCAAAGAGGGTTGGGTAAAAATCCCTCTTTCTCAGCAGTCATAATAAACAAAGACCATCATCATCTCTCGCTCATGATCAGAAAGATTTGATGTTATGCCTCAATTGAGTTTGCCAGAGAAGGATTTAAATCCAGGACCTAATCTAATACAGTCTCTCTCTCTCTCTCACTCTCTCTCTCTCCCCCTCAACCTTTCCCTCTTTCTCGCACTCTCCTTCTCCCTCCATCTGCCTCACTCTTTCTTCCCCTCCCTCCGTCTTTCCCACACTCCCTACCTCCCTCCACCTCCTCCCTGTCTGCACGGAAGTGAGCACTCCATCTCCATGCTTTGCCTGGACAGGACTCAAGAGATAATGGTTGTAGCTACATGGCCCACAAATCAGGACAGATTTATTCCAACATCGCTGGCCGTGTCCTGGGCCAAAGGATCGCCATCGCCCCCGGAGTGCTGTCCTCAGGAGCGACAAGGACGAAAAGGGGAATGAGGAGAACGAGCCACCAGGGTCTGGGTGACGTGACGGGGAACAAGCTGGGCCACACAGAGATCAGACGCTGCGCCACGCTCCCCTGTGTTCCTCTTTAAACAGCTTCCTGCACTAGACCTCATTATACTGTGCCCTAGCCTCACTCTGGTGACATTCTCAGTTCTCTCACACACACACACTCTCTCTACGTCATATAGATTACAGCTCCCACTGAAGAGCTGCGGCTAGATTTGCACTGGGTCTAGACTGCAGTGTCCTCTGTAGCTCAGTTAGTAGAGCATGGCACTTGCTATGCCAGGATAGTGGGTTCGATTCCCTCGGCCACTCATATGTAAAAAAAAAAAAATTATGCATGCATGAGTTGCTTTGGATAAAACAATCTGCTAAATGACATATATTATTACTACACACATTAGGCTCTGATTTTGGTTGGCAGTAAGGAGATGCGAAGTGTCTAATTTCTTCTTGGAATGAATTGTGTCATGTAAATACTGGCGAATTGGCTTTTCTTTTGCCTTTACGGCAGCTTTGGCAATTTACCTGTCTAACATCCGCTGGCTTGTGCTGAGGTGGGAGGGATTTAAATGGTTGAGGTGTGTACAAACGTGTGCCAATACGACAATTTCAGTGAGCGCAACTCGGAGAATTTAAGACGGGTCTTTATTTTTGTATTTATTTTATTACATATTAAAACATACAATCTACATGCAGTGAAGCCGCTCAACATTTACAATACATTCAGTCATCTAGCAGACACTCCCATCAAGAGCACCCACAGGAGCAGCCAGGGTCAAGCGCCCCACCCAAGGGCACGTCAACAGATCCCCCACCAAATCGGGGACCCGAACCAGAGACCCATTGGCCACCGACCCAAGCTCCCAACCGCCAGTCTGCCAATCCAAGATCCCCCACAGTTCACCGAGAGCTGCTCCTCAACCATCCGAGACCACACTGTTCGGATTTTTACGCACCACATACTGTATCTTTCAACTATGCTGTGATGTTTAACATACAATTTGAATCTACCTAATTGAATAGAATCCACAGATTGCGAGTTGAAGATAAATATTTTTACTAAGAGTATTAGTATATTAGTAATTGACTGACCCGGTCTCTCCAGATCTCCTAACAGTACTATTTCTAGGGTCAACTTTAGATTAATGCTATGAATTTTCAGCCATTCCTGAACCTGAGACCAGAAACAGGCGACCTGAGGGCAATACCAGAACAAATGGTCTATTGATTCTGCATCTGCAGAGCTGCGATGATTTTATGCCCAAAGTATTCAATGTTTTGTTGAAGGCAAGAATTCTGTACGATCATTTTAGCTGAAAAGTTTTGCATCTTGCATCGTTTCATGTATGAACTCACACACTCTTGCCAGCTATTTTGCAATCTGTATGACACAGCTGTCAACATCCTGGTCCTCAACTTAAACTGGTATACTTAACTATTTTTTGCTATTTTTGTTCCTCTGCCAGTTTTGATCCTTCATATTGGGCAGACAAACCAGTTCCCCACCTCTTCCTGCTGACACCTGCCTCCTCAATTTTGGGGGTAATTCTCTAATCATTTGGGTGTAATCTTGGATTGAGAATTCCAATTTACAATAACATTTTAAAACAAAATACCCTTTCCAAAAGCTGGTCTTAGGAGTAACACAATTGGTTATGGCGCACACAGTAGTCTTACTAATGGTACCCAAACTACCATGCACTGACCCGACGCACACTCACGAGACTATATATACAGTGGGGCAAAAAGTATTTGTCAGCCACCAATTGTGCAAGTTCTCCCACTTAAAAAGATGAGAGAGGCCTGTAATTGTCATCATAGGTACACTTCAACTATGACAGACAAAATGAGAAAAAAAATCCAGAAAATCACATTGTAGGATTTTTTATGAATTTATTTGCAAATTATGGTGGGAAATAAGTATTTGGTCACTTACAAACAAGCAAGATTTCTGGCTCTCACAGGCCTGTAACTTCTTCTTTAAGAGGCTCCTCTGTCCTCCACTCGTTACCTGTATTAATGGCACCTGTTTGAACTTGTTATCAGTATAAAAGACACCTGTCCAAAACCTCAAACAGTCACACTCCAAACTCCACTATGGCCAAGACCAAAGAGCTGTCAAAGAACACCAGAAACAAAATTGTAGACCCGCACCAGGCTGGGAAGACTGAATCTGCAATAGGTAAGCAGCTTGGGAGCTATTATTAGGAAATGGAAGACATACAAGACCACTGATAATCTCCCTCGATCTGGGGCTCCACGCAACATCTCACCCTGTGAGATGTAAAATGATCACAAGAACGTCGAGCAAAAATCCCAGAACCACACGGGGGGACCTAAGTGAATGACCTGAAGAGTGCTGGAACCAAAGTAACAAAGCCTACCATCAGCAAGGGCATTGAAGATGAAATGTGACTGGATCTTTCAGCATGACACAATGATCCCAAACACACCGCCCGGGCAACGAAGGAGTGGCTTCGTAAGAAGCATTTCAAGGTCCTGGAGTGGCCTAGCCAGTCTCCAGATCTCAACCCCATAGAAAATATTTGGAGAGAGTTGAAAGTACGTGTTGCCCAGCAACAGCCCCAAAACATAAAGTGACTAGGCATCCCTGCTCTAGAGGAGATCTGCATGGAGGAATGGGCCAAAATACCAGCAACAGTGTGTGAAAACCTTGTGAAGACTTACAGAAAATGTTTGACCTCTGTCATTGACAACAAAGGGTATATAAATAAAGTATTGAGATAAACTTTTGTGATTGACCAAATACTTATTTTCCACCATAAATTCATAAAAAATCCTACAATGTGATTTTCTGGATTTTTTTCCTCATTTTGTCTGTCATAGTTGAAGTGTACCTATGATGAAAATTGCAGGCCTCTCTCAACTTTTTAAGTGGGAGAACTTGCACAATTGGTGGCTGACTAAATACTTTTTTGCCCCACTATACACACCACATACAGTGCACACTCCCTCACACACACTACATTGACACTCCCACAAAAACAACACACACATTCACATACACTACGTACAGTACGCACACACAAACACACATAACACACACATACAGACCGACACAACACACACATACATGCACATTACACGCACGCACGCACACGCACGCACACTCATTTTTGCACTCATGATTTACTCCTGCTACTCCTTTATTTTTCATTATTATCTATCTGGCAGCCGAGTCGCTTTTCCCTGCCTTCATGTACATACAGTATCTACCTCAAATACCTTATTATTATCTATCTGGATGCCTAGTCACTTTACCCTGCCTTCATGTACATATCTACCTCAAATACCTTATTATTATCTGTCTGGATGCCTAGTCACTTTACCCTGCCTTCATGTACATATCTACCTCAAATACCTTATTATTATCTGTCTGGATGCCTAGTCACTTTACCCTGCCTTCATGTACATATCTACCTCAAATACCTTATTATTATCTGTCTGGATGCCTAGTCACTTTACCCTGCCTTCATGTACATATCTACCTCAAATACCTTATTATTATCTGTCTGGATGCCTAGTCACTTTACCCTGCCTTCATGTACATATCTACCTCAAATACCTTATTATTATCTGTCTGGATGCCTAGCCACTTTACCCTGCCTTCATGTACATACAGTATCTACCTCAAATACCTTATTATTATCTGTCTGGATGCCTAGTCACTTTACCCTGCCTTCATGTACATATCTACCTCAAATACCTTATTATTATCTGTCTGGATGCCTAGTCACTTTACCCTGCCTTCATGTACATACAGTATCTACCTCAAATATCGTATTATTATCTGTCTGGATGCCTAGTCACTTTACCCTGCCTTCATGTACATACAGTATCTACCTCAAATACCTTATTATTATCTGTCTGGATGCCTAGTCACTTTACCCTGCCTTCATGTACATACAGTATCTACCTCAAATACCTTATTATTATCTATCTGGATGCCTAGTCACTTTACCCTGCCTTCATGTACATACAGTATCTACCTCAAATACCTTATTATTATCTATCTGGATGCCTAGTCACTTTACCCTGCCTTCATGTACATACAGTATCTACCTCAAGTACCTTATTATTATCTGTCTGGATGCCTAGTCACTTTACCCTGCCTTCATGTACATACAGTATCTACCTCAAATACCTTATTATTATCTATCTGGATGCCTAGCCACTTTACCCTGCCTTCATGTACATATCTACCACAAATACCTTATTATTATCTGTCTGGATGCCTAGTCACTTTACCCTGCCTTCATGTACATACAGTATCTACCTCAAATACCTTATTATTATCTATCTGGATGCCTAGTCACTTTACCCTGCCTTCATGTACATATCTACCTCAAATACCTTATTATTATCTGTCTGGATGCCTAGTCACTTTACCCTGCCTTCATGTACATACAGTATCTACCTCAAATACCTTATTATTATCTGTCTGGATGCCTAGTCACTTTACCCTGCCTTCATGTACATATCTACCTCAAATACCTTATTATTATCTATCTGGATGCCTAGCCACTTTACCCTGCCTTCATGTACATACAGTATCTACCTCAAATACCTTATTATTATCTGTCTGGCTGCCTAGTCACTTTACCCTGCCTTCATGTACATACAGTATCTACCTCAAATACCTTATTATTATCTATCTGGATGCCTAGTCACTTTACCCTGCCTTCATGTACATACAGTATCTACCTCAAATACCTTATTATTATCTATCTGGATGCCTAGTCACTTTACCCTGCCTTCATGTACATATCTACCTCAAATACCTTATTATTATCTGTCTGGATGCCTAGTCACTTTACCCTGCCTTCATGTACATACAGTATCTACCTCAAATACCTTATTATTATCTATCTGGATGCCTAGTCACTTTACCCTGCCTTCAAGTACATACAGTATCTACCTCAAGTACCTTATTATTATCTATCTGGATGCCTAGTCACTTTACCCTGCCTTCATGTACATATCTACCTCAAATACCTTATTATTATCTATCTGGATGCCTAGTCACTTTACCCTGCCTTCATGTACATATCTACCTCAAATACCTTATTATTATCTGTCTGGATGCCTAGTCACTTTACCCTGCCTTCATGTACATACAGTATCTACCTCAAATACCTTATTATTATCTGTCTGGATGCCTAGTCACTTTACCCTGCCTTCATGTACATATCTACCTCAAATACCTTATTATTATCTGTCTGGATGCCTAGTCACTTTACCCTGCCTTCATGTACATACAGTATCTACCTCAAATACCTTATTATTATCTGTCTGGATGCCTAGCCACTTTACCCTGCCTTCATGTACATATCTACCTCAAATACCTTATTATTATCTGTCTGGATGCCTAGTCACTTTACCCTGCCTTCATGTGCATATCTACCACAAATACCTTATTATTATCTGTCTGGATGCCTAGTCACTTTACCCTGCCTTCATGTACATACAGTATCTACCTCAAATACCTAATTATTATCTGTCTGGATGCCTAGTCACTTTACCCTGCCTTCATGTACATATCTACCACAAATACCTTATTATTATCTGTCTGGATGCCTAGTCACTTTACCCTGCCTTCATGTACATACAGTATCTACCTCAAATACCTTATTATTATCTGTCTGGATGCCTAGTCACTTTACCCTGCCTTCATGTACATACAGTATCTACCTCAAATACCTTATTATTATCTATCTGGATGCCTAGTCACTTTACCCTGCCTTCATGTACATATCTACCTCAAATACCTTATTATTATCTGTCTGGATGCCTAGTCACTTTACCCTGCCTTCATGTACATACAGTATCTACCTCAAATACCTTATTATTATCTATCTGGATGCCAAGTCACTTTACCCTGCCTTCATGTGCATATCTACCACAAATACCTTATTATTATCTGTCTGGATGCCTAGTCACTTTACCCTGCCTTCATGTACATACAGTATCTACCTCAAATACCTTATTATTATCTGTCTGGATGCCTAGTCACTTTACCCTGCCTTCATGTACATACAGTATCTACCTCAAATACCTTATTATTATCTATCTGGATGCCTAGTCACTTTACCCTGCCTTCATGTACATACAGTATCTACCTCAAATACCTTATTATTATCTATCTGGATGCCTAGTCACTTTACCCTGCCTTCATGTACATATCTACCTCAAATACCTTATTATTATCTATCTGGATGCCTAGTCACTTTACCCTGCCTTCATGTACATATCTACCTCAAATACCTTATTATTATCTGTCTGGATGCCTAGCCACTTTACCCTGCCTTCATGTACATACAGTATCTACCTCAAATACCTTATTATTATCTGTCTGGATGCCTAGTCACTTTACCCTGCCTTCATGTACATACAGTATCTACCTCAAATACCTTATTATTATCTATCTGGATGCCTAGTCACTTTACCCTGCCTTCATGTACATATCTACCTCAAATACCTTATTATTATCTGTCTGGATGCCTAGCCACTTTACCCTGCCTTCATGTACATACAGTATCTACCTCAAATACCTTATTATTATCTGTCTGGATGCCTAGTCACTTTACCCTGCCTTCATGTACGTACAGTATCTACCTCAAATACCTTATTATTATCTGTCTGGATGCCTAGTCACTTTACCCTGCCTTCATGTACATATCTACCTCAAATACCTTATTATTATCTGTCTGGATGCCTAACCACTTTACCCTGCCTTCATGTACATACAGTATCTACCTCAAATACATTATTATTATCTATCTGGATGCCTAGTCACTTTACCCTGCCTTCATGTACATACAGTATCTACCTCAAATACCTTATTATTATCTGTCTGGATGCCTAGTCACTTTACCCTGCCTTCATGTACATATCTACCTCAAATACCTTATTATTATCTGTCTGGATGCCTAGTCACTTTACCCTGCCTTCATGTACATACAGTATCTACCTCAAATACCTTATTATTATCTATCTGGATGCCTAGTCACTTTACCCTGCCTTCATGTACATACAGTATCTACCTCAAATACCTTATTATTATCTGTCTGGATGCCTAGTCACTTTACCCTTCCTTCATGTACATACAGTATCTACCTCAAATACCTTATTATTATCTGTCTGGATGCCTAGTCACTTTACCCTGCCTTCATGTACATATCTACCACAAATACCTTATTATTATCTGTCTGGATGCCTAACCACTTTACCCTGCCTTCATGTACATACAGTATCTACCTCAAATACCTTATTATTATCTGTCTGGATGCCTAGATACTTTACCCTGCCTTCATGTACATACAGTATCTACCTCAAATACCTTATTATTATCTGTCTGGATGCCTAGCCACTTTACCCTGCCTTCATGTACATATCTACCTCAAATACATTATTATTATCTGTCTGGATGCCTAACCACTTTACCCTGCCTTCATGTACATACAGTATCTACCTCAAATACCTTATTATTATCTGTCTGGATGCCTAGTCACTTTACCCTGCCTTCATGTACATATCTACCACAAATACCTTATTATTATCTGTCTGGATGCCTAGTCACTTTACCCTGCCTTCATGTACATACAGTATCTACCTCAAATACCTTATTATTATCTGTCTGGATGCCTAGTCACTTTACCCTGCCTTCATGTACATATCTACCTCAAATACCTTATTATTATCTGTCTGGATGCCTAGTCACTTTACCCTGCCTTCATGTACATATCTACCTCAAATACATTATTATTATCTATCTGGATGCCTAGTCACTTTACCCTGCCTTCATGTACATATCTACCACAAATACCTTATTATTATCTGTCTGGATGCCTAGTCACTTTACCCTGCCTTCATGTACATACAGTATCTACCTCAAATACCTTATTATTATCTGTCTGGATGCCTAGTCACTTTACCCTGCCTTCATGTACATATCTACCTCAAATACCTTATTATTATCTGTTTGAATGCCTAGTCACTTTACCCTGCCTTCATGTACATATCTACCTCAAATACCTTATTATTATCTGTCTGGATGCCTAGTCACTTTACCCTGCCTTCATGTACATATCTACCTCAAATACCTTATTATTATCTGTCTGGATGCCTAGCCACTTTACCCTGCCTTCATGTACATATCTACCTCAAATACCTTATTATTATCTATCTGGATGCCTAGTCACTTTACCCTGCCTTCTTGTACATACAGTATCTACCTCAAATACCTTATTATTATCTATCTGGATGCCTAGTCACTTTACCCTGCCTTCATGTACATATCTACCTCAAATACCTTATTATTATCTGTCTGGATGCCTAGCCACTTTACCCTGCCTTCATGTACATATCTACCTCAAATACCTTATTATTATCTGTCTGGATGCCTAGCCACTTTACCCTGCCTTCATGTACATATCTACCTCAAATACCTTATTATTATCTGTCTGGATGCCTAGTCACTTTACCCTGCCTTCATGTACATATCTACCTCAAATACCTTATTATTATCTGTCTGGATGCCTAGCCACTTTACCCTGCCTTCATGTACATATCTACCTCAAATACCTTATTATTATCTATCTGGATGCCTAGTCACTTTACCCTGCCTTCATGTACATATCTACCTCAAATACCTAATTATTATCTGTCTGGATGCCTAGTCACTTTACCCTGCCTTCATGTACATACAGTATCTACCACAAATACCTTATTATTATCTGTCTGGATGCCTAGTCACTTTACCCTGCCTTCATGTACATATCTACCTCAAATACCTTATTATTATCTGTCTGGATGCCTAGTCACTTTACCCTGCCTTCATGTACATATCTACCTCAAATACATTATTATTATCTATCTGGATGCCTAGCCACTTTACCCTGCCTTCATGTACATACAGTATCTACCTCAAATACCTTATTATTATCTGTCTGGATGCCTAGCCACTTTACCCTGCCTTCATGTACATATAGTATCTACCTCAAATACCTTATTATTATCTATCTGGATGCCTAGTCACTTTACCCTGCCTTCATGTACATACAGTATCTACCTCAAGTACCTGGTACCTCTGCACATTGATCTGGTACTGGTACTCCCTCTATACAGCTCCATTCTTGTGTATTTTCTTGTGTTACAATGTTTCTATTTGTAAACTCTGCATTGTTGGTAAGGGCTTGTAAGCAAACAATTCACAGTAGTCTACACCAGTTGTCGTCGGTGCATGTGACATACAAATTGGATATGTACATCACCGACCTTTTATCACACTATCACAAGCCTTTTTGTTGATATTGGACATTATTTTTTAACATTTGGACTCGTTATGTGCGTTGCCCCTTGCATGAAAGGTGTTAGTGACAGTAGGAAGCATGTTTATGAAAATCAAGTTACTTAAAAATAATCCTCATTGTTTTTCCTTCCTAATGTTGTCCAAAAAATGCATCTTCCACTTTCAAATCTCAGGAATTCCAGTGTGCTGAATCTGTTCGTAGGCTTTATTTGCCTGGGTGTTTGTTTACCTTTCACGTGGCAAAGTCACGACAGGCCATATCAACGGCAATGGTAGGCTATATATTTTGGACATTCTCTATATATTGGATCTTTTCCCAGCTCATGTGAAAGGTTTGAATGTGTGTAAAAACCCTCCACCCTCCGTATGCTGGTAACTATTCAGACATAGCCTGTCTTTTTTTTGTTTTTGAACTAGGTAAGTCAGTTATGAACAAATTCTTATTTTCAATGACGTGGGTTAACTGCCTGTTCAGGGGTAGAACGACAGATTTGTACCTTGTCAGCTTGGGGATATGAACTTTCAACCTTTCGGTTACTAGTCCAACACTCTAACCACTAGGCTACCCTGCCACCCCTTGTCTAAAACAAGTTGTTTATTTATTAGAATTTGACTAGAATTATTCAGTCTTTTTAGGTCTCATCAATAGTGAATGTAATCTTGCTTATTGACAACGTTTGGCTTGTCCATGGCTCAGACATAATGTATTTTACAGCAGGCCTATATCAGTGTGAATGCTATGTTAACAATATATTTCCATACTGAAGCCATGGAATTGCTGTTCAAAAACATAATCTACAATTATAGGATAGGCCTGCATTTAGTTAATTGGACAGGGGTCAAGTTGACACACCTTCAACATGTTTATTCATCAAAAGCCCCTTCGCACCACCGCCAGCTACTGTGACCATAATTCTGGCTGTGAAAATAGCAAAAAGAATTCTCACTCACCCCTGAACCTATCGCGCTACCGCCAACGCTCCGGTTTTCTATTGTGTTAGGTTTGTTACAATAAATCCGTGCACATACCTGTCATAATCAGACTTTCATAACTAATATCTCGAAATTCAGAATAGATACTAATTGCCTCTGTCGTGAAAATTGCTCTTCAAACATGATTTTAAAAAAGTATAGGCCTCACTCATCACAAATTGTAAGCAAACTCCTAAAGGCATGACTGACATTGGGAGAAGAGGGTATTGGTTGTAAGCTGATATAGGCTATGACTGTCTGACTAGTGGCTTGTGTGGATATTTTAGTATGGTGATTATCCAGAGTCTAAACTACCTGTGTTCAGGGCTTAATTTGTAAATCGGGAGGTGCCAGAACAAAAAGTGAGGACGAGAAAGGTGTGGCCTGGGAAATGCTCTGTGGTACCGGAAAGTGTGAGATATATATTTTTGGACTTTATAATAAAGCATTGCAAGGCATGTCATCACATTTGTGTAGTGGCATAGAGCAACTTACAGAAGTTGCACACATGAGGGAACATTTTTCGTAGCCAAGGGTATGGGAAATAATGTGGTCTTTTAGAAATGTATTCCATGTAATTCTACATAATTTAAAAAATATATAAAACATATATTTTATGAAACATTGAACTTGGCCTTACTGCTATTAGCCCTTAGAAACGCATTGAATAACCAATTCATACATAGAAAAAACAAGTCAAAAATGTGTTTTGTTTCAAAAGTTTATGTGCTACATCTGAGAGATATAAGAAAGATCATGAAATTATTATTTAAGACATTTTTTCTCTCCATATTTAACCAATTTATTTTGGCACTAAACTACTTCCAAAACAGAGAACATCATGTTTGTGAGAGCCTCATCTTATAGGCCAAATAGTTCAGACACTATAGACGCTTTTGTGAGAAGACCGATTTCAGGCATGTCTGATGGTCGGACAAACGCCGCTGTAGCTCGGCCACCTTCCACCACAGATGCGGAAGGCCACCACAGATGCGGAAGGCCACCACAGATGCGGAAGGCCGACATAGGCGGTGGATTGGGACGCAAACCACGCAAAACAAAAAAAAACATATCTCTAGCTTCAATAGACATATTTTGATGGGGATTTTTTTGATTATGCTAATTACATTTCCACGGGGGCGCAGACATCAACTCTAGGGGTTTTTAATACCTCACAAACGATGGAAATGACAGGCTACCTGACAAACTGACAATCTGAGATCAATAAAAACGACCTTGTCTTAAATCCATCAATATCCTAGGCCTGGATGTGTGGAGACACACATATTGTAGGGTACAATATGAGGAGGAAATTATAGTCCTAAAAGCTAAAAGCTTTCCAGTTTCACTGACTCACCCAATTATGTGCAGCTCACTCGCCAGAGCTGGTCGATGCTCGTGTCAAAAGCCTACCTCTTTCTTTTGTTTTACTTTGTAAAATAATATTCGCTCAATAGGCCTATTTAGAAGTTGAATATGTTGGTATCCTACAGCAGACAGATTAGAGTCTTCTCTTTTCAGCAGGAGCCATTTGCTTTCCAACCTGTGTTTTCTCGCGGTTGTATTTGAAATATGGCGAAAGGTTCTGTTTTGTCTGTATGCTGTTCACTGACAGATTTGCCACATGTTAAATGGGATATATATATGTTCCCGACGATAGGCTATGCCTTGTTAATGGACTACACACAATCAAATGAAATCAAACTTTATTCATTCAGCACATTTCAGGCATGTAAACGCAACGTAAATGTGCGTCACAAAAGAAGTATATTATAATAATATCAATATTTGCTACACAACAAACTTAAGAGGATAAAAACTAAAGAATAACAATAAAAACTGAATTCTAAAATATACCCTAAGGAAAATCAAAGCTAAAAATGTGTGTTAAGATCTCTTTTAAATATGTCCATAGGTTTGCCCCCCCTCAGTTTTTTTGGCAGGCTGTTCCAGAGGCATAATAAGTAAAGGCTGCCTCTCCATGCCTCTTGGTCCGAGGCAATTTAAAGAAGCTATTGATCCTCTGTGGCTAAATTATAGGCCGACTCGTGGTGTAACAGACCTAGGCTATTCTGAATTATTTCATTTCTTTCTGATAGACAGACAGCATTCATTCTATAACTTTGGGAAATGTATTTCAATTTATCAGGGGTGCTCCAGCACCTCGGGCACTTTTCCCGAGGCTATGATTCTATAAGGAAATGAATTATGAAGTGCTGCGGGTAGGCTATCAGCAAACCGGCCAAATCAAATGTTATGCTGCTGTGGCAGTACTGTTGCTATTTAAACTAGGTAGCTTGCTACACACACTCGACCACTGACCGCATTTAAAACCATGCATGTTTGGATACCGGGGTACAGGGCAGACTGGGAGAAAGGCACAATGGGCGCATGTGTGCTCCATACCGAAGCAGTCTAACGGACAGGGTAGGGGTGGCGAACCTGACGACCTCACGATCACTTGGGGGCAGTGGGTTCAGAACAACAACGACAAAAACCGTATACAAAAAAAATATACGGTGAGCTCCAAAAGTATTGGGACAGTGACACATGTGTTGTTGTTTGGCTCTGTACTCCAGCACTTTGGATTTGAAATGATACAATGACTATAAGGTTAAAGTGCAGACTGTCAACTTTAATTTGAGGGTATTTTCATCCATATCGGCATGAAACAGTTAGAAGTTACAATACTTTTTGTACATAGACCCCACATTTTAAGGGAACAAAATTGTTGGGACAAATTCACTTAGATATGTATTAAAGTAGTCAAAAGTTTAGTATTTGGTCCCATATTCCTAGAATGCAATGATTAGATCAAGCTTGTGACTCTACAAAGTTGTTGGATGCATTTGCTGTTTGTTTTGGTTGTGTTTCAGATGATAATAAACGCTAAATAATATATTGTGTCATTTTGGAGTCATTTTACTATCAATAAGAATATACTATGTTTCTAAACACTTCTACATTCATGTGGCTGCTACCATAATTACAGATAGTCCTGAATGAATTGTGAATAATGAAGTGAGAAAGTTACAGATGCACAAATATCAAACCCCCAAGATATGCTAGACTCTTAACATTACAATAACAGGGGATGTTAGCATTGTTTTGTGTGGGGGTATGATAATTGTGCATCTGTAACTTTCTCACTCATCCTTGTTCACGATTCAATCAGGATTATCCATAATCATGGTAGTGGCATCCACATTAATGTACACATTAAACACATTCTATTCTTATTTACAATAACAGTGACTCCAAATGACACAATACATCATTTACCATTCATTTCTATTGGGCACAAAATAATCTGAAACACAACTGAAACAAACAACAAACGCATCCAACAAGTTTATAGAGTCACAAGCTTGATGTAGTAATTGTGTGCTATGAATATGGGATCAAATACTATACTTTTGACTACTTTAATACACATAAGTGTATTTGTCCTAATACTTTTGGACCCTTAAAATGGAGGGACTATGTAAAAAAAAAAGTGCTCTAATTTCTAAACGGGTCACAAAATTAAAAATGAAGATGACAGTCTGCACTTTAACCTCATATTCATTGTATCATTTCAAATCCAAAGTGCTGGAGTACAGAGCCAAACAACAAAAGGGTGTCACTGTCACTGGCACTAGACGAGTGTGTGGGGCAAAGGAGCAGGTGCTTGGGCACAGGTAGACCCCTATCTGTGCACGTGCCTGGTCCACTGTGCCTCAGCCTGATGCTAAAATACATTTTTATGACTGACTTGTTGGCAAGTCCTATATTAGATCATTTCATAATGTTTGTTAGCCCCTGACGGAAGCTTAGCCAAATGTACTCTAATGTGCAAATTAACATTCTCTACAGTGTTTGCCACAATCGAGCCATGAGCAATGCCTAACCCTACCACATCTTTAGGTTGTAGCTCTGTGCCATATATCTACCGTGTGTAATGCCCATCCCTACTGTTAGCAGATCCAGTCGTGGCTTGTCTCAGTCTCAGTGTTGGCCTGATCCCCGTCTGGTCTGACTCTCCCATCCGTATTGTCTCCAACCCCAGTAATAGTTCGGTCATAACTCTCTCTCTGTCCCTCTGACATTCACCAACACTGCCGTCCCCATTGTTAACACATCCCATAGCAGGCCTTGCTAAAGGTTAGCCAGCCTAGCTTCCAGACTTTGTTCCACTCACTCCCCCTCCGCCTTGTATTGTTAACAGCTGAGATGAGTGAGCTTGGCTGGAGAGAGAGAGGAAGAAACGCTGGGTAACATGATTTAGGTTCACATACTCTGTCTGGACTCTCCCAGGACCCTATGAAAGGCAACAGATTGTAAACTCTGTGTGACTCAGACTCTGTCTGGGGATCCGTGGGGCTCTACTGCCATCTGCTGGTAGGGGCTTCCTCTTGACAACTGCATGAGGAGAATGGGAACTTAGATTTCAGTAAAGTGGTTCATACTCTTTAAACAAGTTGGGTCAATTGTTAGTCAAAACAAACAAATGAAAACCGTGGTAAAGAAGAGTAACAAAGATTCTTTGTTGACTTTAACTATATTCTACAGTCATTCCTCGATGAAAATGGATTCTAACGTCTGCTGTATTAGTGAAACTTTTACTGTTCACCTCCGCAACTCAACAGCCAATTGGCTTCGGATTTACATTGGTTGAAAGAACATGATGATTTAATACAGAAATAGATTAATGCAGCAGGGTCGTTCCACCAATGTGGTGCTATTTGAGAAGTGTAACTTGGTGATATTTTTTTTTGGGGGGGGGAATTCACCAACTTTTAACATTCTCTCATAAAGAGCACATGTTCCACTTCATAAAAAACATGTTTCCCCATCTCAATAGGTTAAATAAATAAAAATGTGTATAGTAATTGCTTATTAAGTTCCAAATAAAGTCACTGGGATTGATGATTGATGATTGAATCTTAAATCAGCCATCAATCCCCTCGTCACAGGGGGAGTGGAAGCTTGTTGTGTGCAACAGGGAGTGGCAATTGAATGCAAGCTTCACATTCTCTTTCTTTTTTTTGACTGCCTATACATTTCTAGCCTGTCTGTCTATGGGTAACAGGTTTGACGTGTTCTGCTCGACCCACTCAGTTTTCCACCACAAAACACCAGAAAAGGGCCCAAACGAGAACCAGATCTCGTGCTTTTATGCTAAGATTTGATTATTAGATGTTCAATGTTTCTATTGAAATAAATATTTAAAAAGGAATAGTTTAAAATGAGAATTCAGTTCACGTAACAGCGTTCCACCTTAAAATGAGGGGCAGATGTACAGTGCCTTGCGAAAGTATTCGGCCCCCTTGAACTTTGCAACCTTTTGCCACATTTCAGGCTTCAAACATAGAGATATAAAACTGTATTTTTTGTGAAGAATCAACAACAAGTGGGACACAATCATGAAGTGGAACGATATTTATTGGATATTTCAAACTTTTTTAACGAATCAAAAACTGAAAAATTGGGCGTGCAAAATTATTCAGCCCCCTTAAGTTAATACTTTGTAGCGCCACCTTTTGCTGCGATTACAGCTGTAAGTCGCTTGGGGTATGTCTCTATCAGTTTTGCACATCAAGAGACTGAAGTTTTTCCCATTCCTCCTTGCAAAACAGCTCGAGCTCAGTGAGGTTGGATGGAGAGCATTTGTGAACAGCAGTTTTCAGTTCTTTCCACAGATTCTCGATTGGATTCAGGTCTGGACTTTGACTTGGCCATTCTAACACCTGGATATGTTTATTTTTGAACCATTCCATTGTAGATTTTGCTTTATGTTTTGGATCATTGTCTTGTTGGAAGACAAATCTCCGTCCCAGTCTCAGGTCTTTTGCAGACTCCATCAGGTTTTCTTCCAGAATGGTCCTGTATTTGGCTCCATCCATCTTCCCATCAATTTTAACCATCTTCCCTGTCCCTGCTGAAGAAAAGCAGGCCCAAACCATGATGCTGCCACCACCATGTTTGACAGTGGAGATGGTGTGTTCAGGGTGATGAGCTGTGTTGCTTTTATGCCAAACATAACGTTTTGCATTGTTGCCAAAAAGTTCAATTTTGGTTTCATCTGACCAGAGCACCTTCTTCCACATGTTTGGTGTGTCTCCCAGGTGGCTTGTGGCAAACTTTAAAGACACTTTTTATGGATATCTTTAAGAAATGGCTTTCTTCTTGCCACTCTTCCATAAAGGCCAGATTTGTGCAATATACGACTGATTGTTGTCCTATGGACAGAGTCTCCCACCTCAGCTGTAGATCTCTGCAGTTCATCCAGAGTGATCATGGGCCTCTTGGCTGCATCTCTGATCAGTCATCTCCTTGTATGAGCTGAAAGTTTAGAGGGACGGCCAGGTCTTGGTAGATTTGCAGTGGTCTGATACTCCTTCCATTTCAATATTATCGCTTGCACAGTGCTCCATGGGATGTTTAAAGCTTGGGAAATCTTTTTGTATCCAAATCCGGCTTTAAACTTCTTCACAACAGTATCTCTGACCTGCCTGGTGTGTTCCTTGTTCTTCATGATGCTCTCTGCGCTTTTAACGGACTTCTGAGACTATCACAGTGCAGGTGCATTTATACGGAGACTTGATTACACACAGGTGGATTGTATTTATCATCATTAGTCATTTAGGTCAACATTGGATCATTCGGAGATCCTCACTGAACTCACACTCACTTTCTGGAGAGAGTTTGCTGCACTGAAAGTAAAGGGGCTGAATAATTTTGCACGCCCAATATTTCCGTTTTTGATTTGTTAAAAAAGTTTGAAATATCCAATAAATGTCGTTACACTTCATGATTGTGTCCCACTTGTTGTTGATTCTTCGCAAAAAAAATACAGTTTTATATCTTTATGTTTGAAGCCTGAAATGTGGCAAAAGGTCGCAAAGTTCAAGGGGGCCGAATACTTTTGCAAGGCACTGTAAATGAATCACATGAAATAAATAATAATCTTCAGAAATGACTTTCTCAAACTGTTTTGGGATTAAGTGGGTTGAAATCTTCCTAGACGTGACAGAGGGATGCCGGAGGAACATGTCAAAATGCTGAATTTTGTCACGTTAGCAAGCCTTTATTCATATCAAAAGCTTGATTGAATTAACCATGTGGTCTGTATTAAAGAGCACTTTATATAAAAGGCTTTTAAAAAAATCAATATTGGTGCATAATTTCTACTCAAAATATCAAATGGATGCAAAAGACAACCTTTTCGTGGAATGACCCAGTAAACACTATTATAAACAAATACATTTGATTCAAACGTATTTGGAGGGAATCTCTGACGAGTCTTCACAGATCCCACTACCTGTGCCGGGCCTATTTCAGACAACAGAACAGACACAAAACTATCCATCACTTCCGTGGATAAAAATGTGTCTCCTCATACAAAAGGAAGATGAAAAATGGATGAAAGTCTAAGAGGGGTGAGCAGATGGATTATGAACTATAAATGTATAACAAATGAACCGTGTGTGTGTGGGGGGGGGGGGTGGCCTAGGACTTCTCAATCAATCACTGCTATAACCAGGCAGCAGGCAGTGTCTCGTCGGATCTGAGACAGCAGACAGAGACACACAGTCTCTGTCCCAAGAGGCACACTATTCCCTATGTAGTGCACTACTTTTGACCAGATCCCTATGGCCCCTGGTGAAAAGTAGGTGCACTATCAAGGGGATAGGGTGGCATTTGGGACACAATCACTGGCAACAGACTCACGGCCCAGGAGGTAGCAGACACCAAAAAAAACACAACCGAGATAAAGAGCCATCCATCTGACCCCAGCAACCACCTGGAGTATTACAGAAGCCGTCTCAAAGAGTTGTTTGTCTTTCATGTGGTTCCTCAGTCAGTCAGTCAGTCTCTGTCTGTCTGTCTCATCATGTAACGGTTCTCTTGAGTTGAAGGAGAGGCGGACCAAAATGCAGGGTGGTTTCTATTCATGGTTCTTTAATAAAGAAAACTATACATTAATAGACTAACAACACAATAACCGTGCGAAAACCTAAACAGCCCTATCTGGTGCAAACACAGAGACAGGAACAATCACCCACAAAACCCAACACCAAACAGACTACCTAAATATGGTTCCCAATCAGAGACAATGACTAACACCTGCCTCTGATTGAGAACCATATCAGGCCAAACATAGAAAAAGACAAACTAGACATGTAACATAGAATGCCCACTCAGATCACACCCTGACCAAACAAAACATAGAAACATACAAAGCAAACTATGGTCAGGGTGTGACACATCACATCACTTTACTCAATTTCTCCTCTCTATAATCTCACAGACTAACCTTCATGGGCCACCCATCCGATCCCACTAGCCATCGACAGACAATGACCTCAGCACCCCTCCCCCCCTCCCCCCCAAGACCCTCCAGGCCCCCACCTGCCCCACACAGACGAAGATCTGACGTGTAGCCATTAAACACATTGTTAGTATGCCCGGGGCTGTCAGAGTCCAGCGAGTCACAATGGCCAACAGCGTGTCTCCATACTGCTGCTGTGCAGCCATGGGAAGGACCTATTGTCAACGAGGATGGGGAGGCACAACTGTTGTGGTCTTGACCAGTAGGACTTTGGCTCTTTAGAAAGTCAGAGAGGTGTGGAGCAGTGTGTAATGCTGCACACACACACTTACACACACACCTACCTACACCCCTCGTCTCTCTTAGCTTCCTCCTGGCTCTGCTTTTATGAGAAGAACAGTGTGAGGCTGACACGGCCATTATCTCTCCATGGCTAGCACCCCCCCAACCCCCTCACCAAGGACAACCGTCTCATATCCACACAAAAGACAAATCCTCCTTCATCCGCTTCTATCTCTCTCTCGCTCTCTCAACCCTGGCAGAGCTACAGTCTTTGGTGACCTAAGCAGAAGCTAGTTGTGACACTCATGATTACAGTCTTTCTATCTACGTACCTACCTACCTACCTATCTACCTATCTACATATCTACCTCCTGTGTTGATACACATCCAGGACTCCTGTTTTTGTTCTTGTCTCCCGCTGTCGTGGAAACCTTAACACTGGTTCCTGTCATCTCTGAAGACTCCAACAACTCTCTGGGGGTCACCGCAGGGCTCTCATAGCACCACCTTCATTATTTAACTGTCCAGGAAACTCTCATCTCTTTTCTAATCACTTGGCTGTAGACTAGAGTCTTAACTCTAGTCTACAGTAGAGAAGCTTCCTGAATTTGTTTTCGCTTTCTCCTTTATTGAAGGAAAAAAAGGAAGGAGAAAAAAAACAAGAAAGCCAGGCTTTTTTCAAATCTATTATAGGCTAGTATTGGCCGGGCGTCTCCAGTGTGGGGATTAAGACTCCAGACGGCATGGGCTCTGACCCCGAGGGCCGTGGAGGAGAGGGAAAGAGGGGATACATCATCTCTGTGAAAAGAAAGAGAGGAATGAAGGGACGGATGGGGGGTGAATGTATGGGGTGGGTGTGTGTGTGTGTGTGTGTGTGTGTGTGTGTGTGTGTGTGTGTGTGTGTGTGTGTGTGTGTGTGTGTGTGTGTGTGTGTGTGTGTGTGTGTGTGTGTGTGTGTGTGTGTGTGTGTGTGTGTGTGTGTGTGTGTGTGTGTGTGTGTGTGTGTGTTGCCTCAGTCTTCAGCCTCTAGAAGGTTATACATCTTAGATGCAGACACTGGAAGGGAGAGTGTGGCAATAACGTTTTGATGTGGCTCAGAATCTGACAAACAAGTTCTATAGTAGTTTGTTGTTTCAGATGTAGATGGTTTCAGGAGAACTGTAAACAGCTGTGTGACTGATGCGTCTGATGACCAGGGCTACAGTCCACAACTTTATCAAATCAGCACATTATCTGAAATACTCCAGGAATTCAGAGCAAATTAAAGTAACCTGATGGACTATGTTCCTAATTCACATGCGTATGGTCTTCACTCTCCCTCTCTCTCTCGCCTTCTTTTCTCCCATTCCACCCTGGTTACACTCAGTCAGTGAGTGTTTGTGGCTGTCTTCCCTCTCCTTCTCTCGCTCTCTCCATCCAGCCCACCCTGTGTCACCCAGAGTCAGTGTGGCCTGGCGGGCGTCTCCAGACAGCATTTGTTTCCCTCTGCATTTTCTTACTGCTGTGTTTTTTACCAGGTTCTCTTCCTGGATCCTGGCTCAAGGTCACTCCCCCCTCCTCCCCTCTAAGTATGGATGCCAGCAGCGGCGAACAGCAGAGCTGGGGCTCTTGGCAGGGAAGCCACAATCGATATCCCTGAGCTCTGGGTGCTAGCTCTCTAATATCTTCCAAATACCACCTGCCAAAATATTTATGCTATATTCAAGACAGATGCCTAAAGAAAGAGACAATAGATGGGAGAGACAGTGCTGGTGGTTTTGGGGGGTTTCTTAAAAGAGAGAACTTGAAGCTCGTATTAGTTCATGACTGATCATGTTTGTGGTTATACCGGGCTTAGGGCGCTAGCTGGCTTCAGCTCAGCTCGGTTTCAACTCCGCTCAGTTTAGCGCAAGGTTCCTCGCAGAGCTCAGATATGGATCGAGGGCTTGTGGCTTCGCATTTCACCCCGGCTAAACAGGATTTGTGAGGTGAACACTGAGATCAATTAACATTTATCAACACCGAGGTGGTCTGAGTAGATGGTGGTGGTTGCTACAGATACAATACCCATTGCACACACAGGCTCTGTTCAGACACTGCTAGGCAGATGAGGAGATAAAACAGGAACACATTGTGATAATGATCATCCCTGGCAGGCGTTGGTTTCCCTCACGACAGGCGTCAGTGTGTGTAGGAGGTGTATTGATAGTTTGACCTCCTGACTTGATAAACTGCTCTGGTACTTCAGCGCACAAAAGGAGGGGCAGGAGGTTGGGGGGAGGTGTTGGGGAATAGTGGTGAACATGCAAATGAATGTGGTTATGTGTCTTGCAGGGGTAGTGGAGGTCACAATGCATGATAATTCAATGTCAGTTTAAGCACCATTAGCTTTTAGTGTGCAGTGTGTATTATTGTGTGTGTGGTGGTGGTGGGGGGGTGGACACGGTCTTCACTGCCTACACCTCAACATACAGCCAACACCTGTCTCAACCACATAAATCAGACAGACTAAATCAGACAGACATCTAAAAAGAACATCATCATCATGATCATCAGAGAGAGAGAGAGAGAGAGAGAGAGAGAGAGAGAGAGAGAGAGAGAGAGAGAGAGAGAGAGAGAGACTATAGAGAAGAGTGGATAGCTAGCTTGATAGCGTGGGTTGGTTCAGTAAGTTGTTTCGGGACAATCCATTTTTTATGATTTCTGTTTTATGTTATTGATGTGTACCCTGGGGAGGTAAATGCCATCATGGCTCTACTATAGATGTCTGCTTGGGGGACAATTGATTGCTCTGCCATTTGATGCTGTGGCTCACGCAGAATGATGGGGGGTGGGGACAGAGTCATGAGAGAATTGGAAGGGGCCTCCTTCCGTCCTCTCAGCCCTCCATTCCGCTCTCCCTACTACTTCTCCATGCTCTCATCCCTCCAACCCTACCTCCCTCCATCCCCCATCCTGCTGTATGTCTCGTTCCCCAGTAAGTGCCTCATAAAGCCCTGGGAATGTGTGGTTTTGGGTTTAATGAATTTGCCCGCCGCTCTATTGTGTTAAGAGCGATATAAATGGCTGGTGGTCGTTCTGGGGATAATAATGGTTGTCCATAAAGAATCCCGTCAGCTGTCCTCGCTGGTAATTCCTGTTGGAATGTGATTAAGGGAACATCATTCTCTTCTCTCTGAAATAATGCAGCGGACACCATCTCATTTACTAAGTAATCCCACTGAGGTCACACAGAGCAACTCTTTTTCTCTTTATATGAGCCTGCCTGAACCAACTGATGATTCACACAAAAGGTACAAGATGTACAGAGTGTTAAAAAGTAAATCCACTAAGTGGCTGACAAATGAATAAAGAATCATCTGCATGATTATTGCATGTAGCCTCGGTCTACAGTGTAAATGGATGAGGGAGAATATTGTAGCGAGTGATAGGATTTCTCTGAATTAGCTGGTGCAGTTCAGCATGAATCACTGCAGTAATTGTCTAGAACTCTGAGGGTTAGGAAACGAATGGGTGGATATGGAGGAGGACTGCAGGGGAGGGGGATGTTGCCAAGGCCAACCAGCTGGAGCAAGGTTTTTGGACAGTCAACACTGCCACCTCGTGGATGTACAGGAAGAAACACAACCCTGTGATGGGAGAAAGAGAAGGTGGCTTTCTTGGTCTGAAACTGGTGTTGCAAAATTCCATAACTTTCTATCATTTCCCAGGTTTTCCGTAAATCCTGTTTAGAGGATTCAAGATCTCCTGCTTATTCCCTTGTTTTTGGGGAATCTTTCAACCGGGATTTCTGAGAAACCTGTTAATTTTGGAAAATTACCAGATTATTGCAACCCAACCTGAAAACCAGTAAACGTTGTCATATCTGAGTATGGAGCAATGTTTAATTTAGTTACTACTATATTGCACGATTGACTAAAGTTTGGCTTCGATTGATTGCAATGGAAAAAGTAAGGGCAGTCTTGGATGCTCATTCACCCAACTATACTGAACAAAAATATAAATGCAACATGAAACAATTTAAAAGATTTTACTGTTGCAATACATATGAGGAAATCAGTCAATTAAAATAAATAAATTAGGCCCTAATCTATGGATTTCACATGACTGGGAATACAGATATGCATCTGTTGGTCACAGATACCTTAAAAAAAAACAAATGGGCCTTACAATTGGCCTCGGGATTTTGTCACTGTATTTGTGTGCATTCAAATTGCCAATCGATAAAACGGGACATTTTATTTCCGCTCATGAAACATGGGACCAACGCGTTACAGGTTGCATTTATATTTTGTTCAGCGTAAAAGCAGGTTGGAAAACACTGCTGTTTAGTAGCCTGTAACATATCAGCCAAACACCTGAAGCATCATCTCTCCTCAAAGAGTCAATGTAAAGGAATGTATAAGGAGTGAGGTCTATGGAGCCACTCTTATCACTACCACCTCCTAGAATCGAATTTACGATGACATCGCACAACATTTCCCTGGCTCGGTGTATTTAAACGTCATCATTTTAATCCCGTCCTAATCCCCTTTCAGAAGGTGATAGACGATATATGTGACATCTACATTCAGAGAGGCAGTTGCTTTCCAAAACCCTGAGTAGGACCTCAAGAATGTTACAGTATCATTACAAATCCGAAGGAGGTTCGACAGACAGCCATGTATCAACTGGAACGATGTAGCCGAGGCTAAAAAGGATTCAACTGCTCTTAAATACGTTCATGTGACATATGAGAAACTTGAGTTTCTCTTCAAATATATACATAACCAGGTTTCCATCCAAACCTCAGTAGGTCTTTATGTCGGTTCAAAAAAAAATGTCACGACACGTCTGATGGAAACCGCACTTTTTTTTCAGGTAAACTTGACAAATTCGACTAAAACAAAATTCGGTGGACAAGGTGGGATTTTTTTTTGTGTCGGTGAAATTAATTATGCAAATATTTAGATAATAACCATCATATCCAAGTAAATGTATATGTTGTGTGGTCCTCACATTACACTGGGGGAAAACATGCTGTTCAAGAGGCAACAGATTAAATAAATTATGAACTTCACAAGGTGGTGGAAGTGCATGGTGATCTTGACGCTCCTTTCCAATACATATTGAGGGGCTTTATTCTGGTGACATGATCGTTTGACAAATAGAAAATCATATTTTTTCACCCAGAATAACCTCATCATTTAGCTAGCCTACCCACACTATACATCTGTGAGCTGTTACCTAGACCAGAGTGCACACAAATATTTTTGAGACAAAACCATCAGTAGAGTTGAAAATGCGATGGAAACCAATTGAACTTTTATTATTGCTGCATTCATGTGCAAATTGGAACTAGGAAACGTTTACATATCCGATTTGCTAACTTGTAGTCAATTATTGAGTAAGAAGTATCCTCGCTGTATAATGCTGAATAGTTTTGTTGATATATTTCAATGTTAAACAAATTACTTTAATCATCAACACTATAATTAAAATGGCTGATGTAGTTGTGGCTATTTTCAGCGATGCAAAAACTGATGTCAAGGAAAATGAGACCTGGAAGCAAGGTTCTGGGTCGAAAATGCCCCAAAGGAGACTCATTTACCTATTTTTATCATGGAGCATGGAGAGAGAAATCCTGACAAAGAAGGCCATAGCCAACCCCATCAAGAAGGAGGAACTCTACCACACTCTCATACACGAAATTCATCCAAAACACTTGAGGTCAGTACAGAGAGTACATGCCCTCTGGCGTATATTTATTCTCAGTAAGGAAGCAAGGTCAAAGCTTCTGATCAGAGGAATAATAGTCAGAGGAAAACATGTTGTGTTCAAAGAGAATAATCCGTTCAGTTTGAAGTCGCACATGGCTGTTACAAATAAAGAACTACCTGAATCAGCAGAGGATAGTGTTGTGACTGAGTTTCTGGCTAAAGCTGGATGTAAGCTGGTGGGGAGAGTGATGAGGTGCATGATAAGATACAAGGGTCAATTTACGAACTGCTCCAAAGGAGATCATTTTGTATGTTGAAGCAGCACCCATCATTCCTATAACACGGTCTGTAAAGATGGGGCCCTCGCTGGATCAATGTATTTTATGATGGACAAGGTTCTGCGCATAGACAGGACAGGCTGACACAATCCCATGCTAGAGGGGGTCAGGAGATGGTAAAGTACAGTCCTACTACACTGGACAACACAAGGTGCATAAAGGATGTGCAGGACAACAATCCTGTCCCCGTGAGTAGGGCAGACGTATCACATATCGCTGAGATGACAGAATGTGAGACTGAGGTTGAAGAGGATAACTCCTCAGCACCCAAGGACAAAGACGGAGTGAATGAAACATTGGAGTTGGTACTTGGTGAGCCAGAGTCTACAACACCTCTCGTTCCAAGAAAAATAAGAAGAGAAAAAAATGCTAAAATTGAAGTTGGGAAAGTGGCTACGGAGACCAGTGACAATCATAACCCAATAGAAATCTCTGAGGATAATAAGGGACCCCGAAGGCGGTGCAACTCTGCGGAATACAAAAGAAGGAGGCCAAACATCAGTGCTGGCCATCATTCAAATAATCCGGAATCAGCAAACACCCAATCGGCCCAGGGTACCGATAATCAGGCTAAAATGCTCTGGGCCCCTTGTTCCAAGCCTAGAGGAATATTGGGAGGTCTTATGAATATTCGTAACATTATTTCTGAGAGAACAGATTGATTGACTCTAATCTTGATTTTTTTTTCTGTTTCTCTGAGACATGGCTGAAGAATCTTCTTATATATCTGCCTTTAATGTCCCTGGATATTCCATATTCAGGAGGGATAGGGGAGAGGGCAGAGGGAGAGGATTGCTTATGTACATGAAAGATAACTTTAAATGCAATCGTACCATATGGAAACATGCCAATGACCTTGAATGTATGGGGCTGAATGTCTTCCTCTCCCCTCATATATCTCTCACTATTATTGGATTATATCGACTACCAACTATCTGATATTTCGTTTTATGACCATCTAAATGCCTGTCACACCCTGACCATAGTTTGCTTTGTATGTTTCTATGTTTTGGTTGGTCAGGGTGTGAGCTGAGTGGGCACCCAGTGCGGGTGCATAGCCCGGTGCGATACATTCCAGCTCCGTGCGTCTCCTTGGGCCGGCTTACATGGCACCAGTCTTGCGCATGGTGTCCCCGGTTCGCCTGCATAGCCCAGTGCAGGCTATTCCACCTCGCCGCACTGGCAGGGTGACCGGGAGCATGCAACCAGGTAGGGTTGGGCAGGCTCGGTGCTCAAGAGCTCCAGTGCGCCTGCACGGTCCGGTCTATCCGTCACCACCTCCACGCACCAGCCCTCCGGTGGCAGCCCCCCGCACCAGGCTGTCTCTCCGGCTCATCTGTACAGGTGCTCCCGTCTGTCCAGCGCTGCCAGAGCCTTCCTCCTCTCCAGCGCGGCCGGAGTCTCCCGCCTGTTCAGCGCAGTCAGAGCCTTCCTCCTCTACAGCGCTGCCGGAGTCTCCCGTCTGTTCAGAGCTGCCAGTCTGTTCAGAGCTGCCAGTCTGCAAGGAGCTGCCAGTCTGCAAGGAGCTGCCAGTCTGCAAGGAGCTGCCAGTCTGCATGGAGCCGCCAGAGCTGGCAGTCTGCATGGAGCCGCCAGAGCTGCCAGTCTGCATGAAGCCGCCAGAGCTTCCAGTCTGCATGAAGCCGCCAGAGCCGCCAGTCTGCATGGAGCAGCCAGAGCCGTCAGTCAGCATGGAGCAGCCAGAGACGTCAGTCAGCATGGAGCAGCCAGAGACGTCAGTCAGCATGGAGCAGCCAGAGACGTCAGTCAGCATGGAGCAGCCAGAGACGTCAGTCAGCATGGAGCAGCCAGAGACGTCAGTCAGCATGGAGCAGCCAGAGACGTCAGTCAGCATGGAGCAGCCAGAGCTGCCAATCAGCATGGAGCAGACAGAGCTGCCAGCCAGCATGGAGCAGCCAGAGCCGTCAGTCTGCCAGGATCCGCCAGTCAGCCAAACTCTTCCAGATCAGCCAGTCAGCCAGACTCTTCCAGATCCGCCAGTCAGCCAGGATCTGACAGATCTGCTAGCCTGCCAGGATCCGCCCTCTGCCCGGAGCTGCCGGAGCTCCTCAGCCCAGAGGCGCCAGAGCCCCTCAGCCCAGAGCAGCTGTCCCTCTGTCCCGAGCAGCTGTCCCTCTGTCCCGAGCAGCTGTCCCGAGCAGCTGTCCCGAGCAGCTGTCCCTTTGTCCCGAGCAGCTGCCCCTCTGTCCCGAGCTGCCCCTCTGTCCCGAGCAGCTGCCCCTCTGTCCCGAGCTGCCCCTCTGTCCCGAGCTGCCCCTCAGTCCAGTGGGGTCATATAGTAGGGTCGCCATGGTTAGGAGGCCAAGGAAGCGGACAAGGTGGCGGACTAAAACTATGGTGAAGTGGGGGCCACGTCCAGCACCAGAGCCGCCACCGCGGACAGATGCCCACCCAGACCCTCCCCAATAGGTTCAGGTTTTGCGGCCAGAGTCCGCACCTTTGGGGGGGGGGGGGGGGTACTGTCACACCCTGACCATAGTTTGCTTTGTATGTTTCTATGTTTTGGTTGGTCAGGGTGTGAGCTGAGTGGGCATTCTATGTTTCATGTCTAGTTTGTCTAGTTCTATGTTTGGCCTGATATGGTTCTCAATCAGAGGCAGGTGTTAGTCATTGTCTCTGATTGGGAACCATATTTAGGTAGCCTGTTTGGTGTTGGGTTTTGTAGGTGATTGTCCTTGTTACTGTCTTGTGTTAGTTTGCACCAGTTTAGGCTGTTTCGGTTTTCACGTTACGTTTATTGTTTTTGTATTTGATTCGTGTTTACTTTGTTTCATTAAACATGAATCGCAATAGCCATGCCACATTTTGGTCTGACTCTCCTTCACCTATAGAAAACCGTTACAATGCCATGCTTAAAGAATGTGATAATAAGAAGGAAATCATCTTCATGGGCGATTTCAATATAAACTGGGGGCACAAAACTTGTAGGAAAAAACTCAAAGAGATCATAGACTATTTCAACCTGACTCAAATAATACAAGGTCCAACCAGAGTAACACAGTCATCCCAGACTCAAATTGATCTGGTGTTTACTAACAGACGTGATTGAATAACTAAGTCCAGTAACTTACTAACTGGCATATCTGACCACAATGTTACATTGGTGGTTAGAAAGCTCTCTAAAAAGAGATATAAGAACCATATTAACCTCCTGAATTAAAGGTTAATGGGATTCTAATTCAAGACTCCGATTTCATATTCACCTCACCTTTTTTTGTTGACTCTGTCAGGGAACTGGCTCAAAGATTTTCAACCAAGACCACAGTTCTCACTCCCATAGATAATAATAAACCAATATTCAAAATTCCTGAAATCTCAGCATCAGCAGTGGACAGTATTATTAGCTTCTTCAGGAGCTCTAGAACAAAATATGTATTTGGTCTTGATACTTTATTCCTGAAGAGACACAAATATTCTCTGATTGCCCCTAATCTACATCTAGTTAATATGTCCATAAAATATGGGTTCTTCCAATGCTTGGAAGTCTGCTGCAGCGATACCTGTTTTAAAACCTGGTGACCCACCACTGGTAGAAAATGACTGACCTACTTAATTTTTTACCTTTATTTAACCAGGCAAGTCAGTTAAGAACAAATTCTTATTTTCAATGACGGCCTGGGAACAGTGGGTTAACTGCCTGTTCAAGGGCAGAACGACAGATTTGTACCTTGTCGGCTCAGGGGTTTGAACTCACAACCTTTCGGTTGCTAGTCCAACGCTCTAGGCACTAGGCTACCCTGCCGCGCATTCTTCCAGTGCTATCAAAAGTAGCTGAAAGATGTGTGACTGATAATCTGACTGATCACCTCATTCAGGGCAACTCCATGCATCAAATACAATTTGGATTCAGAACTAACTATTCTATCAAAACAGCCAATTGCTATTTTCTGGAGTGCATTAAATCTAAACTGGACATAGATGGTGATGTCGGCGCAGTCTTTTTGGATCTTAAAAAGGCCTTTGATACTGTGAATTATGAGATCCTCCTATCCAAGCTATCCTCCTTTAATGTGTCCACTGAAGTCATTAGTTGGATGTATTCCTATCCGACAAACATAAGTCAAATGGTACGTTTGGGGGACACTCAGTTGGACTCTCTTTACTATAACATTGGGGTCCCACAAGGGTCAATATTAGGCCCCTTTCTGTTTAGCATCTATATAAATGACCTCGCACTTTCTTGCCCACAAATTAACATGCATACAGTATGTATGCAGACAATACTGTTCTGTATGTACACTCAAAATAATAGACAACTGCTGTTAACATGTTAACTGAAGCTATGGTACATGTTTAAAAAATGGATGACTATAATTATTGCCTGCATTTAAATATAGACAAGACTGTTTATATGTACTTCTTGAAGAAATCCATTTATTCTTCCCAACGAGCTGTTCTTGTTAATGGGGAGAATCTGAAAGTTGTGTCTAACTTCAGGTATCTTGGTGTCATTTTGGACTCCAACTTGACATTTAAGAAACATGTGAAGAAGGTGGTTAACACGGTCAAGTTTGGATTATCCAACTTTAGGTTTATCAGACCTTTCCTTCCTCTGGAGGCCGCCAAACTATATACGCATGCTGTGATCTTCTCACATCTGAGATATTGCCTCACATGCTGGTCACAAGCAGAAGTTCCTATTCTGAAACCAATTGAATCACTCCACAAGCACTAAAGATTTTTGATAACAAACCAAACAGTTACCACCATTGTCATATAATTTACAAACATAATTTAGTCTGGATAGCTTTTAGCAGTATGTAGGTGCAAGCCTTGTCTTTAACATCCTGCATGGTCTTACCCCTCCACCCCCATATCATCCTCAAGGAAAGCATCCCCAGAACCACAAGGACAGTAACTAGAGGGGATTGCGTTGTCCCTTTTCGACACAGTAAAATCGGCCAATCGGTCTTCTCTGCTAGAGCTACAATATACTGGAATACAATGCCCATGCACTTGAGAAGCTGCACTGATTATTTTACTTATTATATTGATTATTGAAATGTAAATTGAATATATGGCTCAACTCTATCCAAACCTGTACATTGAGTTTTCTGTGGTTCCTCATATGTAAGACAACAGTTGATGATAGTAGAATTATATATTAGTTGATGCAATGTATTTGTATTTTGTACTGTTTGAGTGAGTATTTGTATTGTGGCTGTGTAGCAGCCCTGGGACTACGGGTTAGCTTTTGGCTAACCCCGGCACATTTACATGGATGTTGCATTATTGTAATATTGATGTTGATTATAAGCATTGTCCCCTATCAATTAATAAATCAAATAAAATATATATACAAGTGCCGCATTGAATCAGAAAATTGTTTCCTAGATCCGACTAGTATTTTTATTCAGTAAATTGGGATTTAACCGCAAAAGTTATTTCACGCACAGCCTTTTATCCTCAACAACTTAATTTGATGGAAACATCTCTGGTGGGAATTTTTATTTTATTTTTAAAATTCGACAAATCTGTCGCCAACTGCATGGAAACCTACTTTATGATCGTAAACGCCTAGTTATCTTTGTGGTACAATGTATCACGTTGCCTAAATATCTTTAAGGCTTGAAAAATATGTATTTGTTCTTTGAATTAAATTGTAATTAATAGATCAATTAATTAATAACTATTAAATAGAAAAAGTGCATTGGCCTAATTGGGCCAATATTTTAGCCCGCATTGCCTCCACATCATGTCAATGTGGGCATGTCTGCTGGGAAAGGGTGGGCTTAATTCAGGCAAAATGAGGGCTGCCTTCAGCGGCATCATGCCCCCTCAGATTTGTCCTGTTTAAACATTTTATATATATACAGTGCCTTGCGAAAGTATTTGGCCCCCTTGAACTTTGCGACCTTTTGCCACATTTCAGGCTTCAAACATAAAGATATAAAACTGTATTTTTTTGTGAAGAATCAACAACAAGTGGGACACAATCATGAAGTGGAACGACATTCATTGGATATTTCAAACTTTTTTAACAAATCAAAAACTGAAAAATTGGGCGTGCAAAATTATTCAGCCCCTTTACTTTCAGTGCAGCAAACTCTCTCCAGAAGTTCAGTGAGGATCTCTGAATGATCCAATGTTGACCTAAATGACTAATGATGATAAATACTATATTCTGAATTATTCCACATGTTACGTTACAGCCTCATTCTAAAAACTGATTAAATTGTTTGTTTTTTTCCCCCACTCATCAATCTACACACAATACCCCATAATGACAAAGTGAAAACAGGTTTGCTAATTCATAAAAAAACAACAACTGAAATATCACATTTACATAAGTAGTCAGAACCTTTTCTCAGTACTTTGTTGAAGCACCTTTGACAGTGATTACAGAGTTGAGTTTTCTTGGGTATGACACCACAAGCTTGGCACTCCTGTATTTGTGGAGTTTCTCCCATTATTCTCTGCAGATCTTCTCAAGCTCTGTCTGGTTGGATAGGGAGCGTTGCTGCACAACTATTGTCAGGTCTCTCCAGATGTTCAATTGGGTTCAAGTCCGGTCTCTGGCTGTGCCACTCAAGGACATTCAGAGACTTGTCCCGAAACCACTCTTGTGTTGTCTTGGCCTTGTGCTTAGGGTCATTGTCCTGTTGGAAGGTTGTCCTGTTGGAAGACTAATGCTGAGGCATTTTTTGGGACTACATCAACTACATCAACAATATATATGAGTGACATGTAGTTAGAAATAACTGTTCATGCAGAAACTCAATGCTGACAGGGATTTCAGACGGTTGATGGTGGTTGGAAGAGCACACTTGCTGGAAATCGAAAAGCGTTGCGGTAGCTTTTGATAAAGAAGAACATCAAGATGAAGCAGCTGCTTTAGAAGTGGGCTGCACTGTTGAGTATTACATCCTGAGGGATTCGTGCTGTTTGTACGGAGATTGTGACAGCCGGTTAAATGGGGTCCCTTGAGAAGGCAAGAACAAGATGCATGTCAGGAGAAGTGCAGTATTATCATAAGGAGGCATGTACTTGGAATACGGAGGAGGAATGGAGGGGAAAAGAGAGGCAGAGGAGGTCTAAGAGAGGGAGGAAGAGGGTGAGCTTGAGTCAGCGAAAAATTTCAAAAAATGGAGATGGCTTGTTAAAGAAGAATGCAAGTGTAAACGGAGTGAGCTGAAGACAGGAGGAGAAATGGAAGTGATCGAGGGCGAAGTATCGGAGGTGGTAGGTGTGGTGAAGTATTGGAGGTGGTCGGTGTGGTGAAGTATTGGAGGGGGTAGGTGTGGTGAAGTATCGGAGGTGGTAGGTGTGGTGAAGTATTGGAGGTGGTCGGTGTGGTGAAGTATTGGAGGGGATAGGTGTGGTGAAGTATCGGAGGTGGTAGGTGTGGTGAAGTATTGGAGGGGGTAGGTGTGGTGAAGTATTGGAGGGGATAGGTGTGGTGAAGTATCGGAGGTGGTAGGTGTGGTGAAGTATTGGAGGTGGTCGGTGTGGTGAAGTATTGGAGGGGGTAGGTGTGGTGAATTATCGGAGATGGTAGGTGTGGTGAAGTATCGGAGGTGGTAAGTGTGGTGAAGTATCGGAGGTGGTAGGTGTGGTGAAGTATTGGAGGTGGTAGGTGTGGTGAAGTATTGGAGGTGGTAAGTGTGGTGAAGTATTGGAGGTGGTAGGTGTGGGGAAGTATTGGAGGTGGTAGGTGTGGTGAAGTATTGGAGGTGGTAGGTGTGGTGAAGTTCTCGGGGCCTGAGGCTTGCAGCGAGGGTCAGGATAAAGATGAGTCTGTGACAGTAGGAGGGAAGTTTTTTGGAAAAAGTGGACCCTTGCCTTTTGGCTGATCCATTTGTGGTTTCAGGGTGGGTGAAAACAGAGTTGGGAGCTGTGGAATCAGTAAGGTTAACCAGAAGTGGTCTTGTGATAATTGTTTGTGTTTCTGCTGGTCAGAAGGAGAAGGCGCTCCACGTTAGACGAATGGGGGAAAGAAACATGGCGGCATGAGTGGTGAAACAGAAGAGTCATTGTCTGTTCTTTTGAGTTTTGATGTTTGATGTTAGGATATACGTTATCTTGTACGAGCTCTTGTGCCGAATACATTACGTTGTTACAGGTGTCAAGCTTATGGGCATGTGGCAGCAGTGTGTAGAAGGGAGATTCCTAGGTGTGAGAAGTGTGCAGAAGGCCATGAGGACAAAGGAATGTGTAGCATTGGGGAAAGTACAGGAAGATGGGTCAAGGTGGAGGGATCCTGAGCGGAGTGGTGTTGTAGTAGATCTGTACCAGTACAGAGGGATAGGCCAACAAGTGATATATGTTTCAGTAAGATTGGATTTTTAGCATTTATAGCAATGGTTATTAACTGTACTGCAGGGATAGAATGTAGGTCACAGAACATGGAGGTTGTGGTAGCCGCAGAGAGGTATTTGGTGTGCATGACTTCACATCAGAAGAGTTACTGGGTGTGTTAAGTGGTGGAGTCCCATCCTTTCAGGTTGTTGGCCTGAGGTAGGACTAAATAGATTTAAATAGTGGACTAGTGTGGTGTTATTTTTTATTTTTGTGTGAGTGTAGTGATAGATTGTAGGGTATTTGTTTATATATTTATTTTTTCATGCAAAGTATAAGGGAGTTCCACTCCAGTCTAGTAGGTGGCGGTAAGTGGCTGCCTTTAAACCTCATCGAAGAAGAAAAAGACTTCGAGAATGGAGAGGGTGGTTGTAAGGCGGAACTACAATCGTGTCAACTTTTGTCTGCCGGTTGCATTTCAATGTAACCATTAAAAATCAAACATGGAGGACGTTGACTAGAAAATGTACGTGTAACAATGCATCTCTTCGTAATTTGATCAAAAAATGTATTGTCACATTTAAACGCGCAGGAATTATTGGCGTAGTATTTCAGCAAGTCATTGGGTAAGTTTAATTAATTAAGAATTGCGAAGTAAACAGTTAGCTAGCAAGTTGCCATAAAATGTAATAATAGCCATGTCATTTGTTAACCTAACGTTACCCATTAAATCCCAAGTTCATGAACATTGGGAAATGACGGTATAATATTTTTGAAAGACGTCACCTTCATTTCACCTTTTTATTTTCGTCCGGGCAGGCAAACGCGTTCCGACAGTTGTGACTTTATCAGAGCACCAAGAGATGTGCCAAACCCATTGTATTATTATTAAAGTGCTTAGGTGATAATGACAATTGCCTACACTTGTGTGAGGGCGGTGCATAGTGGTATTCAAAAACAGTCAACCAACAATTGTTACTATATAAAAAAAAATACACAGAAATAACCTATAAGACATCATACCTTTGCAGCTCACACATCAAACAAAGGATGTTCTGCAGGAGGCTATGGCTAAAGCCAGGGACTGGATTTTGGACTGCATCCCAGCAGGGTGCCCACAATCTGGCTTCTTTCCATCAAGCCTCCCTGCTCCCCCAGAGGAAGCTCCGGAGCCTGCTGTTTCCTTTCAGTGAGCTGGAGCCCCACTTGGCTTGTTCAGTGGACAGGGGCCACTTCCAGCTCTTCCAGCCCAGTGTGGAGGACATAACCAAGGCAGAGAAACTCTTCTCCCCGTCCCCCTCACACAAGATTGATTACCACACCTCCGCCGTGAGGATGGAACACGCGCCCTCACAGAACCAGCCAGAGGTAGGTGGAGGGATGTGTGTTGGATGTATGTTAAAATAGTTGTGAATGTACATAGTAGTTTGATTTGAAATAAAAACACTTGTATAGGCTAGGTCTTATTTCACTTTTAGATCACAATATGCAGCTTCAATTTAACATTGGTGTCTCAAGAAAGATGAAAAGATGTTATTGTTACATTTTTTTTACAACATCAGGGTTTCAAAAAGCTTGTCAGACATGGAGCAGCGATCTGGTCTGAAGATATGTCCTCCAATGTTGGAAAAGCCACTCCACAACTGCAGAGAATGCTGGAATATGTACAGTTGAAGTCGGAAGTTTACATGCACTTAGGTTGAAGCCACTAAAACTTGTTTTTCAACCACTCCACACATTTCTTGTTAACAAACTATAGTTTTGGCACGTGGGTTAGGACATCTACTTTGTGCATGATGCAAGTAATTTTTCCAACCATTGTTTACATACAGTGAATTATAAGTGAAATAATCTGTATCACAATTCCAGTGGGTCAGAAGTTTACATGCACTAAGTTGACCGGTCCTCTAAACAGCTTGAAAAATGTCAAATGATGTCAAGGCTTTAGAAGATTCTGATAGGCCTTGAAATACATCCACATGTACACCTCCAATAGGCTAATAGACATAATTTGAGTCAATCTTCAAATTTAGTGCCTCTGGTGCTTGACATCATGGGAAAATAAATTGTAGAACAATTTCCAAACGCCTGAAGGTACCACATTCATCTGTACAAACAATAGTATGGAAGTATAAACACCATGGGACACAAGTTCCTAAAAATTATACATTTGCCTTTGTTGACAGGAAATGGCTATATTGTGGTATGGTTATTTTCCGTGCACAACTCAGGGAGTTCAACAATACACAGATTCCGATGTATCCCATAGCTAGTCAGACTGTGTCAAATGAAGTCTAAGAGTCTATATAATTTGAGGATGAAAACAAAAATTGTAACCTTTTTATTTAACTAGGCAACGTCAGTTAACAACATTCTTATTTACAATGACGGCCTAGGAACAGTGGGTTAACCGCCTTGTTCAGGGGCAGAACTAAAGATTTCTATCTTGTCAGCTCGGGAATCAATCTAGCTACATTTTGGTTACTGGCCCAATGCTCTAACCCCTAGGCTACCTGCCGCCCCTAAGTATTAAACCTCATTGTTTTGGCAAGCCTAAATAAGTTCTGGAATAAAAAATGTGCTTAACAAGTCACATAAGTTGCATGGACTCTGTGTGCAATAATAGTGTTTAACATTATTTTCATGTTTTTCTTATGTTTGGGGCAAATCAAATACAACACATTACTGAGTAGCACTCTCCATATTTTCAAGCATTGTGTTGGCTGCATCATGTTATGTGTATACTTATAATCGTTAAGGACTGGGGAGTTTTACAGGATAAAAAGAAATGATGGAGCTAAACACAGGCACAATCTGTTAGAGGAATTTAGTTCCTATGTGTTCATTAACCAATTCATTTAAAACACTGTCCGTTTATAAGAATTTGTAAGGTTCTTATTTACATAAAAAAGACAGAGACCAGTCATCAACATTAACCAATAGCATTAATTCTCGAGCGCTCTGGTTTATATACCTCGCATTTCGTCATAAATGTCCCTCCTCTTCAGATACAATGGCAATATAGTTCACAAGCCTTCTCACATTGTCTGCCACCTGTTAAACAATCTACTACAAGCCCAAGGTCTCTCCCCTCCCTGGGTAGAGACAGAATGTCCTGTAAGGAACACAGTTTTCCAGCCGGTATGACAATAGCTCCATTCGTTTCTAACAAGGAACAGAAAGTCCTTGTTCTAATTCTTGACTAAAACTACACACATTAAATTCAGTGTTTTGATTATAATAAGATTCATACAGTGACAGGGTAGTATTCTGTTTAGTTATATTTCATTGTTAAATTTTATACATCATTTAGTCATTATTCATATATATCCCATAACACAATCCTAGAGGAAAACCCGGTCTGCCTTCCACCAGACACTGGGAGATGCTTTCCCCTTTCAGAGGTAGAATAACCTAATCTACACTGGAGTTGCTTACCAAGAAGACAGTGAATGTTCCTGAACGGACGAGATACAGATTTGACTTAGATCTACTTGAAAATCTATGGCAAGACCTGAAAAGAATTGTCTTACAATAATTAACAACCAATTTGACAGAGCTTGAATAATGTTTAAAACAATAATGGGCAAGTATTGCACATTCCACGCGTGGATAGATCTAAGAGACGTATCCAGAGGAGACTCACAGCTGGAATCGCTGCCAAAGGTGCTTCTACAAAGTATTGACAGGTGTGTGAATACTTATGTAAATAAAATATTTCTGTATTTAATTTTCAATAAATTAGCAAACATTTCTAAAAACATGCTTTCACTTGGCTATTATGGTGTGTGTGTGTGTGTAGATAAAAAATATATATTTAATCCAATTTGAATTCAGGCTGTAACAAAACAATGTGCAATATGTCAAGGGGTATGATAACTTTCTGAAGGCGCTGTAGGGGACACACTAAGGTGATCCTGTGCACATGTGGGCTTGGGATAGTGGGAGACAGTAATAACCTCAGCAAAGCCATTTCCAAAGCCTTTATCTGTAGATTTTAAGGCAGTCTAATGGTGAGCTATAGTGTGTGAGCAAAGCATCTTTCATGCTGTGGAAAGTGAACTTCAAGGTCAGTGGAACTTACAGGTTGCAAACCTTCCTCTTCGGCATCATTATCCTTCAGATGTTGTTGTCCTCAAAATTAGAAAAGCAGCAATCATGTTACCACAGTGTTGACTTTGGTTGTATGATTTTGTTTGACGACTGGACCAGAGATCAAGAGTGAAACAGATGTTGCTGACCCTAGGTGAGACATAAGGCTATCCTCCATCTTGATTTTATGGCCATTTACTTAAAACATCTGTTCACATAATTGTATATAAACATTTGCCTTTTTTGCCAAACTTTTAGTACTGATTATTTCAGGGCATTTGAAATATGTTTTGGAAAAATATTTGAAAATTGTATGAGGACAGCTTTGCACACTCGGCATTCTCTCAACCAGCTTCGCCTGGAATGCTCTTCCAACTGTCTTGAAGGAGTTCTCACATATGCTGAGCACTTGTTGGCTGTTTTTCTTTCACTCTGCGGTCCAACTCATACCAAACCATCTCAATTGGGTTGAGTTTGGGTGATTGTGGAGGCCAGGTCATCTGATGCAGCACTACATCACTCGCCGCCTTGATCAAATGGCCCTTACACAGTGTGTTGGGTCATTCTCCTGTAGAAAACAATTAATAGTCCCACTAAGCGCAAACCAGATGGATGGCATATCGCTGCAGAATGCTGTGGTAGCCATGCTGGTTAAGTGTGCCTTGAATTCTAAATAAATCAATGACGGTGTCAGCAAAGCAGACCATCACACCTCCTCTATTCTTAACGGGGGGGGGGGGGTCGGTCAATGTCAATAGTCCGGTGGCCCTTTTTTGATTGCTGAATAATTAGTCTTATGGCTTGGGGGGTAGAAGCTGCTAAGGAGCCTTTTGGTCCTAGACTTGGTGTTCCGGTACCGCTTGCCTTGACAACAGAGAGAGAACAGTCCATGACTTGGGTAACTGGAGTCTCTGACCATTTTTTGGGCTTTCCTCTGACGCTGCCTAGTATATAGGTCCTGGATGGCAGGAAGCTCGGCCTCAGTGATGTACTGGGCTGTACGCACTACCCTCTGTAGCGCCTTATGGTCAGATGCCGAGCAGTTTCCATACTAGGCGGTGACGCAACCAGTCAGGATGCTCTCTGGTGCAGCTGTATACCTTTTTGAGGATCTGGGGACCCATGCCAAATCTTTTCAGTCTCCTGAGGTGGAAAATGTGTTGTCGTGCCCTCTTAACGACTGTCTTGGTGTGTTTGGACCATGATAGTTCGTTGGTGATGTGGACACCAAGGAACTTGAAGCTCTCAACCTGCTTCACTACAGCTCTGATGTTAATTAATGATTTGCCTACCTCCTCGTGCATTTGCACACAATGTATATAGACCCTTTTTTTTCTACTGTGTTGTTTGTTTACTCCATGTGTAACTCTGTTGTTGTCTGTTCACACTGCTATGCTTTATCTTGGCCAGGTCGCAGTTGTAAATGAGAACTTGTTCTCAACTAGCCTATCTGGTTAAATAAAGGTGAAATAGAAAATAAAATAATGGGGGCCTGTTCAGCCCACCCTTTCTTGTAGTCCACGATATGCTATTTTGTCTTGCACACATTGAGGGAGAGGTTATTGTCCTGGCACCACACTGCCAGGTCTCTGACCTCCTCGCTATAGGCTGTCTCATCGTTGTCGGTGATCAGGCCTACCACTGTTGTGTCGTCAGCAAGCTTAATGATGGTGTTGGAGTCATATTTGGCCATGCAGTCGTGGGTGAACAGGGAGTGCAGGAGGGGACTAAGTACACACCCCTGAGGGGCCCCAGTCTTGAGGGTCAGCATGGCAGATCTGGGGGTGGCCTGTCAGGAGATCTAGTTGCAGAGGGAGGTGTTTAGTCCCAAGGTTCCTTAGCTCAGTGATGAGCTTTGTGAGCACTATGGTGTTGAATGCTGAGTTGTAGTCCATGAACAGCATTCTGATATGGTTGTTTCTTATGTCCAGGTGAGAAAGGGCAGTGTGGAGTGCGATTGAGATTGTGTCATCTGTGGATCTGTTGGGGCGGTATGCAAATTTTAGTGGTTCTAGGGTGTCCGGGAGGATGCTGTTGATGTGAGCCATGTCCAGCCTTTCAAAGCTCTTCATGGCTACTGACGTGAGTGCTACGGGACGGTAATCATTTAGGCAGGTTACCTTCACATCCTTTGGCACAGGGACTATGGTGGTCTGCTTGAAACATGAAGGTATTACATACTCTGTCAGGGAGAGGTTGAAAATGTCAGTAAAGACACTTGCCAGTTGGTCCACACATGCTTTAAGTACATGTCCTGGTAATCTGTCTGGCCCTGCGGCTTTGTGAATTTTTACCGCGTCATCTGACCACTTCCGTATTGAGCGAGTCACTGGTTCTTCCTGCTTTAGTTTTTGCTTGTAAGCAGGAATCCAGAGGATAGAATTATGGTCAGATTTGTCAAATGGAGGGCGAGGGAGAGCTTTGTACACGTGTGTGGAGTAAAGGTGGTCCAGAGTTGTATTTTTTCTCTCTGGTTGCACATTTGACATGCCGGTAGAAATGAGGTAAAATGGATTTCAGTTTGCCTGCAGTAAACTCCCCGGCCACTAAGAACGCAACTTCTGGATGAGCATTTCCTTGTTTGCTTGTTGGCCTTATACAGTTAGTTGAGTGCGGTCTTATTTCCAGCATCGGTTTGTGGTGGTAAATAGACAGCTACAAATAATACAGATAGTGTGTCTATAGCTTATCATAAGGTACTCTACTTCAGGTGAGCGATACCTTGAGACTGCTTTAATATTAGATATCGCGCACCAGCCGTTATTGAAAAATAGAAACACACCCCCACCCCTTGTCTTACCAGACGCAGATTCTCTGTCCTGCCGGTGCATGGGAAATCCTGCTAGCTTTATTTTATCCGTGTCGTCGTTCAGCCACGACTTGTGAAACATAAGCATTATTGTTTAATATCTCATTGGTTGGATAATCTTGATCGTAGGTCAAGGTCGATTTTATATTTCAATGATTGTACGTTGGCCAATAGAACGGATGGCAGTGGGGGTTTACTCGTTCGCCTACAAATTCTCAGATGGCAGCCCGACCTCCGCCCCCTTTTTCTCCATCTTTCCTTCACGCAAATGACAGGGATTTGGGCCTGTTCCTGAAAAAGCAGTATATTCTTTGCGTCGGACTCGTTAAAGGAAAAAGCTTCTTCCAGTTCAAGGTGAGTAATCGCTGTTTTGATGTCCAAAAGTTATTTTTGATCATAAGAGACGGTAGCAGCAACATTGTGTAAAATAAGTAGTGAACAACTAAATAAAAAGCGAACAAAATAGCACAGTTGGTTAGGAGTACTTAAAACGTCAGGCATCCCCTCCGGCGCCATTCTACAATTTGACCATGAAGGCCTGATTCACGCAGTCTCCTCTGAATAGTGTATGTTGAGATGTGTATGTTACTTGAACTCTGTAAAGCGTTTATTTGGGCTGCAATTGCTGAGGCTGCTAACTCTAATGAACTTCTGCAGCAGATGTAACTCTGGGTCTTTCTTTCCTGTGGTAGTCCTGATGAGAGGCAGTTTCGTCGTAGCGATTGATTGTTTTTGCGGCTGCACTTGAAGAACTTTGAAAGTTCCAGAAATTTTCTAGATTGACTGACCTTCATGTCTTCAAGTAATGATGACTGTCCTTTTTCTCTTTGCTTATCTGAGCTGTTCTTGCCATAACATGGGACTTGGTCTTTTACCAGATAGGGCTATTTTCTGTATACCACGCCTACGTTGTCACAACACAACTGATTGGCTCAAATGCATTAAGAAAAATGTTGATTTTTGGGAACATCTTTCAAGGCACAACTGTTAATTGAGATGCATTCCAGGTGACGACCTCGTGAAGCTGGTTGAGAGAATGCCAAGCATGTGCAACGCTGTCAAAGGCAAAGGGTGGCTACTTTGAAGAATCTCAAATAGAAAATATATTTTGATTTAAAAATATATATATATATTTAAACACTTTTTTTGGTTACTACATGATTCCATATGTGTTATTTCATAGTGTTGATGTCTTCACTATTATTCTACAATGTAGAAAATAGTAAAAATAAAGAAAAACCCTTGAATTAGTAGCTGTGCCTGAACTTTTGACTGGTACTGTACTTGTATACAAAAAATAGTTTTGGGCTGTGCAAATACTAAAATACACAGGAGGGAAAGTATATTAAATAACAAATATTCAAATACATGTATTTGAACCCGGGTCTGGTGTGTGTGGGGGCACATGCGTGGGTGGGTGGAAGACTGGGGGGGATGGCTAAGTGTGTGGAATGGGCAGATTAACCCTCGCCCCCTCCTTCATGCTCTTATGCTTATAACAATGGAATGAAGTGAACATTGGCCATGGCTTAATAAATTAACTCAATTCTGAAATGTATTCATGTCACCTCAGTCAAACCTCGATTCTTCCCCGCAGTTCCAAATGGAACGATGTTTGGAGAGAGGAGTGGTGCAGAGCCAGAGGGTTCAGTGATTGTGAGACACGTGGTTTTAGTTACCGCTCGGCTCACCACCTCTCCCCTGTCGGTGTGATTTATCCCCCGGGCAACATGGGGGAGCGGCTCTCTGCATCCATCTTGTGTCAGACAGACTCCATCTTGTGTCAGAGACAGATGGCTCGAGCAGCTCTGATTGTCCGCTGGGACTCCAGGGATATTACAGTAGCACACTGTCATATCTCTACAAATGACTGATTTTTATATCATGGCTGGCAACACACAGTTGCAAACCCAAAGCAGTGTGCTCAGCATCGCAGAATATACTTTAAGGTGAACTTATCTAGTTTTCAAATATCTACGTACACTAAGCTTTAACATCAAGTGATAATACAAAAAAAAAAAACGTTTTTTTCCCCATGTGTATATATACACACTACCTTTCAAAAGTATGGGGTCACTTAGAAATGTCCTTGTTTTTGAAAGAAAAGCACTTTTTTATTTTTTTTTATTTTAAAAATAACATCGGATTGATCAGAAATACAGTGTAGACATTTGTTATTGTTGTAAATGACTATTATAGCTGGAAACGGCTGATTTTGAATGGAATATCTACATAGGCTTACAGAGGCCCATTATCAGCAACCATCACTCCTATGTTCCAATGGCACGTTGTGTTAAATAATACAAGTTTAGCATTTTAAAAGGATAATTGATCATTAGACAACACTTTTGCAATTATGTTAGCACAGCTGAAAACAGTTAACTGGCCGCCTTTTAGACTAGTTGAGTATCTGGAGCATCAGCATTTGTGGGTTCGATTACAGGCTCAAAATGGCCAGAAACAAAAGTTTTCTTTCAAAAACAAGGAGGACATTTCTAAGTGACCCCAAACTTTTGAACGGTAGTATATTTAATATTTTCAATTTGGTCAGCTTGTTGTTTAGGTCCTTATACCCTTTTGGATGTTTGCTGATGTGTTGTAATATTGATCGTGGTGATTGTGTGTGTGTTGCCAGGTGTGTTTCATCGGCAGGAGTAATGTGGGGAAGTCGTCTCTCATCAGAGCTCTGTTCTCCCTGGCTCCTGACGTAGAAATTCGAGTCTCCAAAACACCAGTGAGTAAACTAAGATCTGTTGTTTATTGGGGGGGGGGGGTCCTACATTGTGTTATCGCTCTGTCTCATTCCATACATTCTCTAAGGTACTTTCACTACCTGGCATTTTATCCATTCTCTCTCAGGGCCATACCAAGAAGATGAACTTTTTCAAAGTGGGCAAAGCTTTCACCATGGTGGACATGCCTGGTTATGGATACAGGGCTCCCAAGGACTTTGTGGAGATGGTGGAGCACTATCTGGGTTCAAGAAAAAAGTAGGTTTTCGGGATGTTTTAGCTTTACGTTATGTGGCCGTCAATCAATGTACAGTAAGTATACTGAACAACAATCTAAATGCAGCATGCAACATTTTCTAATATTTTACTGAGTTACAGTTCATATGAGGAAATCAGTCAATTTAAATAAATTCATTAGGCCCTAATCTATGAAATTCACATGACTGGGTAGGGGTGCAGCCATGGGTGGGCCTGAGAGGGCAACGGTCCAACCACTGGGGAGCCAGGTCCAGACAATCTGAATGAGTTTTTCCCCACAAAGGGCTTTATTACAGACAGAAATATTCCTCAGCACCTCCCCCACCCCTCAGACGATCTCGCAGGTGAAGAAGTCGTATGTGGAGATCCTGGACTGTCTGCGGTTGTGAGGCCGGTTGGACGTATTGCCAAATTCTCTAAAATGACGTTGGAGGCAGCTTATGGACATTAAATTCTCTGGCAACCGCTCTGGTGGACATTCCTGCAGTCAGCATGCCAACTGCATGCTCCCTCAACTTGAGACATCTGTGGCATTGTGTTGTGTGACAAAACTGCACATTTTTAAAGGGGCCTTTTGTTGTCCCCCAGCACAAGGTGCACCTGTGTAATGATCCTGCTGTTTAATTTGTTTATTGATATGCCACTCCTGTCAGGTGGATGGATTATCTTGCCAAATGACAAATGCTCACTAATATGAATGTAAATACATTTGTGCACAACATTGGAAAGAAAAACTTGTGTGTGTGGAAAAAATCTGGTATTTTATATTTCAGTTCATGAAACATGGAACTAACACTTGACATGTTGCATTTCTATTTTTGTTCAGTGTAGATCAGGGCTCTCCAACCCGGTTTCTGGAGAGCTACCCTCCTGTAGGTTTGCGATCCAATCCCAGTTGCAAACTAACCTGATTCAGCTTATCAACCAGCTAATTATTAGAATTGGGTGTGCTTGATAACCAACAGGACGGTAACTCTCAAGGAGCAGGGTTGGAGAGTCTTGATGTAGATTGAATGCATTTGTCTGTTTGTGTGACATGATCATGCTTCCCTCTGCTGTGTTACATTTCTATCAGTCTGGTAAGGACCTTCCTATTGGTGGACGGCAGTGTTGGGCTGCAGGAGGCAGATATGATCGCCCTGGAGATGTGTGAAGAGTTCAGTCGGCCTTACGTGGTGAGATTAACCTCTATAGCCTCTATTTTAATTGAACATATATAAATAAATAAAATGAAGTGGTGATCCTAACTGACCTAATACAGCGAATTTTTACTAGGATTAAATGTCTGGAACATGAAAACCTGAGTTGAAATGTATTTGGCTTTCATGTTCCTGACATTTAATCCCAGTAAAAGTTTGCTGTATTCGGTCAGTTAGGATCACCACTTCCTTTTAAGAGTGTGAAATGTCTGAATAATAGAAGAGATTTCTTTCAGCTTTTAGTTCTTTCATCACATTCCCAGTGGGTCAGAAGTTTACATACACTCAATTAGTATTTGGTAGCATTGCCTTTAAATTGTTGAACTTGGGTCAAAAGTTTTGGGTAGCCTTCCACAAGCTTCCCACAATAAGTTGGGTGAATTTTTGACCCATTCCTCCTGACAGAGCTGGTGTAACTGAGTCAGATTTGTAGGCCTCCTTGCTCGCACACACTTTTTCAGTTCTGCCCACACATTTTCTATAGGATTGAGGTCAGGGCTTTGTGATGGCCACTACAATACCTTGTTGTCCTTAAGCCATTTTGCCACAACTTTGGAAGTATGCTTGGGCTCAATGTTGGAAGACCCATTTGCGACCATGCTTTAACTTCCTGACTGATGCTGCTTCAATATATCCACATAATTTCCCTCCCTCATGATGCCATCTATTTCCTGAAGTGCACAAGTCCCTCCTGCAACAAAGCACCCCCACAACATGATGCTGCCACCCCCGTGCTTCACAGTTGGGATGATGTTCTTCGGCTTGCAAGCATCCGCCTTTTCCCTCCAAACATAATAATGGTCATTATGGCCAAACAGTTCTATTTTTGTTTCATCAGACCAGAGGACATTTCTCCAAAAAGTACGATCTTTGTCCCCATGTGCAGTTGCAAACCGTAGTCTGGCTTTTTTATGGCGGTTTTGGAGCAGTGGCTGTGGATATTGATACTTTTGTCCCTGTTTCCTCCAGCATCTTCAAGGTCCTTTGCTGTTGTTCCGGGATTGACTTGCACTTTTCTTACATACCAAAGAAAGTTCATCTCTCGGAGACAAACCACATCCCCTTCCTGAGCAGTATGATGACTGCGTGGTCCCATGGTGTTTATACTTGCGTGCTGTTTGTACAGATGAACGTGGTACCTTCAGACGTTTCGAAATTGCTCCAAAGGATCAACACATTCTTTTCCCTGGGGTCTTGGCTGATTTCTTTAGATTTTCCCATGATGTCAAGCAAAGAGGCACTTGGTTTGAAGGTAGGCCTTGAAATACATCCACAGGCACACCTCCAATTGATTTAAATGTCAGTTAGCCTATCGGAGACTTCTAAAGCCATGCCATCATTTTCTGGAATTTTCCAAGCTGTTTAAAGTCGCAGTCAACTTAGTGTATGTGAACTTCTGACCCACTGGAATTGTGATACAGTGAAATAATCTGTCTGTAAACAATTGTTGGTAATTACGTGTCATGCACAAAATAGATGTCCTAAACAACTTGCCAAAACTATAGTTTGTTAACAAGAAATTTGTGGAGTGGTTGAAAACGAGTTTTAATGACTCCAACCGAAGTGTATGTAAACTTCTATGGATGTATGGATGGATGGATGGATGGCAGGCACGAGGGCATTGTTAAACAACTGTCTTCTGTTTTGTGTCCTTGTATATGTTAAGTTTACAGAATTTTGCTGTAATCTAGGTTCTCCATTTTCATTGCATGCCATTTAAGCCTTTTCTCTCCCTCCTCCTTAGTGTGTTATGTTCCATCCCACTCACTGTAGAGCGCAGTTTCATGTAGAACGCTCTAACTTGTCCCACTCAGCTATTTAAAAACTGCAGTCCTGGATCTGGCCATTATTGATTGGCCCTGTCCTGTGCTTTAATGCATGGAGCTGTGAATTATTCAAGCTATCAGGTTATTAAGCACTTTGACCACATTACTAAAATGATGTCAACGGGGATCTTAAATAAAGCTTATCTCCACCTTGTGGAGCCACAACAGACTAAAGGACTGGCGTCAGATTAAAATGATCCCATTGATGTACTTGCATGGAATGAATGGATGCACTTGTCATATTGCAAATAAAATCCAGGCCCTTGTCGCTTGCAGTGTCCTAAACCACCCAGAAGATGACCGAAAAGCGTTCGCTATTGTTCCTCATAGAACCGTTTTTGTTTTGCTTGGGAATTGGGAACACAGTGTCTGATTTGGACTAGCGCACAATGACAACCTGTTTATTCATTCATGATCGTATAGCCTATCAGAACTTGTTAATGAGGCATCTTTGTCAAGCTCTTGTTTTGTCTGGTGTGTGACGCAGATTGTGGTGACCAAGATCGATAAGTGCCGCCAGGGGGTGCTGTTGACTAACCTGCTGCAACTTCAGGACGCCATAACACAAACTGTTAGATGCTTCCCACAGCCCTTCCTGGTCAGGTGAGTCACCCACACACCCTACTATTTTCAGCAAATTGTGCACCATATATATCTCTCTTTTTAGACCGATTGCTTGTCACTGTGAACTTGCCATGTCAGAATGTCAATGTGATGTCAGAATTACACACACATCGTTATAGAGCTCGCCTTTATAGTCCTAAACAATGTGTTACCTCTGGTTCGTACGGCCATTGCTATGACGGAAATGAATGGGGAAAGAGTGGGGTTTTGGGATAAATACCGAAAGTAAGGTTAACACAGGTTTAGGAGATGTTTTGTTCTGTGAGTTAATGACCTTTAGGAATTGTGGAGCATTTATGTGCTCGTTTTGATTGCATAAATGCTTAAAAATTCCCAAAAAGTGACGTTAGCTGATGAACATTATCTGATTTAAAAAAATACATATGTCTTATACGTAATTCTTTTAATCAGATAACCTTTATCAGCTGACGTCACTTTTTGGGGAATTATGATGCATTTATGATCTCCTAATACCTTTTTTTTTATTTTCTGCATTTATCAGAAAAGCCTCCAAAACCCCCATTCCTTTCCCCATAGGCTTAACAAGCCATGGTGGAGTTTGTGCTTACAAAAAGAAGCCATTACTATTGCTCAATATTCAAGGACATGGAGTTCGTCAGAGACTCTCACTTATTTGAAAAAAGACCGACTGACACACCCTCTCTCACTCATTTCACTCGTGTCATTGTAGCAATCGCATGACTAGACCAAGGTCATCACAGATGGAATTGTCATCGTCTACAGGAAGAAAGTGTGGCTGACTGCTTACATACAAAATGTACACTGAGTGTACTAAACATTCCATGACATAGACTGACCAGGTGAATCCAGGTGAAAGCTATGATCCCTTATTGATGTCACTTGTTAAATCCACTCCAATCAGTGTCGATGAAGGGGAGTCCGGTTAAAGAAGCGCTTTTAAGCCTTGAGACAATTGAGACATGGATTTTGTATGTGTGCCATTCAGAGGGTGAATGGACAAGACAAAATATTGAAGTGCCTTTTGAATGCTGACGGGTGTTTCAAGCGCAACAGTTTCCCGTGTGTATCAAGAATGTGTGTACCACCCAAAGGACATCCAGCACACATGACCACTGTGGGAAGCATTGGAGTCAACATGGTCCAGCATCTACACCTTGTAGTCCCTGCTGTGACAAATTGAAGCTGTTCTGAAGACAAAAGGGGGTGCAACTCAATATTAGGAAGGGGTTCTTCATGTTTGGTATAGTCTGTATTGAGATGAATAGCCTATGTAAATATAAAAAAATGCATCAAAACATGAATTACATCAATGGATACAAAGACAGTACAGTACTCAATATTAGGAAGGTGTTCTTAATGTTTTGTACGCCATGTATATAGCCTATCATCTCAGATATTTCTTGTTCATCCTTTTAGATAATGGAACGGTATGCTTCAGTTCCATCGTCATGCCAACCACACCATACAGTACCGTGATATTGTACTGTAAAATCTCTGTTGCCTTCACTGAATACCAGAAAGTGGTGCCATCGTTTAGCGCTGTAGTTTGACTAACCCGTCTTCCTAATTCTTTAGGTGACGGGAAAGGACAGACTGGATTATGTCACAGTGCAGCTTACATATTATCTTATGTAAGCTGCAGTGCAGTTCAGTCTACTTTATTGCAAACTGTGAAAGTGCACACATGCATTTGTGTAAATAAAACCTACCTATCTACTTGGGTCAGATGGCTATCAGTGATCAGATAAGACAAGATAATGGTGGCAGTGACACGCACGTATGGTTGGGCACACACACACATGGACCTGACTGCACACTGTCATTGAAATTGGAGGGAGGGGAATGACCGTGTGCAGGAGTGACAGACTGTGTGTGTGTGTGTGAGAGATTGACTGACTGTCACTCACACTCTCTGCCTCTCGGCCAAGGCCTTGGGGGTTTCGTCCGGCTGCACTTTCCGTAGAGGTTGAGTGTCGGAAGAATATCTCACACCAGTAACTAACTGATAACAGACCCACTGAGGTGCTACTCTACAGATACCAGCACACTAATGCGCTAATTTACTAACACGGAAGGGCCCCGTTTATAATGGCTCGTAAACTGTACATACACATACCCTAGTATGTTAACTGTCATTCTTCACAGGTAGGCAAACCTACTTTCTCATTTTGACAACTACTTCATTACTCTGTCCTGTGTTGTGTATAGCAGGCCTCGACAATTCTATACATGCAAATATGTTTGGATGTCTTCAAAAAATTGAAGCAGCTATATATTGATCTCTCTCTCTTTCTCCCAATCGACAGTTCTCTCCATTTTTCGGGGATATACCTGCTCCGTTGTTTCATTGCCCATGTGACCGGGAGCATTCAGCTGGGAGACACTTGTCAAAGCTGATCTGAGACCAGTTAACCACCTCTTCTCTTTGACTGCACACTCTGGAGCACAGCTGATAACTTGTTTGGAATCAGCTCATACTTCCTCAATCTATGAACACTCGCACCACTGATACAGTAGCCTATTGTGGACAGATTTTAAAACTGACCTGAGATCAGTTGCTATACTTGGTTCGTGTGCTGCTACATTGTTTCTTTTCTAACCCCTAAACCATTATAACAAAGCAGACAGCTGATCTAAGATCTGATCCACTCTCTGTAAGTGCTTTCTCATGGACACGGTACTGTGTGACTCTACGGGAACTTTCACCTTGGGAAGAGAAACGAACTAAAAGCTGACCTGAAGACAGTTTCCCAATAGCCGCTCCACCTTTAGTGTTTGTGTACATTGTTTACTATAGTCAGACTGCTATTTCTGTATATACCGTGCCTTCTGAAAGTTTTCAGATCCCTTGACTTTTTCCACATTTTGTTACGTTAGAATAAGTCTATCGATTCAGTTTGTTTTACCTCAATCTACACACAATACCCCATAATGACAAAGCAAAAACAGGTTTTTAGAAATGTTTGCAAATTTATTACAATTAAAAAAACGTAACTATCACATTTACTTAGGTTTTCAGACCCTTAACTCAGTACTTTGTTGAAGCCCCTTTGGCAGCGATTACAGCCTCGATTCTTTTTGGGTATGACGCTACAAGTTTGGCACACCTGTATTTCTGGAGCTCTGTCAGACTGACCATCAGGTTCTTGGTAACCTCCCTGACCAAGGCACTTCTCCCCCAATTGCTCAGTTTTGCCGGGCGGCCAGCTCTGGGGAGAGTCTTGGTGGTTCCAAACTTCTACCATTTAAGAATATTGGAGGCCACTGTGTTCAGAAATTGTTTGGTAATTTTCTCCAGATCTGTGCCTCGACACAATCCTGTTTTAGAGGTCTACTGAATTTCTTTGACCATGGCTTGGTTTTTGCTCTGTCAACTGTGGGACCTTACAAACAGGTGTGTGCCTTTCCAAATCATGTCCAATTGAATTGACCACAGGTGGACTCCAATCAAGTTGTAGAAACATCTCAAGGATGCTCAGTGGAAACAGGATGCACCTGAGCTCAATTTCGAGTATAATAGCAAAGGGTCTAATTAGTTATGTAAATAAGGTATTTCTGTTTGTCATTGTTATTGCTATTTCTGTTTGTCATTGTTTGCAAACATTTCTACGTTTTTTTTTTCTTCACTTTGTCATTCTGTGTAGATTGATGAAATGTTTTTATTTAATTGATTTTAGAATAAGGTGTAACAAAATGTGGAAAAGGGAAGGGGTCTGAATACTTTCTGAATGCACTGTATGGTGATATGGATTGTTTTAATTTTGTAATAAAAACTCTAAAAGGAAAAATTTTGTGTTGGTTGTTGTAGAACTCTGGACCTAAAGGGTCCTTTATAATAAGCTACTGGTGTAGAGTTTGTTAAACATTTCCCCTGGCATTTAATGAATGACAGAATTAATGGGGAAAGAAGGACTAAGGTAAGCAAAAACTCTGAGAACTGGCTACATTTTGAGAGACTGGGATAAGATCTTGTGTTTTGTGGGGAAAGTGATCAGTTCTGGAGTACGACTGAACCAAGGTCTCATCTCAGGGAAAAATACGGTTACATTCATGTAATCAACTGGATAGTTGCGTAAGAAGAACAAACTTGTTACAGACCTCTGATATAATGAGATGGTGTGATACATTTGACTGATTATATAGTGAAATGTGAGTTTTTGTGCTGTAACACATTATTTCCATGTTTTTTTGTTGACAGATATTTATCCATCTACTTGGTTGATATTATTATTTTCCAGGGTATGAATTTCACGATGTCTCATTTTCTTACCTGAATACCTCAGGTATTTTTTGTGTCCTTGTCTTCCCCCCCCTCCCACGAGGGTTATACAATGTCATTTTTGTGTCTTTCAGTGACACACTGTCACTGTCTAGCTTCTTTTTTTTCCCCATCGTGGGTCCAACACCCAGGGACTTTTTCCAGACAGGACCTTGTGCCCGCCTCAACACGTACTGGTAGGCGTCATCGCTCCTTTGGTGGCGGTAGCAGGATGATGATGTTGCATGGCTGTGATTGGAAGAGGACAATAAAATTTAAGAGCTGAGTGATAAAAAAAAAGTAAGATGGTGCAATTTACGTTTATTGTAAGTTTAATCAATGACTGTCTTTTTCTGAATTCGCATTTGGACACTGACCTCATAAACGTTAGGCACGAGTTAATTATTATTATATATATATTTTTAGGTAGGTCTTAAAGGCCTGCAGGGGACAGGTGTATGGTCTCAGTGCAGCCCTCGTCACCGTGGATACAGGAGGGAGGAGAGCCGGAGGAGTCTTAAAAGAACGCAACACCACAGGACAGACGACTTCTCTCCATCCCCCCGCACTCTGGAATTCTTCTATTGGGTTCCTTTTCTAGATTTATTATTCTAGTCCCCTTTCTCCACTATGAACACACCAATGACAACGACTGCCGTGGCGTTGGCCACCTGCCACACCAACGCCACGATATGCTCGGGCACGTCGTGCCTGGTGGCTCCCAGCAACTACAACGAGAACCTGAGCCTAGTTCTCAGCATCGTGCTGACCGTCATGCTGGCCATGGTCATGTTCTCCATGGGCTGCACCGTGGAGGCCGGAAAGCTGTGGGGACACATCAAGAGGCCATGGGGAATTTTTATCGGCTTCTTGTGCCAGTTCGGCATCATGCCCTTCACCGCCTTCGCCCTGTCGCTGGCCTTCAACGTGCTGCCCGTGCAGGCCGTCGTCATCATCATCATGGGCTGCTGTCCCGGTGGCTCCAGCTCTAATATCATTGCCTACTGGCTGGATGGAGACATGGACCTCAGGTGAGACTGGCTGGAAGCAGTAACACTTTTAGATGAAGAATAATGGGGGGGGGGGGGGGTGGTTCCAAAAGAGTTCTCCGGCTGTCCTCGTAGGATAACTATTTTGGATTCCGGGTAGAACACTTGGGTTCCATGTAGAACCCTCTGTGGAATGGAACCGAAAATGGTTCTACATGGAACAGAAAGGGGTTCTTAAGAGATCTCCTATGGGGACAGCCGGAGAACCCTTTTAGGTTCTAGATACCACCTTTCCCCCCCCTAAGAGTACATGTTATTTGTTTGCTGATTTAGCAGACTTTCAAGTTTTGCCTTTGGTACTACGTTTTTGAGTACTTTTATGCGAGTGCGTTTCTATCGTGATCCAGCGTACTAATGTGTGTTTTCCCCGCTCTAGTATCAGCATGACAGCCTGCTCCTCTATCCTGGCCCTGGGGATGATGCCTCTGTGTCTGCTCATCTACACGTCTGTCTGGACCTCTGCTGACACCATCCAGATCCCCTACCAAAGCATAGGTAGCTACCAAATACTAAAATAAACCATTCCATACAGGGGCATATGCATTGATGTACCATCTACACAATGTATTGGTGGGAATGCTTTGGTACAGCACTCTTTTAGATTCCATCTAGCAGCACACGAACATATCATTTGTATAGATTTCCACATATAGATCGTATTTCTATGTGTTAGAACACTGTTAGAAATGCTAAACATTTGGATCCTTATAGCAGCTTACGTACAAGTATGTGGACACCTGCTCGTCAATCATCTCATTCCAAAATCATTGGCATTAATATGGAGTTGGTCCCCCCTTTGCTGCTATAACAGCCCCCACTCTTCTGTGAAGGCATCCCACTAGATGCTGGAACATTGCTGTGGGGACTTAATTCCATTCAGCCACCAGAACATTAGTGAGGTTTGGGCAATTAGGCCTGGCCCGCAGTCGGCGTTCCAATTCATTCCAAAGGTTTTTGATGGGGTTGAATGTCAGGGCTCTGTGCAGGCCAGTCAAGTTCTTCTACTCCGATCTCGACAAACCTTTTCTCAATGGACCTCACTTTGTGCACAGTGGCATTGTCATGCTGAAACAGGAAAGGACCTTCCCCAAACTGTTGCCACAAAGTTGGAAGCACAGATTTGTCTAGAATGTCATTGTATGCTGTAGCGTTAAGATTTCTCTTCCCTGGAAGTAAGGGCCTAGCCCGAACCATGAAAAAACATTATTCCTCCTCCACCAAACTTTACAGCTGGCATAATTTATTGGGGCAGGTAGTCTCCTGGCATCCGCCAAACCCAAATCGGACTGTCAGATGGTGAAGCGTGAGAGCGAGTTTTCCACCGCTCCAGAGGCCAATGGCGGCGAGCTTTACACCGCTCCAGAGGCCAATGGCGGCGAGCTTTACACCGCTCCAGAGGCCAATGGCGGCGAGCTTTACACCGCTCCAGAGGCCAATGGCGGCGAGCTTTACACCGCTCCAGAGGCCAATGGCGGCGAGCTTTACACCGCTCCAGAGGCCAATGGCGGCGAGCTTTACACCGCTCCAGAGGCCAATGGCGGCGAGCTTTACACCGCTCCAGAGGCCAATGGCGGCGAGCTTTACACCGCTCCAGAGGCCAATGGCGGCGAGCTTTACACCGCTCCAGAGGCCAATGGCGGCGAGCTTTACACCGCTCCAGAGGCCAATGGCGGCGAGCTTTACACCGCTCCAGAGGCCAATGGCGGCGAGCTTTACACCGCTCCAGAGGCCAATGGCGGCGAGCTTTACACCGCTCCAGAGGCCAATGGCGGCGAGCTTTACACCGCTCCAGCCGACGCTTGGCATTGCACATGTTGATCGGCCACGGAAACCCCTTTCATGAAGCTCCCGACAAACAGTTCTGGTCCTGACGTTGCTTCCAGAGGCAGTTGGGAAGATGATGACAGATTGTATATCTTCGTCTCCAGGTATCACTTTGGTGTCCCTCCTCATCCCTGTCGCCCTGGGAATCTACGTCAAAAACAAGTGGCCCGAAATAGCCAAAAAGATCCTCAAGGTAAGATTAAACTCCTCGCACTGCATTCGCACTGGTTTTGTTCCACACTACTGCTGCACTATACACTTCTAGGTTGTTATTCCGGGATCAATAGTGTGCATGCGATTTGTGGATTCAAATCAAGTCTGTAAAATGTGTGTTTGCAGGTGGGTTCCATAGTTGGCCTCCTCCTCATCATCATAATTGCGGTGGTTGGTGGGGTGCTGTACCAGTCCTCCTGGACCATCTCTCCCTCTCTCTGGATCATCGGAGCCATCTACCCCTTCGTAGGCTTCACCCTGGGCTTCTTCATGGCCCGCTTTGTAGGACAACCCTGGCACAGGTACTACTGCAATATTATATGATTCATGATGGTCCAATCTTAATATTGTACCTAGCTGATAAAATCCAAGTTACCATTGCAATAGAAGGTGTTGATAACACCTACCTGAATTATACTTGAAGAACCTGAATGAGTTATTCCCTTTGTCTCCTCTCTGGAAATGTCTTAACATTCAAGTTCATGTAAACACTACAGTACCAGATGTGCAAGGTACTCCACAGACGCTACAATGAAAACCATCCAGTGCATTTTAACTTCACCCTGTTCATTTAACAGAGCAGGAGGTTCTTCATAAGCACGCCAGTCAAGCGGAGCCCTTCGTCGCTCCATGGAACCTACTGTAGTTAACAAGCCCTTCGATTGTGTTTAAGGTGTCGTACCATCGCCCTGGAGACAGGCTTCCAGAACTCCCAGTTGTGCAGCACCATCGTCCAGCTGTCGTTCTCCCCTGAAGACCTGGAGGTCATGTTCGCCTTCCCGCTCATCTACAGCATCTTCCAACTGGTGGTGGCTGTCATGTCTGTTGGAGGTGGGTCAGCTTATACCGCTGTTGAAGAGCTAATGTCAATATTGATATGCTATCAAAAGTTTTGAATGGTTTTGTGGTCGACTTATCGATGTATAGTAGGCTTATGGTCTGGTATTTTCTACCGTGTGTTATCTATTTTCCCGACATTTTTTTTGTCATTATAGCTAATGATTGATTGCCCGGGTGCCAGTCTGATCATTAACTTCTCTCAGACTATGTTATTGATGCTTTTCAGTGCTTATTTAGATTGACAATTTGTGGCTGTAAAGGCACACAGTAGGTGTAACATGAGTGGTTCTGCTTCCGACAGCTTACCGGATGTATAAGAGGAAGTGTGGAGCGGGTTCGTCTGAGTTAGACAGCGAGGGAGCAGAGGGCGATGCTGAGGCACCTAAAGATAAGCAGGAGTACGCCCTGGAAAATGGAGGCTTCGAGTGCGACGAGAATGGCAACAATGGAGAAAAGGGCAAGATCACCCAGATGTGAGCACGGACAGGCCGCGGGACTCTGACAGCAGCACGCAGCGACCTGGGTGCAATACCGTACCTACATCCTTCCCACTCAATCACACCATACACACACACACTGACCTTGACAGGCTGAAATTGTGCGTTACAGGGTTCTGCCATTTTTAAAAAGTGAGTTATTCTCAACATGGGAGAGGTTTCTGTGAAGATTTACTTCATAACAAACAAAAAACTATCTTCAGGGGTAGGAAGCCATCTCAGATCCTGAATGAAGTCTGTGTATACCTGGAGTGTATACCTCGTGGAGGCCAGCAGGGTTGCAGTGTGGTAGTGACTGAGGCGAGGTATTGTGAGATTTGTTGAGTGGTGAGAGACACAGAGGAAACTGTTCACCATGAAAAGGTTTCTGTCTAGTCACTCCTGTCAGAACTACAATAACTTTTTCAATATTTATATTTGCAAACCAGTCAACCTAAACTAATTTATTAGTGCATGTCGCAGGACTCATGACACACACACACCAGCATTAAGACATTATATTGAGTTTTAAATGGACCCCTCCAGGATATTTTACACATGGCTCATATTTTATCATTTGTATGTTAAAGCAACAACAAAAATACATTAGAAGTCTTCCTGACTAATACAAGTGTTGTACTGAACATTCATTTAGTTTTAAATTATTAGACATTGCATTTGAACCATATTTATGAATGTACTGTTGTTGTATCCATTAGTGTAATTCATGTTTTGGTGCATTTTTTTTTTACATTTACCTAGATGAATAGACTAAATACAGACTATACCAAACATGAAGAACCCCTTCCTAATATTGAGTTGCACCCCCTTTTGTCTTCAGAACAGCTTCAATTTGTCTTAGCAGGGACTACAAGGTGTAGATGCTGGACCATGTTGACTCCAATGCTTCCCACAGTGGTCATGTGTGCTGGATGTCCTTTATGTGGTACACACATTCTTGATACACACGGGAAACTGTTGTGTGAAAAACCCAGCAGCAGTGCAGTTCTTGACACAACCCGGTGCACCAGGCACCTACTAACATATTGGGTTCAAAGGCACTTAATTATTTTGTCTTGCCCATTCACGTTCTGAATGGCACACATACAAAATCAATTGTCTCAAGGTTTTAAAAAAAAATCCTTCTTTAACCCGTTTCCTCTCCTTCATCTACACTGATTGAAGCGAATTTAACAAGGGACATCAATAAGGGATCATAGCTTTCACCTGGTTAGTCTATGTCATGGAAAGAGTGGGTGTTCATAATGTTCGGTATACTCAGTGTGTATATATCTGTGACGAACTCTCCACATTGCACTGCACCTTAGTTGTTCTCTTTGTCTTTTACGCAGAGGCTAGTTGCTTATGTGTTGTCTTAAAGAAGGTACCTACCCACCTGATCTTTTGATGTGTAAATGTACCCGGAAATGAAATAAAGGTGAATATTTTAAGTGGTCTATCAAGAGTTTTACTAAAATATATATTTCATGACAAACTGCAGATCCTTTAGTGAGACTTAACTTCTGACATCTATCATATTCAAACATATGCTTCATGTGAATGGTCTTTCTTTTAAAAACATTTTTTTTAAAGGTGATACAAATATACAGAATTTCTCTTTTAAGACAGGTTTAAAAACACTTCCAAAGCTGTTTAACAAAGATATCTTCCATGTGGTGTCACAGACCTGGTACTGTATGTATCCACCCCCCCCTTATCCAGTCTTGTACTTTTATTTACGGAACCAAACTAACCATTTGATAATTACTTTGTAACCTTGAGGACCTTTCAACTGAAGGGTGAACAACAAAAAGCTTTGAGTTAGTCACCAATGGCGGCATCTGACAAAAAAAACTAAGACTATTGTTTGCAGCACTCCCAAGGGTGTTACTGTATCAAACCAATGTTTTACAGATTTCAACCGAAACCAAACTTCTGACAATCACCTGAATAGATTTGACTCGTTGGGAGAGATGAAGGCTGTGTCTGCTCCAGTGGATTCAGAGTGTTAGTGGATGGATGCTTCCTAAATGCTACATTTTTGACAGTGATGAAGTCTTGACTGCCTGGAACTGTCCTCATGCAAAACAGTACACTGCTGCCTGGCAAGATGTCACAGCCAATGAGGAGGATCTACTTCTTCGACTTACCCCTAATATTAAATACCTTCTGCCTATCCATGAAATTTGGTCAAACTAGTTCCATGTCTGGGCTTTTTCCATTACCTTTCCATTAGTGGTTGTCTCAAATATTTTCAACCACCAATAGCTCGGGCCTTCCAAATCTGCGAAAGGTGTCTTTGAATGAGCCAATGATCATTTGGGTAGTGTGATTGAATGTGTGAGGCCCAAAATGACAGAGATGTAGTCAAGTTGTCATTTGACCATATTTGGTTATAGGCTATCAGCAATGGTACCAGATTGTATTTCATATATTTAACTAGGCAGGTCAGTAAAACGTCAAAAACGTATTTACAATGACGGCCTACCAAAAGACCTCCTGCAGGGGGTGGGGGCCTGGGATTAAAAATAAATACAATATAAATATAGGACAAAACACACATCACAACAACAGAGACAACACAACACTACATAAAGAGACACCTAAGACAACACAGTGTGGTAGCAGGACAAAATATGGTACAAACATTATTGGGCACAGACAACTACACAAAGGGCAAGAAGGTAGAGACAATGCATCACACAAAGCAGCCACAACTGTCAGTAAGACTGTCCATGATTGAGTCTTTGAATGAAGAGATTGAGATAAAGCTGTCCAGTTTGAGTGTTTGTTGCAGCTCGTTCCAGTCGCTAGCTGCAGCGAACTGAAGAGAGGAGCCACCCATGGATGTGTGTGCTTTGGGGACCTTTAACAGAATGTGACTGGCAGAACGGGTGTTTTAAGTGGAGGATGAGGGCTGCAGTAGATATCTCAGATAGGGGGAGTGAGGCCTAAGAGGGTTTTATAAATAAGCATCAACCAGTGGGTCTTGCTACGGTATAGAGATGACAAGTTTACAGAGGAGTATAGTGCAGTGATGTGTCCTATAAGGAGCATTGATAGCAAATCTGATGGCCGAATGGTAAAGAAAATCTAGCCCCTCGAGAGCACCCTTACCTGCCAATCTATAAATTGTCTCCGTCATTTAGCGTGGGTAGGATGGTCATCAGAATCAGGGTTAGTTTGGCAGCTGGGTTGAAAGAGGAGTGATTACAATAGAGGAAACCACATCTAGATTTTTCAGCCTGCAGCTTTGACATGTGCTGAGAAGAGGACAGTGTACTGTCTAGCCATACTCCCAAGTACTTGTATGAGGTGACTACCACAAGCTCTAAACCCTCAGGAGGTAGTAATCACACCTGTGGGGAGAGGGGCATTGTTTTTACCAAACCACATGACCTTTGTTTTGGAGGTGTTCAGAACAAGGTTAAGGGTAGAGAAAGCTTGTTGGACACTTTGATGTAGAGCATTTAACATAAAATCTGGGGAGGGGCCAGCTGAGTATACGACTGTATCATCTGCATATAAATGGATGAGAGCTTCCTACTGCCTGAGCTATGTTGTGATGTAGATTACGAGTGTGGGGCCAAGGATTGAGCCTTGGGGTATTCCCTTGGTGACAGGCAGTGGCTGAGACAGCAGATTTTCTGACTTTATTCACTGCACTCTTTGAGAGAGGTAGTTAGCATACCAGGCCAAAGACCCCTCAGAGACACCAGTATTCCTCAGCCGGCCCACATGAATGGAATTGTCTAGCGTATCAAAAGCTTTGGTCAAGTCAATAAAAATAGCGGCACAATATTGCTTATAATCAAGGACAATGGTGACATCATTGAAGACCTTTAAGGTTGCAGTGACACGTCCATAACCTGAGAAACACCTGGAAACCAGATGTTTTCCATGGCATACCTCAGTTACAAAGTGTTTCCATTAGTGAACCCTGTGTAGATGATTTGTCCGAGAAACTATGCAGAGTAACGAATATAAAGTCACTTAGAGCTATATGTGGAGGCACCAGTGATAAAATCGCTAAACCAATAAAACCGTTCGATCTTAAAACACCAGCGAAAGCATGACCTCTGTTTTGAATAACCATAATAATCATTAAGTTATCAAATAACACATATAGAAGAAGGAGCCACTGTCTTGTCTCCAGAACCTGACAACTTTTCAACTAGAGCTCAGCCAGGAAATACTATTGCGCCTTCCCCTATCTGGCATTAAGAAAATACAGTCTTAGAGTTTATCTAGTAATGAAATAGATTGACAATATCTGTAATATAGTGTTTTTGCTTTCAATCAAGGAAATCGGTTTGGAATATACCACTATAAGCAGCTTCTCAATGTCCAGTGTTGAATCATGCATTGGGCAGAAATATTTGCATTTAAAAGGTAAATCCTACTTCACATATTAAATGGAATTTTATATAGTCTCAAAAACCTTAATAAATTAGAGATTAGGCCAGACACAAAATCTCTGCTTTTTCCAAAATCAACAATTACATGGATAACACATCAGATTTTATTGGGAAATAATCTAGAAATGCTTTTTGCAAAACAGTTCAGCTGTTTTGAGAAGCTGCAGAATTGGGTTTAATCACTGAATTTAATTTCACACATTGAAGACTTTGATTTCCTGGGATTGACAAATCTGGAGCTCTTAGACATTACACAAAATAAAATGAAGAGATGCATGCAAACATGTTTACTGGTTTACATAGTTTGGCATTGTTCGACCTGAGGGACAATCCACTGATTCACACTATTAAGGCAATGTCTTTCACACACCTCGTGTCTCTGGGGGACTTGAACTTTCCACCTACAGAACCCGTGTTCAAGCTGAATCTGACACTCATATTTGGCGACATTCTGAGGCAGCGGACTCTTCTGTGAGGCCAATGCAGTTGATAATTGGCAGCAATGTCACGTCCAAACACAATCTGAGTCTCCAGCTCAATGGCCAGACTGTGTCATTTGAGGACTGTGACAGACCTTTCTTTGAGTTTGTCATTTATCTTGAATGCTGAAGAATTCCTTTGCTTTGTGAATTCATGGGAAAGTACTTCAGATCATTGGAAAGACTTTAGTACAGATCTAAGCTTTCAGCTAAAAGTGGTTGATTTAACATCAGGCAGCTGATTCCCCTGAGAAAACTAACTAAATACAGGCGGATCTTTCAATACAGCGTACTGGCAACATTTTTTACAACCTGACCAAACTGAATGTTCTGAAACTTTCAAACTGCAGGATTGATTCGAGGGAAGTTTAACAAAATACTTGATATCTTCCTATTTGCGCATCGAGAACATTTATAATATATTCTAGCTTTACTGACCCTCTCTAGCCTTTATTTAATACACTACAAATGTTTTGATTGCTCGGGCAAAGGGGTACAGGCAGGTTGAAGTGATCATGCTTAATCATGATCATAATGAAGCTTTGGAAGACTTGATATGCTTGTTAGACAAACCTAACTTGGGGGGAGGGGAGGGGGCTACCACTATGATGCATTTGTCTCCTACAGCAGGAAGGAAGAGCACTAGGTGGTGGAGGAGCTTCTGCCCAACCTGGAACAGAGGGGTCCTCTGAGTTTGTATGATGGCAATTTGCATTTACTCCAGAATGTTATGAAGTGTGATCAGATGAATTGCAACGTCCCTCTTTGCCATGCAAATGAACTGAATCCCCCAAAAACATTTCCACTGCATTTCAGCCCTGCCACAAAAGGACCAGCTGACATGTCAGTAATTCTCTCGTTAACACAAGTGTGAGTATTGATGAGGACAAGGCTGGAGATCACTATGTCATGCTGATTGAGTTCGAATAACAGACTGGAAACCTCAAAAGGAGGGTGGTGCTTGGAATCATTGTTCTTCCTCTGTCAATCATTATTAACTGCAAGGAAACACGTGCCGTCATCATTGTCTTGCACAAAAAAGGGCTTCACAGGCAAGGATATTGCTGCCAGTAAGATTGCACCTAAATCAACCATTTATCGGATCATCAAGAACTTCAAAGAGAGACGTTCAATTGTTGTGAAGAAGGCTTCAGGGCACCCAAGAAAGTCCAGCAAGCGCAAGGACCGTCTCCTAAAGTTGATTCAGCTGCAGGATCGTTGCACCACCAGTACAGAGCTTGCTCAGGAATGGCATGAGGCAGGTGTGAGTGCATCTGCACGCACAGTGAGGCAAAGACCTTTGGAGGATGGCCTGGTGTCAAGAAGGGCAGCAAAGAAGCCACTTCTCTCCTGGAAAAACATCAGGGACAGACTAATATTCTGCAAATGGTACAGGGATTGGACTGCTGAGGACTGGGGTAGTCATTTTCTCTGATGAATCCCCTTTCCGATTGTTTGGGGAATCCGGAAAAAAGCTTGTCCGGAGAAGACAAGGTGAGCGCTACCATCAGTCCTGTGTCATGCCAACAGTAAAGCATCCTGAGACCATTCATGTGTGGGGTTGCTTCTCAGCCAAGGGTGTGGGCTCACTCACAATTTTGCCTAAGAACACAGCCATGAATAAAGAATGGTACCAACACATCCTTCGAGAGCAACTTCTCCTAACCATCCAGGAACAGTTTGGTGACGAACAATGCCTTTTCTAGCATGATGGAGCACCTTGCCATAAGGCAAAAGTGATAACTAAGTGGCTTGGGGAACAAAACATTGATATTTTGGGTTGATGGCCAGGAAACTCCCCAGAACTTAATCCCATTGAGAACTTGTGGTCAATCCTCAAGAGGCGGGTGGACAAACAAAAATCCACAAATTCTGACAAATGAAATGCTTGTAATTATAGTTCAGTATTCCATAGTAACATCTGGCAAAAATATCTAAAGACACTGAAGCAGCAAACTTTGTGGAAATTAATATTTGTGTCATTTTCAAAACTTTTGGCCACGACTATAGACTTCCAGATGGGGGAGGACATTGTGGAGAACATCAGAGCCTCTACCAGAGCCGCCACACCTTCTGCCTGGTCAGTCGCCTCTACCTGCGCAGTAACTGGTGTTCCCTGGAGATTCGGCTGGCCACTTCCAGGTTGCAGGTGGAGCAAAGGGACATCCTTCTCCTGATCACCCCCCCACCCCTCCTAACTGCCTGTCTGCCCACCACAGGCTGGATGGCCTGGTGAAGACCAGGACCTATCTGGACGGGCACCAGGACCCCCATCAGCACCAGGCATTCTGGGACAGACTGTGGGGTAAAATGAAACCTCGGACTGAAGCGTAAACTCAGAGATTTATTTAGGATCTTGTGTTGATGCAGATAAGGTTAGCAGATATGTTGAGGACTTTGTACTGTAGACTTTTAACCAGTTTTTCCAATAAACATATGCATCGTTGTTGCTAAGAGCAACTGAAAAAGTCTCTCAGAACTCGTGGTTTTGAACCCTTTCTGTTTTACAGTCTATCAGGTTGAGAACAACCTGTCCATCTGCTGTGACAATGCAGTAATGTTCATACAATGAAGCAGTTATTTTATTTCAACATAAATCAAAAGATGTTTGTAGGGAGGTTGCTAATTGAGGCGGGTGTTAAGTGCATTGGGCCTGTTACCGAAAGGGCGCTGGTTCAAATCCCTGAGCAGGCAAGGTGGAAAAATCTGCCGTTCTACCCCGAACAACTTCTCCCTGGGTGCCGAGGATGTCGAATAAGGCAGCCTCCCGCACCTCTCTGATTCAGTGGATGGGTTAACTGCAGAGGGCACATTTCAGTTGAATAACTGACTAGGTATCCCTGCTGATTGTTAACCTTGAATTTTGCCCTTTACAGTACATGGTTTATCACACCCCCTTTCCATCCAATCAGGTGAATTCTAGGCAATATTCGTGAATTGGAAGGAACCCAGTTTAAATGTATTATTATTTATGCCCTTGAAAAAAAGGAATCTAGCTGAAATGTTGGAAGCTGTCTTAAAGAAAATTTTACATTTATTTGTTAGCAATGTATTAGCAGTTTTCCTGTAAAAGCCAAATATAATTAGATAAAAAAAGTGAATACCACACACAGACTAAGGGTTTGCATAGGTTTAATACCACATTTCTAAAACATTTAATAGGCTACTTTAAGAAAAACTTAAGGCAAGCGACTGATGTAGGTCTAGAAACATCAGTGAAAAAATTGTAACTTGATGTCAGAGATGAAACACATGCAACCAAGAAAACCTTGTGTGGATTTCTTTGTTTAAATCATGAAAGCGGAGAACCCCTTTAATCCCATAGGCCAGGGTTTTGGAGTCTTAGAAACCTATGAAGGCAAAAATGTCATCAATGTTAGTCTCGTTCAGATCCAAGGGTTTCTGAGCTGGAGTGTCTCTACTTTGGTTGCTAAGCTCATTGCTAAGGGACTGGTCAGCAGTCATCGTGGCCACATCCCCCGGTGTGCCAGGTAAAATACTCCTGTTTCTCTTGTGTCTTAGTGACCGTTTTCTGTTGACACAGAATGCACTTGTGATTGGTTCAAATGCAGTCCTGAATGGCTGAAAGCAAATTCTAGGGTGAGCCCTCCTCCACAGTGTCTTCAGCGACTGACAGGTCCTGGGTACCTCCCCTCTGAGTGACAGGGCCCAGCAAACCTCCCGTTTGTAGCGCGTTAGTTTCCCTTGTACACTGGGGAGACCAAGAACAAACAACACATAGGTTCCCCATCGTTAATGTGACTGGAAGTTTTAGTTTGGACAGGGTGTGCAAAGATGTCCCATTGTGATAGTCTGAAAGCCAAGTTAAAATAGAGCCCCTGTACCTGCAGCCCTCTGATTCCAGGCGTTTCAACCTCTGGCACTTCAGGTTCAGGAACGTCAGACGCCCCTTCTCCTGACGCAACTTCCTGCATTCACACCATCGCATCACTTCCTCCAGGTGGGCGGCCATGTTGCTGAAAGTGGTGGCTGTTTTCAGTCGCTTCAGAAACGTCCTCTTCTGACCAATCACAGCAGCATCCAGTAATGAAGGCTGCTCTTGTTCTGTTGACATCTGCAGAGTTCAAATGACAATCTAGTATAAGTAACAACACTCATCATCAAATAACTAACTCAAATGAAAAGTAGTGGACTTAAAAAAGGTGTAATCTGTATAATATTCGGACATAAAAAACAACCACACATACCTCTGTGATACTGCCATGGGTTCGTTTCAGCAACTGCTTCATATCAACTCCAGAGACGGCACCTGTCATAAGGAAATTATATGACTGTTATATATTATATGTTCAAATGTAAACAACAGAACATAGGCTATGCCAGGAGAGCTACAAAAAAAAATAGATCAATCTATCAAATGTATTTTATAAAGTCCTTTTCATATCAGCAGCTTGACACCAATCACAAAGTGCTTTATAAATACCCAGCCTGAAACGGCAAAAAGCAAGGAATGCAGAGTCCGGGGACACTAACCTGTATCACCAGTTCTCCGGAGTAAGACTGCAGTTCCCAGATCCACTTTGCTGCTCATCCTATTGGAGGGACCACCCAGAGCCTGCTTCCTACTCTCCTCTCCCTCCTCCCTGAACAGTCTGTTGAGCACAGAGGACCTGGAGGCTCCTATCCCTCCAAGGCCCTTAGGAGCCCGGGAATGCTCCATCTTCAACAAGGAAGAGTCAGAGGGCCCGAGGAACTCTGCCATCCCTGCAGGCAGGGTGAAGTCTATGAGGAAGGCCATAGCCTGAGCCTGGGACACCTCCTTCAGGAGCTCCAGGAGGTGCTGGTAGAGAGGGGCCAGCCTACCCAGGATGCCCCGGAAAAACACCCTAAGGAGCAGGAAGATACATGACTCCTATCCAGAGCCACTTACATTCATCTTAAGATTGATACGTGGTTGTCTCATCTAGCTAAGTCATAGTAAGTCAGCGCTAGTAAGAAGGGACAGGTTTGAGTGAAAAGCAGTACGTCAGACATGACCCTGAAAGAGCCACAGGACTCACCACAGTCGACTAAGCATGCTGGTGAGCACCACGTTCAACGTAATGAATTGCTTTGATTGGAGGTCCTGCCTTGCTAGTCTGGAGAGGAGATTTGGTCAAGGCAATCATACACACCATGCTCATGTATACACTCAGAACATTGTTGCGTTCCAGGTGGTCTTTTTTTTTCAGTCATGCTGCACATTACAGAAGACTGTCGTGTTGTTACATACACCGTCATCACTTTTGTCTCGAGACGTCTTCATTTATATTGATCTTAAGTCATCTCTGGATATGTCTCAAGATGCCTTAAGACATGTTGATGGCTGAGTAGGTATTACTGTGGTTCCTGACAAGATACACACTTCTCCAGGCGTTGAGAGACCTAACAATATGCAACTGCAAAAAAAGATGACCTGGAACGCCAGCAACAGCCATTTATATAGTAATAATCATACATTGGATTTAGAGCACTTTTCGAAAAAAAAAAAAAAAAAAAAAGAGTTAAAAAAAAAGACGCAAGGAGACAGAGATAGCAGCTGACGTCTCCCAGATGAGAGACAGAGAGAGAGAAGGATACATGAAGGCTCTGGTGCAGTGATTGAGCAGACATGTCATCAGTCTGGCAGCTCCCAACACCTTGAGACAAAGCCATTCCAGTATGGGCTGACTGGGGACATCACACTGACCCGTCTCCATAGCCAACTTGCTGCAGACACAAGTATACACACATCAAGATGACACAGTTGGTCTACGGTGTATTGGCTATCAAATAAACGTCGACCCCAAAACAAGTTATATGGATCTTGATGCTCGATAGTGTGCTGTGTCTGCGTGATTAGATGCAGCTAAGTAGTCCAACAAGGGCATGTAAATTCCCTGGCACAGGGAATAGCTAAATGCAGAGTAATTCTAGCAAGTTAGTACCTTTGCACTTTCTTTGGACATAGATCCTTCAGGTCCAGAAGAGCAGCATCCAGCTTCATTTCCTTCAACCGGTTTATGCATTGCTCAACCTGCAGGGGTTTTCAAAACTCAAGTCAATAACCCCCTACATCAGGGGTGTCACACTCATTTTGCCCTGGGGTAGGGTGGCCATGCCCATGGTTTTTCCGCAGTTGGGCTATTTTGAAAAAAGGATGTCACGGGTGAAAACGTATTGGTCGCTGGTTTTCGGCATACCTCTATATCGCACTGCGGCCACCAAGACTCATTCAAGGGTTTTTCTTTATTTTTTATTATTTTCTACATTGTAGAATAATAGTGAAGACATCAAAACTATGAAATAACACATGGAATCATGTAGTAACCAAAAAAGTGTAGACAAATCAAAATATATTTTACATTTGAGATTCTTCAAAGTAGCCACCCTTTGCCTTGATGACAGCTTTGAACACTTGGCATTCTCTCAACCAGCTTCACCTGGAATGCTTTTCCAACAGTCTTGAAGGAGTTCCCACATATGCTGAGCACTTGTTAGCTGCTTTTCCTTCACTCTGCGGTCCAACACATCCCAAACCATCTCAATTTAGTTGAGGTCGGGTGATTATGGAGGCCAGGTTATCTGAAGCAGCACTCCATCAATCTCTCTCTTGGTCAAATAGCCCTTACACCTAATGGAGGTGTGTTTAATAAACATTGTGTCTGATACATTACATAGAGCACTGCATATTACGCATGGCAGAAAAATATCAAACAAAACTGATTAAAGATGTCTTTAGTACTCGTGATACAAGTCAGTATTCAAAGTCCATCCATGTCTGAGGACATCAGGAGATGAAGTGGAAACCAGCCACTAGGGGCAACAGTGAGGTTTCGGTTTTGCTAGAGCGTTGTGTACGGGGATGGTGGATGGGTGTAAGCATCTGCCACCGATTCCAAAGGTTGCAAGTTCAAATCCAGCGACATAACCTTGATTTTGATATTCTTGTTTTAAGCCTATCCCAAACCTTAACCCTCAGCTTAATGCCTAAGCTTGAGAATTTGGAGTCAATGCCTAAATTTAACCGTAAAAAGACTTTGAAATTTGACGTTTGAAAACATGGATGTTTAATTCTGACCTGAGACTGAGCGCTGGTAGCAACTAATACCAGAGCGAAGGCCTATGCTCTCACCTTCCAGAATTAGAAGTGTGTTTGAATTCCGTGTAATGTCAGTAGTCTAGTCAAGACCACTGTCAAATAAGGCGTGCTGTCACCAGCTTTTATTGTTAGCCTTGAGGTGGTACCGCTCAGCACATCTAGAAGAGAGTGTATTTCATACCGACCCCCTCCCTCGAGATGACATCGAGGCCAATAAATCACTATTTCAATGTAGAGTTGAACCGCTAGGTTAAAAGGGGGATAGATTTTACTACTAAACGACCAAAATATATCACTTCTGCAACAAACTGTTATAAAACCAGAATTGACTTGTTTCACTATAACTCAAATCTAAAACTCAAATATGGTTTTCAATGAAAGTTACTCTTCAATTGGTTACTCAATTCCCAACTTGGAAGTCAACACACGTTTGAACGTCCACGTTTAGTTGCAGGGGGTTTGATTGAATTTTGAAAATGCTCCATTATTAAATAAAATATATTTTTTCACCCGGAAGTAACCCAACAATGTGCACACCGCAATCTCGTCTATTTCAAATCTGATCTCATTGAAAATTATCTGTGCTATGCTTAACATTACGTTACCTAATAAAGCCTATCAGCTGGGAACAGTAGCCTAGTCATAATGGTCTGAATAGATAATATTGTTAATAACTATAATCATAATAGGCTACAACTTAAGTTACTTAGTTGGTAAAAAAAAAAAAAGATCATGTAATGCAGGTCTTTTTCTTGATCCTCACCTGTTTGAGAACCCTGAAAGTCTTGTTTTGCCTGAGGCTGTTATGGAGAACGTAGAGAAGCTCGTACAGGACAAGGATCTCAGTCTGCAGGACTCCACTGCCAAGCAACTTGAGCACTTTGTTATTTTCCTCCAGGACACGTTTTACGTGTGTACCTAGATACAATGAACGCACACACACACGAAAAAAAGCAGTAAAAAAAACCCGCCTCACAATTGTGATGTAAATAGCGTTCATCTAGTTAGCCTAACTATTACAGAGCAAGAGTAATTTTCTATGGCATCAGTCAGAACACTCCCCACGTGTGTACAGTAGCTTGCAGTAGTCTGCAAGCGGGGCTAATTTCCGTGAGCTAATGTGGCTATTATTACACAGCGAAAGGACGCTCCAACAAGTTTATGCATAAATGGGATAAACTACATACCTGTTGAGAGACCGAATGGTATATGGACAGTTGAAACCGCACTTGGAAAGGGAATGTTTACTTTATTCCACGGTTCTTCAGCCATGCTCACGTCCATTTCATTGCAACACAGGAAGTGAAAGCTACCCAATTAGAATCAAGGAAATATTAACGTCATCGCCAGGCTTTAAAGGTACACTTGCACCGTCGCACACTGCTGTTTCAGCAACCAGAAGGCTATTATTTATTGTCAATCTATGTAAACACCTTAACCAAAATAAACGAAATACTATCGCTGGTATTATAAAAGTATAGATTTAATCCACATCATAAATACACCAACATAAACACATGAATTCATCAAACCAAATGACAAAATTATACAGAATGTGTGGAGCTAAAAAAAAAAAAAAAACTTGAGCATTGAAAGAAGGTTCAAGTATGTTCCAAAATCCACGATACAACATGTGAGTTGACTTCATCCAGCACAGACTCCTCAGCCCTTCCCTTCACTATAAGCCCATGGCTACCTCCTTCAATCCAGTGAACAGTCGCTGGAGACTTCATCTCCTTTAACACGTCATCTAGAAGGATCTGGACAAAGGAAAACTCATCAGCGCAAAACAAAATTGGGACTGGAAAATAATGTTTCTTCCAGCCTATCAGTTTGAAATAATAAAATAACATACAATCAAGACATGCATGTGCAATTACAAGGGAGACTGTGATCAGTTTGAAGTGAAACACATGCATCGTCAAAAAATAGGGATGTGCACGTGCAAACTTCAACGGTTTTCAACATTCCTCCGATCTGCTGATGTTTATGCATTGACCAAAAGACACCCATCACCATTCTCACCTTCTCACACATGTTGTCTGCAGTACCAGACAAAAACAGTACAGGCACCTCCTTGGGCAGCGCCCTGAGGTCCTCACTCCGCTGTCGATGGGTGTGTGTCTGTCCTGGAGGGTGTAGGGGAAAGGACAGACAGACCAGTCCCTGCAATGCATCCTCTGACCCACCACTGAGCTGCCTGGCCAGGGCAGAGGCAGCACGAGACCCCATAGAACGGCCTGAAGTGGAAGGTAAACAGTGAGTATTATATCTGTTTTGGAAGTGATTACTTAAGAATAACTAGTTTATGGATCAATTAACAATGCTCAATTACTCATGCCCCCAGTAACCACCAAACATCGTGCACCACTACCTAGTATACTTCTCGCCAATGTCCAGTCTCTTGACAACAAGGTTGATGAAATCCGAGCAAGGGTAGCATTCCAGAGGGACATCAGAGACTGTAACGTTCTTTGCTTCACGGAAACATGGCTCACTGGAGAGACGCTATCGGAGTCGGTGCAGCCAGCTGGTTTCTCCACGCATCGCGCCGACAGAAACAAACATCTTTCTGGTAAGAAGAGGGGCAGGGGCGTATGCCTTATGGCTAACGAGACGTGTTGTGATCACAAAAACATACAGGAACTCAAATCCTTCTGTTCACCTGATTTAGAATTCCTCACAATCAAGTGTCGACCGCATTATCTACCAAGGGAATTCTCTTCGATTATAATCACAGCCGTATATATTCCCCCCCAAGCAGACACATCGATGGCTCTGAACGAACTTTATTTGACTCTTTGCAAACTGGAATCCATACATCCTGAGGATGCATTCATTGTAGCTGGGGATTTTAACAAGGCTAATCTGAAAACAAGACTCCCTAAATTGTATCAGCATATCGATTGCGCAAACCAGGGCTGGCAAAACCTTGGATCATTGCTATTCTAACTTCCGCGACGCATATAAGGCCCTGCCCCGCCCTCCTTTCGGAAAAGCTGACCACGACTCCATTTTGTTGATCCCTGCCTACAGACAGAAACTAAAACAAGAAGCTTCCACGCTGAGGTCTGTCCAACACTAGTCCGACCAATCTGATTCCACACTCCAAGACTGCTTCCATCACGTGGACTGGGATATGTTTCGAATTGCGTCAGACAACAACATTGACGAATACGCTGATTCGGTGTGCGAGTTCATTAGAACGTGTGTTGAAGATGTCGTTCCCATAGCAACGATTAAAACATTCCCAAACCAGAAACCGTGGATTGATGGCAGCATTCGCGTGAAACTGAAAGCGCGAACCACTGCTTTTAATCAGGGCAAGGTGACCGGAAACATGACCGAATACAAACAGTGCAGCTATTCCCTCCACAAGGCAATCAAACAAGCTAAGCGTCAGTATAGAGACAAAGTAGAATCTCAATTCAACGGCTCAGACACAAGAGGTATGTGGCAGGGTCTACAGTCAATCACGGATTACAAAAAGAAAACCAGCCCCGTCACGGACCAGGATGTCTTGCTCCCAGGCAGACTAAATAATTTTTTTGCCTGCTTTGAGGACAATACAGTGCCACTGACACGGCCTGCAACGAAAACATGCAGACTCTCCTTCACTGCAGCCGAGGTGAGTAAAACATTTAAACGTGTTAACCCTCGCAAGGCTGCAGGCCCAGACGGCATCCCCAGCCGTGCCCTCAGAGCATGGCTGGTGTGTTTAGACATATTCAATCAATCCCTATACCAGTCTGCTGTTCCCACATGCTTCAAGAGGGCCACCATTGTTCCTGTTCCCAAGAAAGCTAAACGACTACCGCCTCGTAGCACTCACTTCCGTCATCATGAAGTGCTTTGAGAGACTAGTCAAGGACCATATCACCTCCACCCTACATGACACCCTAGACCCACTCCAATTTGCTTACCGCCCAAATAGGTCCACAGACGATGAAATCTCAACCACACTGCACACTGCCCTAACCCATCTGGACAAGAGGAATACCTACGTGAGAATTCTGTTCATCGACTACAGCTCGGCATTTAACACCATAGTACCCTCCAAGCTCGTCATCAAGCTCGAGACCCTGGGTCTCGACCCCGCCCTGTGCAACTGGGTACTGGACTTCCTGACGGGCCGCCCCCAGGTGGTGAGGGTAGGCAACAACATCTCCACCCCGCTGATCCTCAACACTGGGGCCCCACAAGGGTGCGTTCTGAGCCCTCTCCTGTACTCCCTGTTCACCCACGACTGCGTGGCCACGCACGCCTCCAACTCAATCATCAAGTTTGTGGACGACACAACAGTGGTAGGCTTGATTACCAACAACGACGAGACGGCCTACAGGGAGGAGGTGAGGGCCCTCGGAGTGTGGTGTCAGGAAAATAACCTTACACTCAACGTCAACAAAACTAAGGAGATGATTGTGGACTTCAGGAAACAGCAGAGGGAACACCGCCCTATCCACATCGATGGAACAGTAGTGGAGAGGGTAGTAAGTTAAGTTCCTCGGCATACACATCACAGACAAACTGAATTGGTCCACCCACACAGACAGCATCGTGAAGAAGGAGCAGCAGCGCCTCTTCAACCTCAGGAGGCTGAAGAAATTCGGCTTGCCACCAACATCACTCAAACTTCTACAGATGCACAATCGAGAGCATCCTGGCGGGCTGTATCACCGCCTGGTACGGCAACTGCTCCGCCCACAACCGTAAGGCTCTCCAGAGGGTAGTGAGGTCTGCACAACGCATCACCGGGGGCAAACTACCTGCCCTCCAGGACACCGACACCACCCAATGTTACAGGAAGGCCATAAAGACCATCAAGGACAACAACCACCCAAGCCACTGCCTGTTCACCCCGCTATCATCCAGAAGGCGAGGTCAGTACAGGTGCATCAAAACTGGGACCGAGAGACTGAAAAACAGCTTCTATCTCAAGGCCATCAGACTGTTAAACAGCAACCACTAACATTGAGTGGCTGCTGCCAACACACTGACTCAACTCCAGCCACTTTAATAATGGGAATTGATGGGAAATTATGTAAAATATATCACTAGCCACTTTAAACAATGCTACCTAATATGTTTACATACACTACATTATTCATCTCACATGTATACGTATATACTGTACTCTATATCATCTACCGCATCTTTATGTAATACATGTATCACTAGCCACTTTAACTATGCCACTCTGTTTACATACTCATCTCATATGTATATACTGTACTCGAGACCATCTACTGTATCTTGCCTATGCTGCTCTGTACCATCACTCATTCATATACATATTCTTTATCCCCTTACACTTGTGTGTATAAGACGGTAGTTTTGGAATTGTTAGTTAGATTACTTGTTGGTTATTACTGCATTGTCGGAACTAGAAGCACAAGCGTTTCGCTACGCTCGCATTAACATCTGCTAACCATGTGTATGTGACAAATAAAATTTGATTTGAATACTCAGAATATATCCCTGGTGAGGGGTTTTCAGTAGCTTCCACAGCCACAGTCAAAATTGGCTACAAAAAAAGGCTTTTTGGAAAATAAATATAGGGTTAGACATAAGGTTAGCAGTGTGGTTAAGGTTAGGTTTAAAATACAATTTTAGTAAGATACATTTTAGAAATGGGCGTGATTTATGACTGCGGGTATAGAACAATTAAGCAATAAGGCCTGAGGAGGTGTGGTATATGGCCAATATACCACGGCTAAGGGCTGTTCTTAAGCGCAACGCAGTGCCTGGACACAAACCTTAGCCGTGGTATATTGGTCATTTATCAAAAGCCCTGAGGAAACCTATTGCTATTATAAACTGGTTACCAATGTAATTAGCAGTAAAACTAAATGTTTTGTCACACCCGTGGTATACGATCTTATAAACTGGGTGGTTCGAGCCCTGAATGCTGATTGGCTGACAGGCATGGTGTATCAGAAAGTATACCTCGGGTATGACAAAACATTTATTTTTACAGGTTTAAGGCACTCTGCGATGCATCATCCCTAAACACAGCCTTCAGCTGTGGTAAATTGGCCATATACCACACCTCCTCGGACATTATTGCTTAAATATACCATGGCCTTCAGCTAAACAGAATTCAGTTCTCAAACCACCCAGTTTATTATAATGAATATATACCTGGATTGCAGATGCAATGTATTGGCCATTGAGTCACCTAGTGTATATAAACTCAGCAAAAAAGAGAAATGTCCCTTTTTCAGATTCCTGTCTTTCAAAGATAATTTGTAAAAATCTAAATAACTTCACAGATCTTCATTGTAAAGGGTTTAAACACTGTTTCCCATGCTTGTTCAATAAACCATACACAATCAATGAACATGCACCTGTGGAACGGTCGTTAAGACACTAACAGGTTACAGACAGTAAGCAATTAAGGTCACAGTTATGAAAACTTAGGACACTAAAGAGACTTTCAACTGACTCTGAAAAACACCAAAAGAAAGATGCCCAGGGTCCCGGCTCATCTGCGTGAAGGTGCCTTAGGCATGCTGCAAGGAGGCACGAGGACTGCAGATGTGGCCAGGGCAATAAATTCAAATCAAATTTTATTTGTCACATACACATGGTTAGCAGATGTTAATGCGAGTGTAGCGAAATGCTTGATTGCGAAATTGCAATGTCCGTACTGTGAGACGCCTACGACAGCGCTACAGGGAGACAGGATGGACAGCTGATCGTCCTCGCAGTGGCAGACCACGTGTAACACCTGCACAGGATCGGTACAGACAAACATCACACCTGTGGGATAGGTACAGGATGGCAACAACCCGAGTTACACCGGGAACGCACAATCCCTCCATCAGTGCTCAGACTGTCCTCAATAGGCTGCGAGAGGCTGGACTAAGGGCTTGTAGGCCTGTTGTAAGGCAGGTCCTCACCAGACATCAGGGGCAACAATGTCACCTATGGGCACAAACCCACCGTCGCTGGACCAGACAGGACTGGCAAAAAGTGCTCTTCTCTGACGAGTCGCGTTTTTGTCTTATCAGGGGTGATGGTCAGATTTGTGTTTATCGTCAAAGGAATGAGCGTTACACCGAGGCCTGTACTCTGGAGCGGGATCGATTTGGAGGTGGAGGGTCCGTCATGACCTGAGGCAGTGTGTCACAGCATCATCAGACTGCCTGCAATGACAACAAGCTCAATCTCAACGCTGTGTGTTACAGGGAAGATCCTCCTCCCTCATGTGGTATGCTTCCTGACATGACCCTCCAGCATGACAATGCCACCAGCCATACTGGTCATTCTGTGTGTGATTTCCTGCAAGACAGCAATGTCAGTGTTCTGCCATGGCAGCAAAGAGCCCGGATCTCAATCCCGTCAAGCACGCCTGGGACCGGTTGGATCGGAGGGTGAGGGCTAGGGCCATTCCCCCCAGAAATGTCCGGTAACTTGCAGGTGCCTTTGTGAAAGAGTGGGGTAACATCTCATAATAAAGAACTGGCAAATCTGGTGCAGTCCACGAGGAGGAAATGCACTGCAGTATTTAATGCAGCTGGTGGCCACACCAGATACTGACTGTTACTTTTGATTTTTTTATGTGTCCCCTTTGTTCAGGGACACATTATTCAATTTCTGATAGTCACATGTCTGTGGAACTTGTTCAGTTTATGTATCAGTTGTTAAATCTTATGTTCCTACAAATATTTACGCATGTTAAGTTTGCTGAAAATAAAACGCAGTTGACAGTGAGAGGACGTTTCTTGTTTTGCTGAGTTTGTAAATCATTGGTATAGAAGCTAATAAGGACCCCGGTGAGGGGGGCCACTCTCTGGACAAGGGGTTGGAGATACAGTAGAGAGCTATGTGCAGATAAACATTGAGCAAGGATCTTTCAGAATGATGCAATTGCATTGGTTTGTTATGGAAGCATAAACCCCAAGCATGGCTCATCACTGGGAAATACATAAGGCCAATTAGATTTAATTGAAGTTATAAAATAGTTTTGATTGCTTACCACCAAGAAATATGTTTCTTATTGTGAATTTCTCAAGATTTTTCAAGTATTCCTGCAAAATCAAATAGAATATTTATATTAATGGCACACTTGTATTCAGTGAATTAACTAGTAGATCTTCATAGCCAACTAAAGACGTGGCTTTTTATGACTTGGTATTCTTTCTTCGCGTCGTCTTATGGAACGAAACATGCACAAATCTGTATTTCGAAAATAATTCTTACCCAAACGGCATGGTAAGCCTTCACTCTGTAAACCAGGTTTAAACCTTTACACGTGAAGCGAAGACATAGCAGGCCATTCGATGAAAGTGCATGAGCAAGAGAAACCAAATGCTTGAAGTTCATGTCCCCACCAGCCCCGTGCGTCAGAATAACAGCGGTCTGCACATCACTGGCATTGGCTGGGATACTCAATACAGCAACTAGATGTTTTCCCCCAAAAGGTATTGTCATGCTGTCCTGCAAAGTAATTCGAGTTAGTGAGTCATTTAAACATGACCAGGTAACCTATCCGATCCTTGTATCAATAGTGATCAAACATTTTACCTCTAGAATCGTTTCCATGCTTCCATTTGTTTATCCCGCACAGCTTCTTCTAATCACATGACTTCTCAACTTCATTGTAAACTATTCACAAGACGCCATCTAGTGTACTGGAGTCGATGGTACCACACAATTACAATTGGGGATTTAGGAGAATCTATTTGACTATAATAAATGGTTGGAAACTCAGCCTAATGTATACTGAGATTTTAATACACAAAGTGTAATTTTTCCTAGCTCCCAGAGAAATATAGCCTGGCCGACAGTGGTGCGACTCACAGCGAGGGAGAGCTGTGACAGGAGGACTTCGAGTTTGGTGTCAGCCAGACTATGAGCAATAACCCTCCCAACTACACACACTGACGATGGGTGTGTGTCAGTCCTGGATGGACTTGCCAGTGTGTGTGGAGTGACAATGACACTTCCAAGGTCAGGTCTTGCTTTATTATTGTAAATATGCCTCATAGGATATAGACTAATGTCAGAGAGGCACTTTGCCCATTTCCTTAAAGCTATCAGTTCCACAAATCTGTAGGGATATTACATGGGAGTTTAACAAGGAAAACAATATAATGGGTCTATCATATAATCAACTAACATCTGTGTGTTTGTCTTTACATGCTTCTATTGTGTACAACTTGAACCTGTGATATGGTGTGTGCATATATTGAAGGAAGAAAAGAACACAACAAGTGCATACAATGAAAAAATATTTATTATAAACATGTGGAAACTAACAATCATGTATGGTTAGGGTGACTGACAAGCCCACAATTCACATTTTGCCCCCCACCCCCCCCAAAAAAACAAACATTTTACAGCACAGGAACATCCGATAAAAATGTGATTGTTTTATAATTGAACAGTGGACAAATCATAATTCATCCTTGACCTGAAAAGCAAACATATAAAAAATCAATGTCAAACTTCATATGCAGGGCAGGGTTGATGTTAGTGTCATAAAAGTCATACGTTTGTCAAAAAAAACTGTTATAAAAACCATGCAATGCCATAAAGCTTTTCCAGTCCAATTCATCTGTTCCCTCGGAATCTTTGATCCATCCGCATGTGTATTACAAAAAAAAAAAAAAAAGGTTTCAAAAGATCGCTAGAGTTGAGTGTTTATTTGCAACATAACATTTATGATATGTTTGTACTGATATAAAACCAGCCTAGGGGGATTTAGAGTTGGCTAAGATAACGTTTAGCTCTGTGGCAAATGCATTTTGTAAAAACCTATTATATGAATCCAACGCAATCAGTTGATTGAATATCCCTTTGCCAAAGATCTGTTTTCATGTCCCCTTTGACAGACAGCAGCCTGTAAAAAGACACTGGCGGGGACATTCCTTTAGCATTGTAGACATAGGGGGCAGATTATCATATACTCTATTAGAGTTGGGCGATACGGACAAAAATATATATCGCGATAAATTGCCTGAATTGATCGATTCAGAAGAATAGGACGATGTGTGTATAACGTTACAGGAGCAGTGCAGTCAAAACGTGATTGTCCTTAATTTTATTCCTGATCTACTACCGCATGACAAGAGGCACCAAGACTGCAACCAACATCTACCCAGACTATCTGCATTGACCCTTTTTTGCACAAACTCTACCCACACACTCACGCTACATACGCCCACACACACACACACAACAGGCATACTGACGCCACACACACTTTCATACTCGCCACATATGATGCGTCTGCTGTTACGGTCTATTATCTAACCTGTTGCCTAGTCACTTTACCCCTGCCTATACATACAGTACATGTTATTTTCTACTCCCTATATATATAGCAATGTTATTTTTTTCTCTCCATTATTCACGGTGTATTTATTCATTGTGTCCCTATTTATGTGTTTATCTTTAACTCTGCATTGTTGGAAATGGACCCATAAGTGAGCATTTCACTGTCAGTCTACAAAGCATGTGACAAATAAAAATGGGATTTGCCAATAATGTTGTTTATAGTCCCAGCTCAGTCATATATCAGAAATCTCCTGTTATCAAAACACTGACAGCCCAGTTCAAGGTTGACTGCAGTGGGATCAGAGCTAGGATGCAATCCCTTGTGCAAACATTCCTGCCCCCATTTTCCTCCCTATATGCTGAAATAGAGAGGTTAGCTTGTGTCTTGATGCTTACCTGTGGTGTCCGGTGGCAGGAGCATGGGAAGAGGTCATCAGTGGGCTGCTCGACCTGTTCCATGCCCTCTCTGACCTTAGGCTCAGTCACCTGCAACTTGGCATACTCCTGGTCAACAGAAATGGGGTTGGGGTTCACTTAGATTTGTCCTTGTTTTAGAAAAAAAAAGTTATTTTTTTTGTCCATTGAAATAACATCAAATTGATCAGAAATGTTGTAAATGACTATTGTAGCTGGAAACGGCAGATTTTTTATGTGATATCTGCATAGGCGTACAGATGCCCATTATCAGCAACCATCACTCCTGTGTTCCAATGGCACATTGTGTTCGATAATTGCAAAATGGTTTTCTAATGATCAATTAGCTTTTAAAATTATACATTTGTATTATGTTAGTACAGCTGAAAACTGTTGTTCTGATTAAATAAGCAATAAAACTGGCCTTCTTTAGACTAGTTGAGTATCTGGAGCATCAGCATTTGTGAGTCCGATTACAGGCTCAAAATGGCCAGAAACAAAGATCTTTCTTCTGAAACTCGTCAGTCTATTCTTGTTCTGAGATATTAAGGCTATTCCATGTGAGAAATTGCCAAGAAACTGAAGATCTCGTACAACGCTGTGTACTACTCCCTTCACAGAACTACGCAAACTGTCTCTAACCAGAATATAAAGAGGAGTGGGAGGTCCCGGTGCACAACTGAGCAAGAGGACAAGTACATTAGTGTCTAGCTTGAAAAACAGACACCTCACAAGTCCTCAACTGGCAGCTTCATTAAATAGTACATGCAAAACACCAGTCTCAACGTCAACAGTGAAGAGGCAAATCTGGGATGCTGGCCTTGTAGGCAGAGTTGCAAAGAAAAAGCCTGGATTAGCTAACACAACGTGCCATTGGAACACAGGAGTGATGGTTGCTGAAAATGGGCCTCTGTACACCTATGTAGATATTCCATTAAAAAACTCTGACGTAAATTACTATTGTAGTTGGAAACAACACTGTATTTCTGATCAATTTGACGTCATTTTTAAAATGGACAAAAAAAAAATGTGCTTTTCTTTCAAAAACAAGAACATTTCTAAGTGACCCCAAACTTTTGAACGGAAGTGTATATTTAAAGTGATGATGAAAATAAGAAAACTTCGACACCGATCGCTTTGTCATGTCCCCATCATTAACTACTTATCATAACTCACAGGTGTTGAAATATTAGTGATATTTTGGAGATGAAAAAAATCTAGCCCACAATCCTGTCATACAAGTAGCAAAACAAGGATACACAAAAAAGTTCAACTTCGTACTACGCGTTCAGAATCATATGTAACTGAAAGAAGGACATTGTAATTGAAAGAAGGACATTGTTTTTCTTTTCAGTTGATTGAAAACAAAACAACAACAAAAAACGGCCCTTTTTCAGGACCCTGTCTTTCAAAGATAATTTGTAAAAATCCAAATAACTTCATAGATCTTCATTGTAAAAGGTTTAAACACTGTTTCACATGCTTGTGCAATGAACCATAAACAATTAATGAACATGCACCTGTGGAACGGTCGTTAAGACACTAACAGCTTACAGACGGTAGGCAATTAAGGTCACAGTTATGAAAACTTAGGACACTAAAGAGGCCTTTCTACTGACTCTGAAAAACACCAAAAGAAAGATGCCCAGGGTCCTTGCTCATATGGGTGAACGTGCCTTAGGCATGCTGGGAGGCGGCATGAGGACTGCAGATGTGGCCAGGGAAATAAATTGCAATGTCCGTACTGTGAGACGCCTAAGACAGAGCTACAGGGAGACAGGACGGACAGCTGATCGTCCTCGCAGTGGCAGACCACGTGTAACATCACCTGCACAGGATCGGTACAGACAAACATCACACCTGCGGGACAGGTACAGGATGGCAACAACGACTGCCAGAGTTACACCAGGAACACACAATCCCTCCATCAGTGCTCAGACTGTCCGCAATAGGCTGAGAGAGGCTGGACTGAGGGCTTGTAGACCTGTTGTAAGACAGGTCCTCACCAGCAACAACATCACCTATGGGCACAAACCCACCGTCGCTGGACCAGACAGGAATTGCAAAAAGTGCTCTTCACTGACGAGTTGCGGCTTTGTCTCACCAGGGGTGATGGTCGGATTTGCGTTTATCGTCAAACGAATGAGCGATACATAGAGGCCTGTACTCTGGTGCGGGAGCGATTTGGAGGTGGAGGGTCTGTCATGGTCTGGGGCAGTGTGTCACAGCATCATCGGACTGAGCTTGTCGTCATTGCAAGCAATCTCAACGCTGTGCGTTACAGTGAAGACATCCTCCTCCCTCATGTGGTACCCTTCCTGCAGGCTCATCCTGACATGACCCTCCAGCATGACAATGCCACCAGCCATACTGCTCGTTCTGTGAGTGATTTCCTGCAAGACGGGGATGTCCGTGTTCTGCCAATGCCAGCGAATGGCCTGGATACCTTTTGTTTTTAAACACAGTTTTTATTTAGAAATTCTTATCACTTTCAGAATGAACAGCCTTAGATTTAATATGTACGCACGATGAGAAGGGAAAATGTGCACATTCATTCAGTTTCCACCAAGGAACACAGGTAGCACTAACTTTGTTGACCTCCAACACTATCCCTCATAAAACACACCTGTCTTTATGGCTGATATATATTTCGTGAAGACAGGAAGTTGTCCGTTTAAACATTCATACTGCAACCGCTGGGTTATGGGCTCCAATAAAGCACTTCAGGGAGAGACACATCACCATTATGTCCCTGGGCCAAGTGTTCCTTTCCCAGAGAAAGCACAGGGAGGGGCTGCGCCACGACTCTTCATGATACCCCATGACTCTCCTGACCTGTGGGCTCAGAGGTGGACCAAGGCTGGAGGCAGGTGGAGGTGGTTTGAGTTAGTGCTCTTCACTCATCTGATTCAGAATTGTGTTTTTAAATGTGGCATTGGATGAAACACACAGGTACACTTTTTATGTTTGAAAGCGTCCAAAGAGAAAAACATCTCCCATCTGTATGGCTCAGTTGAAAGAATTTGCAACGCCAGGGTTGTGGGTTCGATTCCCACAGGGGGATGTGTAAGTGGCTCTGGATAGGAGTGTCTGCTAAATGACTCAAATGTACATTGAGGCCATCTATAGTTTTCAGCAAAATAAATACAAAAACGTATATTCTCATGAATAAAATAGACATTGATAAGCATGTACTGCTTTTGACTGACATTACTACATTATAATGAAATGTCGCTCTAAGGGAGGATAGTAACATTAGGAGCAATCCAAATTGAGGAACATGTAAAACCACATTGAAAACAACCAAAGACAAAGCATTTGTTGAAGGTACACATGCTTAAAGGGACTCTCCACTGCTTCTTCAAGGTTAGCATAGACCACCGATGTAAAACAGTAACACGTGTAGGGCCTGAAATGAGCATGCAAAACCTCACTGTTGACAGCGCAAAGACAGACAAGTCACAAAACAAGATCCAGTGCCAGAAAATGTCTTCCTTGTCAGCCAGACGATTCTTTCCATGATGACCCAGACGCATGGATGGGAAGCGTGGTTATCATGTTGCTAACTTGAACCCAATACGCGGAATTAAATTCACTCATTGGAGGCGTACCATGGAATGGTTCAATGACACCCTATTCTAGCCGGGGAGTCACCCACCCAAGTGTCATTCCAATAGGTGGGCCCTTTTATTCTGCCATAGCCAAGGTGAAAGTTGAGCCCTGACGTGTCAGTGACAGTGTCACCGCTGAGGAGTAGCCCGGCCTTGGAATACCTGGTCTCTGTACGAGTAACTACTGTCCTTGAAGTGTGGGTATAAAAGTGAGCGGTAGAGATGGGAAGATAAGAGATGAGATACGCAAGCTGATGATGCTGATGATGATGATAAGGGTGCATGGAAACACTAGGCACACTTTCAACATCTTGATCGTTAGAACCAACAATGCAACAAGTGTGTACCTAGGGCCATTGCGGCGACCGCATTACAGCCACACCGGCGGTCACGAGTCACCACGCCACTCAAATTCCATGTGACAGTTAAGTTACAGTAATTAGGAATCTCCGATCTCTAATGCTGCTGGTCATATAGCCTACAATGCAAATGTAATCAAAAATCTAATCAAACACTTCATGAGAGCTCATGTTGCGTAACATTTCTATAGGCTATGCAATTTCCTGAGAAAACAGAGTGATGGCCGCTATTAAAAAGAGGAGGATCCCATCAGCTTTCTATAGGCTTACGATATTTATTTATCAACTTTCCTAATATTAAGCACCTTGCTTATTTTACAACAGGAGTATAGCCTACCTGGCTGGCATGGAAATGAACCATGGGAAAAGTGCCCTCCATTCGCTATTTAAGTGCATAGATTACATGTCTTTTTATCCCCTGCCCTGTTTTGACAGAGGTGCATGATAATGGTACATTCTAAATGAAAACAAATTTCACACATTATCTAGTAAAGACAGGATTAAATCAAGGATAGTCTGATGGGTGACAATATTAGCATATCCCTTGTGAATGATGCCCAGCTTAAGGCAAGAAAGAGCACATGTCTTATTTATTTTTATTTTTTTTACTCTTTCAAATTATAGTCACACACCTCATGTAGCCTAGGCCATAGGCCTATATGTTTTGATAAGGTTTGTGACAACTAAAGTGGCAAAATAACTTACAATTAAACACATTAATCCGCTTTAGAGCCTAACTGGCATACATATGCAGCATGCGAGTTCCAAGTTTGGCGAAGTCCATTTTCACCATAAAAATGCACCTTTATAATAAAAGCATTACATCCATAAATCGCAAATTCGGTCATATGAGAATGGTGTTTTCCTGCTAATGGAACATTTGCGCTTATAGCCTACTGACATGTGCACATTGCTGCACTTATAATGTGAAGAAACAGCCTAATAGTTCATCAACATTTTTAAGTTAAACGTTCTGATCTGTTGCGTCAACCTCATTACTTAAAGATTTTTTTGATGCTAGTGGTTGCATTAATTTGGGATCTACTGATCTCACAACTGTCCCAGACTGTTTTAAATATTTATTGTACACAATAGGTCAACTTTTGTATTTTGGGGGATAGTAGATTGACATAGGCTAATGCTTTTGCTGTTCGTTAGGCCGACTCATTTTATTGGCTGACAAAAAAGTAAGTGTGAACAGTTATTCCAAGATCTTCAATATGCGCCTCGAAATAAGGGTATGCGCAGTTGCATCCACAAAGTGTCTATCTTCACTTGTAGCCTGCGAGAAAGACCCGATCACATGACGGAGAGCCATGTGAGTGAGAAGTGCTTCGGAGCGCGCAGTTGGGATAAGGGAATTATAATAATTATTTTCTGCCCAAGGGCACGGCCACTGGCCGCAAAAGGCAAGGATTATTTTAAGGGGCATTACGGCCACACAAAGGGGACACCATTGGGAAATGTGTTATCAAGTGCTTGTTAAATTGTGAATGAGAGACTGATATAGTGTGTACAGCCTGTGCAAAAAAACTTTTGTCAAATCATCATTTGAGTCGCATCATGCAGCCTTAGAATGTATAAAAATCGAAACATATAGCCCAACATTTGTATAACAACTAAAGTTACATAAATAACTCTAAATTAAGCATATAGGAGAACCTGTTTCTTTGTTAACAGCTCAATACAGAATAGCCACATGTGTGCACTCCCTCAAATCGTTTGTAGAAAAAATTATTTCTATTTTATTCAGCTATGTTCAATTATATTCTTCATACTATCAAATAACAATATAATGCCATGGAACTCTAAGCAAATCTTGTGTGCTAAATTAACTAGTGCAGCCCACAGCCATATGGCATAGCCAGATCAGGGCCTAACATTAGGAAAACTCAGAGTATGCTATTGTTCTTCTGAAATACTACATTTTCCTCATGTCATGTTTCTTTAGACCTGTCTAAAATAAATAGATTTATTGTGATGGCGTAGGCTAAATTAAATGGATTTATTAGACTTTTTCAAATGTAGATGTTCCAAAGGTCTGTATCAGTGGCTTGTAGGCTATGTGTGGAACCCAGGAGATGCTAAATGTGTTTATGTTAATCAACGGCTAATTACCGTGAGACCGGCAGTTATTTGCTTGACAATCACCAGCTGACAGGGCTGTGGCGGTCATGCATTTCTATCTATACCTACTACCGTCAGTTATCCAGGTTCTCAAGTTTCTCCACAAAAGTCACACTCTGCACTTATTAAATACATCTCTAATTTCAAGTGTGCATGTCTGAATCTTGACTGTATACAGTATGTAGAGTTAAATCAATGTAGTCGTAGTGTAAAGTGAAATATTACCTGGAAGAGTTTGTAGTAGTAGCAGAATATACTGTCGCCCATCAGATGATTCCGGGCAAATTGTTGACCGGCTACTGCGATTTTTCTTGCCTGGAAGAGCGAGATCATACTGAGCTTTTGAACAGAATGGGAAGAAAAAAAATGTTTGCCCCAAAATATTTGAAACTTTGAAGTGCGTTACAAATCCAACAGAGTAATCATCCTCATCACCTCCTCATCTTGCTCACGGGCCCAAAGGATCTTCTCCTGCAGGTCAGCCAGGTCTGCTCTGATGGGGATGTAGTGTTCCCAGGGTCTGAGCTGGCTGTAGAAGTGTTCATAGTAACCAGAGTCCTGCTTCAGCACCACACTGTCCCCAGCCAGCAGGTAGGGCAGTCTGTAGGCTGCCACCGTGCCATCTATGTTGATCTGGTACTTGTACTGTCAGAGGAGATAGAGGTGGGGTGGTGAGACTGTTCAGTTCCATTTTCAAATCAGTCTTCTGGGGTGTTTATGCTTGTTCCTGACCTATTTCCTGTGGGATTCAAGGGACTGGTTAACCTGATACAGAATAAGCCTAGTCCTGGACTAAAAAGCAACCTCAATGGAGAATCCCCATTTTAAAATTATTTTATATGAAGTCCAGTACTGTTGACCCCAATTAGTCGACTGGTCAATTGTTTGGTCAATAGGCTGTTTAGTTTACCAAGTTTTGTTTTCTTGGCAACCAGTAGCAAATATATATTTGTTTTTTTTATGGCACATGAGATACGCGTCTTATACCTGTCGCGCCCATCTCAGTGAACTAATCCATTGCAGAGGACGAAACTAATCCATCGCGGAGCCACGCGGATGGCACAGTGCTAAATTGTACATCTCTCTCCAGAATGTGCTCTCTCCTGCCAAATTTGTGCACATTCATTGTTTCGTAACTTAATTGTGTGAAATGTTTTCCTTGATTGTTAGTCTTGGTATATTTTCATTCCACTTACAAGTTGTCAATTTAGTCAGTCTTTTGTTTGGAGCGCTACTGTCAATGTTGAGTAACGCCTCGACCACACCGACAGCGTCATTGCATTTTGGTACACCAGCAGTACTTTCATTTCCAATGGAACACTGCGTTTGCCTCACAGCATTGCGTTGCAGAGGCAGTTGCAGTACGTTCTGTGTGGTGCATAAGTTGGATTTATTGAACGTACCCGTCAAACTATGTGTAGCCGGCTTGACGGAAATGGTAGCGGAAGGTGAACGTTGAACTTTTATTGCACACATACCCAGATGATGCTGCGTCACATTTTGTGCAAATATACTAATCGGTGTGATCGAGGTGGAAGGAAAGACGCACACCTGACGCACAGACAAAGTCTGTTTTTCCAGCCATTAAGAATGACAATAGTTCCTCAATGTATTTGAAAAATCGTTCCCGCTCTCTCTCTTTCAATAACCAATCAGCGTGAAATGGAAAAATGTCATGCTCTGCTCCAGTGGGAACGTCATAATATAGGTTTACCTGATGAACTCTTATCCCTTGTGAAAAATATCCTACAGCTGTTCTGTTTCCGAGCTCACTGGCTTGGGAAACTCTGAGGGCCCAGATTATTACATAAAATGTTGCAAGTTTGCTAGCTTCAGGTTGGACCCAAGTTAATAGTTTATACAATGTTTCTAGTTCCTTGCAGACAAGCCATGAGTAGCCAATGTGATTTATAGGATATTTATTTTAAAAATCGGAATATTTTCTACCTGCAGGCTGCAATGTTTTTATTTGTTGGCTTTATGACTGGAAAGCACTTTACTGGCCTCCCGTTTCCATGCGTTGCCATGTGCATATTGCCTTGTAAAATTAACTATTAAAATCTACTTTTTATCTCTGGCATAAAGTCTCCTCCAAACCATTCTCATTTTTACAAGTCTCGTCCCTTGTTCTTTTTGTTTTACAAGCAATTATCTGCCCCATTAAATAAAATGTAGTCAAATGTCACCGCTAAGTAAAAATGATCCATGTGTACATTTTCTAATTGTCGACTTACAAATTAAATATATTGCCAAATATGATAACACCAGAAATCAACCCAAACGTTATCATTACCTACCCTAAAGCAGCGAGGTGTCTAATTGATGATACACCTAGCCTGGGAGCGAGTCGGTCTCATCTGCAGAGACTGGATACCTTTTCTGCCTACACCACATCCATCTCACCTTGAAGAAGTCAAAGAAGGAGACGTGTTTGACCAGCGGTCCGTAGAGGCTCTCATCATGTTTGAAGAAGAAGAAGTTGGTAAAGGCTGCATCCACCATGTCGGGATGAGCCCTGGCCAGCTTCACCAGCTCCAGGCGCTCCTTGCGACTGTCCCGCCCCCTCCAGAACGCTGTGGCGTTCTTCTCCCGCCACGGAGGCCCCGTATTGGCCTGGACTGACATCATGTCCAGACTCACTCTGCTCATTGGAGGAGAAACGTGTCAGTCGAAATGAACAACAGACGCAATTGGCTAGCACACAGACCTGATAAAGATCATTTTCTTAAAATGCTGCCACTAACCAGTTGAGTGTGTGGGCCCCACTATTCTATTTTGGATTATATTATTTGTCCAGCACACATTTCCCTTTGAATCTAACACACTATCATAATAGTACATTATGAAAAACTACATGTTTGGGGTGTAGCATCACTTGCACATGTGTATAATGGATGACACACAAAGATAAATGAGGAGAGCAACAGTGGTGCTTGCCTTCCCATGGTCTCCAGGACCGACTCGGTGAGGTCGTAGGTTGGCATAACGACATCGCGGGTGTCATTGGAGCCGCACCAGGAGAAGATGGGGTGGAGCCTCTCTGAGGGCCTCCTCTTCTCCAGGGGCCAGTCCCCCAGGTTCACAAAGAACTCTAGATCTGGGACCCGCACCTGACCGCACAGGGAGAGAGACAGAGAAGACAGAAGAGAGAGACAGAGCAGGACGTGCGAGAGAGAAGATACTGGGCTTAGAATGTACATCACCTACAAAACATAACTTTATTGTCCATGTTCCAGCGAACAACGGAAATGTCTTCTGCTCTGTTCTACATAACCTCTTTAAAAAATAAAATTCACCCCCCAGTAGACCCTGATAAATAACACAACCTTTATAAATTAAGTTGACATATATTCTTTACAGAAATGCCATAGCTTGCGATCTTCATGAATCCACAGTGCCATCTAGTGGCCACGGGGACAAATATCCCTAGTATCAACCCCAACACCTTCCATCATCTCCCACCACGTTGGTGATTGCGGATGTGAAGGAATCTGATAGGTGCAAGCAAATCCACCTTTCCAAGCTGAAAGATGGCCTGCGCTTACCTATGATGTTGCACAACGATTTAAGTCAAGATGTCATCGTTTTAGTCAAAGTATGATAGTTGGTCACAGTCTGCTTAAACTAATAACACACAAACAATAAAGACATGAAAACCATATCATTGAATACACCATGTAAACATTCACAGTGCAGGGTGGGAAAAGTATGTGAACCCTTGGATTTAATAACTGGTTCACCCTCCTTTGCCAGCAATAACCTCAACCAAACTTTGTCTGTAGTTATGGATCAGACCTATACAACAGTCAGGAGGAATTATGGACTATTCCAAAACTGTTTCAGTTCAGCAATATTCTTGGGATGTCTGGTGTGAACCACTCTCTTGAGGTCATGCCACAGCATCTCAATCTGGTTGAGGTCAGGACTCTGACTGGGCCACTCCACCATACTTTACAGTTGGGATGAGGTTGATGTTGGTGTGCTGTGCCTATTTTTCCACACATAGTGTTGTGTGTTCCTTCCAAACAAATCAACTGTAGTTTCATCTGTCCACAGAATATTTTGCCAGTAGCGCTGTGGAACATCCAGGTGATCTTTTGTGAACTTCAGCCATGTTTAATTTTTGGACAGCAGTGGCTTCTTCCGTGGTGACCTCCCATGAACACCATTCTTGTTTAGTGTTTTACGTATTGTCGACTTGTCAACAGAGATGTTAGCATGTTGCAGAGATTTCTGTATGTCTTTAGCTGACACACTAGGATTCTTGTTAACCTCATTGAGCATTCTGCTCTGAGCTCTTGCAGTCATCTTTGCAGGACGGCCACTCAGGGAGAGTAGCAACAGTGCTGAACTTTCTCCATTTATGGACAATTTGTCTTACCGTGGACTAATGAACAAGGCTTTTATAGATACTTTTGTAACCATTTCCAGCTTTATGCAACTCAACAATTCTTAATCTTGGGTCTTCTGAGATCTCTTTTGTTCGAGGCATGGTTCACATCAGGTAATGCTTCTTGTGAATAGCAAACTCACATTTTGAGAGTTTTTTTTTTTATAGGGCAAGGCAGCTCTAACCAACATCTCCAATCTCTTCTCATTTATTGTACTCCAGGTTAGCGTACTCCTGACCTGACTCCAATGAGCTTTTGGAGAAGTCATTAGCCTAGGGGTTCACATACTTTTTCCAACCTACACTGTGAATGTTTAAATGATGTATTCAGTATAGACAAGACAAATACAATAATTTGTGTGTTATTCGTGGAAGCAGACTGCGTTTGTCTGTTGTTGTGACTTCGATGAACAGATCTAATTTTATGGCCAATTTTACGCAGAAATCCAGATAGAGATCAGAGATCACATACTTTTTCTTGCCACTGTAGAAAAACACATATCTTTCAATAGTTATCCATATTACAGGAGCTTCATCATATTCTTTTATTTTTTTAACTATATCTATGGTGGATTCGGGGCTACAATTTATGGAAGACGCCAAAACTTGAGATAACAAGAGATGGCGAAGTCAGATGGACCAGTGGTGTCCATCTGTGACAGTTTTCCCAAATCAATGCTTATGAAAAACCCAGATCCAGAACCAGCTAATCTTGTGAATATTGTGTAGCAATTTTTCATAGTTTAAACTGCAACAAATAAAATGAGCTAGCTAGATAAGTTCTGCGAGGCAGTTAGCTACGCTGACAACTGTCAGTGCCCAATCTGTTGATGTTCATCAACTCCACATGGTCCTTTCACTTAATTTCAAGAACTCACCTTCCTGGTTAGCGAGAGGAGGAAGGCATCCATGAAGATCCTGAATCCCACATGCTCCCCTAGTGTCTTAATGTAGACCTCAGGGTGGAAATATAGAATAGACACATTAACCTTGTCGTCCATGTGTTACAGCAAACCGTGGGACATTTTGTCTTCTGCTCTGTCCTCAACCCTCCCGCAGACCGCCCCGCCCACAGTTCAGCTGAGAGCATGGTCAAGCTGCAGTGTCGCAGCCATGGACGGACAGACATTGCTCATGGTAACAGTTAGAACATTCTGATAACATTATGGCTGTAGTCACAACAGTGGTGGCATCAACATCTCTTGGGAAGCTCACATGTATGTAGATGTATAAATCAACTGAGCTAGTGTGTAATTCCAGATGACCACAGTAGTTAGTGTGTGGGAACTGCTGCTGACCTCTTGCAGCTCACCAAAACCTTGCTGCATAAAGCCTACCGCTTACCAGGGCAGTGCGACGTCACTGGGGTAACACACACTCGCACTGGATTGCGGTGTTTACGCAGCATCGTGTGAGGAAACAAGAAAAGGGGATATATCCAGAACACGCCTATTGTTGTTTGGGTATGGAATACGGTTCAAGCAAGAGATGAAGCACATCCAGTTAGCGGATGTTAGAGATGTATCAAATCCCAGCTGAGAAGTATAGTGGGATTCAAATCTACATCTCAACTGACAACTGTATAGTCGGATTCAAATGTACAACATTTTAACTGAAACCTGTTGGTATGTAATAGTATGATTACAGGCACCGTGCATCGTTGTCTTCCAGCCATGCCACCTGGACCCATATTCACAAAAAGTCTCAGAAATGATGAGGTGATGATATTGGACCAGTTTAGCTTTTTAGAGTCATAATGAATACAATTATATGGAGAGGGGGGTGGGGGGGGCTGATTCTAGATCAGCACTCTGGTATGCTTTTTGAACATGGTCCTGGTCTACCATGTACCTTGTTGTCTTTGATTGTGTAGTGGCAGAGGCTCTGTCTCTGTCCGAAACGCTGGGGCACCTCCAGGGCGTTGCGGTCTGGGTCCACCCTGGGGAACAGGGCAAGGTCCTGCTCTATCTGAGGGAAGGACACAGGGCACTGCATGTCCTTCTTCCACACAGAACCACTGGGCTGAGGACAGTCACAACCATCATGGTACACTGGACCTAAAGAGAGAGGGTGGAGAAGGGAGCATAGAAAGTTTAGATGACCCTCATGAAGCATTATAGATGCAGTAGTGTCTCACAGAGAGAAAGACAGTTTCCCTGGTGTCTGGAACCAAGGACTAGTAACACCAAGTCTATTCCAAATTTGACCCAAACAATTGTCATGGCATTTGTGCCAACTGCAACCTGGGGGAAATATTCTGTGCCATGAACAGCAGATTACTGCACTCTCTCAGTCAACAAGACGTCCCGAGCAAAAGTTACATTGGATTCCGACCAAATGATTGAACTTCAGACCATATTTATTCCCTACACACCCTAAAATGACAAACATGCTAAACAAAAACAATGTTTCTTTGTCGATTTCCAAAAACGACTTGATTAAATTTAGCAGGAAGGCATTTCACTACAATTCATTGAAAGTGTCAGGTGGAAAAACCCATGTCATCAAATCGATGTACACAAGTAACAAACGTGCAGTCAAAATGTGAGACAAACATACATGTTTATTTTCCCAAGGGCGTGGAGTAAAACACGGAAACAACTTGCCTATTTAATATTTCTATAAATTAATTGGCCAAAAACACTTGAGCAATCAACAGCCCCTGGTCTCATGCGGCAGTGTAGCCTAGTGGTTAGAGCATTGGACTAGTAACCGAAAGGTTGCAAGTTTGAATCCCCGAGCTGACAAGGTACAAAATCTGTCGTTCTGCCCCTGAACAGGCAGTTAACCCACTGTTCCTAGGCAGTCATTGAAAATTAGAATTTGTTCTTAACTGAATTGCCTGGTTAAATAAAATAAAAAATGCTTGACACAGAAAAATATATATATGCCTCCTTTGTGCAAATGATCTGGTAATGCAGTCACCCAGGAAATAGGAACGACAGCAGCAAGTAGATCATCTGTAACAGTTCTGTCACGCCTGGGCACTGACAGTCACTCTTATGATATTCCACAAAAGGTCCAGATGTCAGGGAAACCGATGTACTTTTTTTAACCGGGCTCCACTCCTACACACAAACACACCTACTTGGGACAACAACAAAGGATTTGCTCCACAAGAAACTTCAACCTGGCTGTGAATGAAGTGAGAGACATAGCAAGGAGGGCTTTCTATGCCATAAAAAAAAAAAATTCTATCAAAATTAGACATACCAATTAGAAATCGGGAAATATTAGAACCAATAATAGAATCAATTGCATTATATGGCATTGAAGTGTGGGTTCGGGTTACAGACATTGACAAACCCTGCATGAGGAATTCTGTAAGAGCATCCTCAGAGGACAGAGATAAACTGGAAACCACACATGCAGAGCAGAATTAGGACAATTCCCTCTTCTGATTACTATTAAAAGAGCCACCGAATGTTATAATCATTAAAAAAAACAAGTGAAAGCTAAATATATCACCTATTGGAAAAGATACCATAAAAGATCTAACTTAAATGATATTTGGCTCTAAAACTTGACAGTACACGGTGGCAGACTGAGGAAAACACTGGCTTTGTACAGACTCATAGAGCACAGCCTGGCCATAGAAACCGGCTGTCACAGGTAGATCTGGATACCCACAGAGGACAGGCTGTGCTCACTCTGCCCTCAGAGAGGGGGTCGAGACAAAGCTCTAAGTATGTGAAACCTTTGGAAATACCTAGATTTCAGCATAAATTGGTCATAAAATTTGATCTGATCTTCATCTAGGTCACAACAATAGAAAGTCTGCTTAAACTAATAACACACAAACAATGATATGGTTTTCATGTCTTTATTGAATACACCGTGTAAACATTCACAGTGCATGGTGGGAAAAGTATGTGAACCCTTGGATTGAAAAACTGTTTGACCGCCAGCAATAACCTCAACCAAACATGTTCTGTAGTTGTGGATCAGACCTACACAACGGTCAGGAGGAATTATGGACCATTGCTCTTTACAAAACTGTTCCAGTTCAGCAATATTCTTGGGATGTCTGGTGTGAACTGCTCGAGGTCATGCCACAGCATCTCAATCAGGTTGAGGTCAAGACTGGGCCACTCCAGAAGGTGTATTTTCTTCTGTTGAAGATTTACTTCTGTGTTTTGGGTCGTTGTCCTGTTGCGTCACCAAACCTTTGATGAGCTTCAATTGGCGGACAGATAAACCTAACATTCTCCTGCAAAATGTCTTGATAAACTTGGGAATTCATTTTTCCGTCGATGATAGCAATCACTCCACAAAACATGATGCTCCCTCCACCATACTTTACAGTTGGGATGAGGTTTTGATGTTGGTGTGCTGTGCCTTTTTTTCTCCTTCCAAACAACTCAAGTGTAGTTTCATCTGTCCACAGAATATTTTGCCAGTAGCGTTGTGGAAAATCCAGGTACAAATTTGCTAACTTCAGACATGGAAAATACAACTTGTGTGCTATTAGTTTAAGCACACTGTGTTTGTCTATTGTTGTGACTTAGATGAAAATCAGATCAAATTTGATAACCAATTTCTGCAGAATTCAAGGTAATTCCAAAGGGTTTTAAAAAAAGGGGTTTTCTTGCCACTGTAAATTGCAAAACAAATGTAGCTTCCTGCCACACGCATAGCGACAGCCAGTGTAACAAACAACCAGGATAATAAGTAAATATACAGTGGGGCAAAAAAGTATTTAGTCAGCCACCAATTGTGCAAGTTCTCCCACTTAAAAAGATGAGAGGCCTGTAATTTTCATCATAGGTACACTTCAACTATGACAGACAAAATGAGAAGAAAAAAAAAAAAATCCAGAAAATCACGTAGGATTTTTAATGAATTTATTTGCAAATTATGGTGGAAAATAAGTATTTGGTCAATAACAAAAGTTTCTCAATACTTTGTTATATACCCTTTGTTGGCAATGACAGAGGTCAAACGTTTTCTGTAAGTCTTCACAAGGTTTTCACACACGGTTGCTGGTATTTAGGCTCATTCCTCCATGCAGATCTCCTCTAGAGCAGTGATGTTTTGAGGCTGTTGCTGGGCAACACAGACTTTCAACTCCCTCCAAAGACTTTCTATGGGGTTGAGATCTGGAAACTGGCTAGACCACTCCAGGACCTTGAAATGCTTCTTACGAAGCCACTCCTTCGTTGCCCGGGCGGTGTGTTTGGGATCATTGTCATGCTGAAAGACCCAGCCACGTTTCATCTTCAATGCCCTTGCTGATGGAAGGAGGTTTTCACTCAAAATCTCACGATACATGGCCCCATTCATTCTTTCCTTTACATGGATCAGTCATCCTGGTCCCTTTGCAGATAAACACCCCCAAAGCATGATGTTTCCACCCCCATGCTTCAAGTAGGTATGGTGTTCTTTGGATGCAACTCAGCATTCTTTGTCCTCCAAACACAACGAGTTGAGTTTTTACCAAAAAGTTATATTTTGGTTTCATCTGACCATATGACATTCTCCCAATCTTATTCTGGATCATCCAAATGCTCTCTAGCAAACTTCAGACGAGCCTGGACATGTACTGGCTTAAGCAGGGGGACACGTCTGGCACTGCAGGATTTGAGTCCCTGGCGGCGTAGTGTGTTACTGATGGTAGGCTTTGTTACTTTGGTCCCAGCTCTCTGCAGGTCATTCACTAGGTCCCCCCGTGTGGTTCTGGGATTTTTGCTCACCGTTCTCGTGATCATTTTGACCCCACGGGGTGAGATCTTGCGTGGAGCCCCAGATTGAGGGAGATTATCAGTGGTCTTGTTTGTCTTCCATTTCCTAATAATTGCTCCCACAGTTGATTTCTTCCAACCAAGCTGCTTACCTATTGCAGATTCAGTCTTCCCATCCTGGTGCAGGTCTACAATTTTGTTTCTGGTGTCCTTTGACAGCTCTTTGGTCTTGGCCATAGTGGAGTTTGGAGTGTGACTGTTTGAGGTTGTGGACAGGTGTCTTTTATACGGATAACAAGTTCAAACAGGTGCCATTAATACAGGTAACGAGTGGAGGACAGAGGAGCCTCTTAAAGAATAAGTTACAGGTCTGTGAAAGCCAGAAATCTTGCTTGTTTGTAGGTGACCAATACTTATTTTCCACCATAATTTGCAAATAAATTCATTAAAAATCCTACAATGTGATGTTCTGGATTTTTTTTTCTAATTTTGTGTCATAGTTGAAGTGTACCTATGATGAAAATGACAGGCCTCTCATCTTTTAAGTGGGAGAACTTTTGCCCCACTGTATTGTCCTCATTCATTTACTACTATATTTGCCCTGATAATTCTTACAATTTTCCCTATTATTTTTTATTATCTGTGTCATTATTGATTTGATGTCTATAGGTTTGCTTTTTACAGCCTTATTCTAAAATAGATCCAAATGTTTTTTCCCCTCATCAATCCACAAACAATACCCCACAATGACCAAGCAAAAACAGGTTTAGACAATTTTGCAAATGTATATATAAATCAATAAAAAAAATGAAATATCATACTTACATAAGTATTCAGAACCTTTACTCAGTACATTATTGAAGCTCCTTTGGCAGCGATTACAGCCTCAAGTCTTCTTAGGTATGGCGCTTGGAACACCTGTATTTGGGGAGTTTCTCCCATTATTCTCTGCAGATCCTCTCAAGCTCTGTCGGGTTGGATAGGGAGCGTCGCTGCACAGCTACTTCCAGGTCTCTCCAGAGATGTTTGATTGGGTTCAAGTCTGGGATCTGTCTGGACCACTCAAGAACATTCAGATACTTGTCCCGAAGCCACTCCTGTGTTGTCTTGACTGTGTGCTCGGGGTCATTGTCCTGTTGGAAGGTGAACCTTCCCCCCAGTCTGAGGTCATGAGCACTCTGGAGCAGGTTTTCATCAAGGATCTCTGTACTTTGCTCCGTTCATCTTTCCCTTGATCCTGACTTGTCTCCCAGTCCCTGCCTCTGAAAAACACCCTTACAACATGATGCTGCCACCACCATGCTTAATGGTAAGGATGGTGCCAGGTTTCCTCCAGATGTGATGCTTGGCATTCAGGCCAAAGAGTTCAATCTTGGTTTCATCAGACGAGAGAATCTTGTTTCTCATGGTCTGAGAGTCCTTTAGGTGCCTTTTGGAAAACTCCAAGCGGGCTGTCATGTGCCTTTTACTGAGGAGTGGCTTCCATCTGGCCACTCTACCATAAAGGCCTGATTGGTGAAGTGATGCAGAGATGGGAGAACCTTCCAGAGGGACAACCATCTCCACCTAGGAACTCTGGAGCTCTGTCAAAGTGACGATTGGGTCCTTGGTCATCTCCCTGACCAAGACCCTTCTTTCGATTGCTCCGTTTGGCTGGGCGGCCAGCTCTAGGAAGAGTCTTGGTTGTTCCAAACTTCTTCCACTTAAGAAGGAAGGATGGAGGCCACTGTTCTTGGGGACCTTGCAGAAATATTTTTGTACCCTTCCCCAGATCTGTGCCTCGGCACAATCCTGTGTCGGAGCTCTACGGACAATTCCTTCGACCTCATATCTTGGTTTTTGGTTTGACATGCACTGTCAAGTGTGGGACCTTATATAGACAGGTGTGTGCCTTTCCAAATCATGTCCAATCAATTAATTTGACCACAGGCGGACTCAAATCAAGTTGTTAAATCATCTCAAGGATGATCAATGGAAACAGGATGCACATGAGCTCAATTTCGAGTCTCATATCAAAGGGTCTGAATACTTATGTAAATAAGGTATGTTTTTTGTTTGAATACATTTGCTAAAATGTCTAAAAACCTGTTTTCCCATCGTCATTATGGGGTATTGTGTGTAGATTGATGACGTAACAAAGTGTAGAACAAGAGAAAAGGTCTGAACACTTTCCATGCCAATGATGCCTTTTGAATTGAATTGACAAAGACAGAAACAGAAGTAGAGATGGAGAGAAAGGGAGACATAAAGAGAGAATTAGTTGGTTGGTTCACCTTTCAGAATGAATGGGGACTTCGCGACATGCTTGTCGTTGAGCAGTATGTGGACGTGTAGGTCTGTGTAGCTGGCGTACATCCTGTACCGCACCAGAAAGGAACCATCTCTGCGATCTAGAACCTGCACCCAGATTCGAGTGAACTGTTCCACTGGGGACATGATCTTCACCTCGAATGTGTTCTCTCCGGGAGATGATGTGAAACTGAATGGCGCACACAGCGACATATACAAACATGAGGGAAACAACATGTAGGCCATTGAGCTGAGCAGATTACATTTGGTTGAGCTGATGATCATCATATGATCACAATTGTATCAACAAATCTGATTACAGTGCCTAGACTTTTTTCCACATTTTGTTGTTAAAGTGGGATTCAAATGTATTTAAATTGTCATTTTCTGTCAATAATCTACACAAAATATTCTAATGTTAATGTGAAGAAAAAAAAATCTAGCATTTAAAATAAAAAAAATAATAAAAAACTAATACATCTTGATTAGATAAGTATTTAACTTCCTAAGTCAATACATGTTAGAATCATCTTTGGCAGTGATTACAGCTGTGAGTCTATCTGGGTAAGTCTAACAGCTTTTCACATTTGGATTGTGCAATATTTGTCAATTATTCTTAAAAAATAAATATTAAAGTTCTGTTAAATTGGTTGCTGATCATTGCTAGACAACCACTTTCAGGTCTTGCCATAGATTTTCAAGCAGATTTAAGTCAAAATTCTGCCACTCATTGAACATTCACTGTTTTCTTGGTATGCAATTCTAGTTAAGAGTTGGCCTTGTGTTTAAGGTTATTGTCTTGCTGAAATGTGAATGTATCTCCTAGTGTCTGATGGAAAGCAGACTGAACCAGGTTTTCCTCTAGGATTTTGTGGGTGATTAGCTCCATTCCGATAAAAAAAAATATCCTGAAAAACTCCTCAGTCCTTAACGAGTACAAGCATACCCATAATATGATGCAGCCACCACTATGATTGAAAATATGGAGAGTGGTACTCAGTAATGTGTTGTATTGGATTTGCCCCAAACATATCACTTTGTATTCAGGACAAAAAGTTAATTGCTTTGCCACATTTTTTGCAGTATTACTTTGTTGCAAAAAGGAGGCATGTTTTGGAATATTTTTATTCTGTACAGGCTTCCTTCTTTTCACTTATTGTGGAGTAACTAATGTTATTGATCCTTCCTCAGTTTTCCCAGCCATTAAACGTTAACCGTTTTAACGTCACCATTGGCCTCAAGTTGAAATCCCTGAGCGGTTTCCTTCCTCTCCAGCAACTGAGTTTGGAAGGATGCCTGTACCTTTGTAGTTACTGGGTGTATTGATGCACCATCCGAAGTGTAATTAATAATTTCACCATGGTCAAAGGGATATTCAATGTCTGCTTTTTCAATTTTTAACCCAACTACAAATAAGTGCCTTTCTTTGCAAGGCATTGGAAAACCTCCCTGGTCTTTGAGGTTGAATCTGTGTTTGAAATTCATTGCTCGATTGTGTAGGGTACAGAGATCAGGTTGTCAGAAAAAAAATGTTTAACCCCATTATTGCACACAATGTGTGTCCCTACAACTTCTGGGACTTGTTACTAATAAACTTATTTAGGCTTGTCATAACAATGGGGTTGAATACTTATTGACTCAAGAAATCATTTGTAAACATAATTCCACTTTGACATTATGGGGCATTGTGTGTAGGCCAGTGACAAAATTATAATCTAAATCGAATCCAGGCTGCAACAACAAATGGGGAAAAAGTCAAGGGGTGTGAATACTTTCTGAAGGCACTACAGGCCTATCTGTAGTTTAAACTCCAGGTGATATGTCCATTTAAAAACTGTTAAATGACTGTAGGTTACAATTATGTAGGCTAAAAGTGGACCTCGTGAGTAAACACCCAAAACAACAATGACAACTGTGGAGGAGGAAACTGCCCCAGAGGGAGAGGTGCCACAAAGATGTGTTCAGTGAGTGTTATCCCCGAAAACTATACATCTCCAACCCTAGTGAAGCACAGCCATTCATGTGTTCAGTGACGTAAACGTTCAGCTCGACTTTATCTGCACACTTTCTATCATAATTCACGTGTGGTTTTACGATTCCACTGCTACATTGTGTCCACTGCCCATGCCATCCGTAGCTAGCTAGCCGCTTTTGTATCGTCTGGTAGGCTTCCTTGAAGAATAACGACATACTTACTTTCTCCCCGAGCTGTCCACAGTCTGTATGTAAAAGAAACGAGCTGGAAGGACAATATTTGCTTCGAGTCCAGAACCCCATACCAAAGTTCTTGTAGCACTGGGCACCGCGCCGGTTGAAGCCACGGGAGGTGTCTGTTCCAACAGCCCCAGACAGCACAACACAAATAACGAAAGCAATTTACGCAACATGTTTCTGTGACTCGGTTCTTCTGAAAATGCTTTGGTCCCTTGTCTCTTCCAAACTGCTCTTTTACAATGGAATTTCAAGCCTGTAAAAATGACCATCCCGGTAAAATGTAGGAAACGCCGGATAATTCGACATCTGGCCGCCAGCAGTGTATAGCCTACATCCAGCGAAACACCCTTTCTGGCATATGCGGATGCAATGTTTCGATTTGTGTATACTATACTCACATATATACAACACGGCGCATTTCTATTAGTTTGCTGTGTCACATTTTTATCGGTAAAGTTTATAATAAAACATACATGGACACAAAATCCTGGCCGGTTTGGGTAGAAGTTATTCGCAGACAGGCGAGCCTGGCAATCCGATTGGTCGCCCACACAACGTCTGGTAGAACGGGAAGCTGATTGGACCAAAGGAGTAGGGAAAAGCCATTGGGCCACACGTATTTACTGCCATGCAAGGGCAAATTTTCAATGACTAAGTGAAAGCAATTTTACATGAGGGGTTTGTGCTTCAATGATCCTAGGGAGTGGGCTCCCGAGTGGCTCGGCGGTCTAGGGCATCCCTGGTCCCTGGTTCGAATCCAGGCTTTATCACATCCGGCCGTGATTGCGAGTCGCATAGAGCGGTGCACAATTGCCCATCGTCGTCAGGGTTTGGCCGTAATTGTAATTAAGAATTGGTTCTTAACTGACTTGCCTAGTAAAAAAATCGTGGATTTTACTTATATTGACCTAATATTAAAAATCAGTCTTTTTAAAGTGTTGGTGCAATGTTGGTTTACAAAAGTCTTCCATCTACAATTTTAACAATCGTTATGGCTTCATACCACAGCTCTTTACTGTGTAGTTGGGGGAACAAAGCAGTACAGGTTACTCTGGTGTGTACATCAATCAATGTTTATTTGAATTTTTGATTTGCATCAACATATTTTCAGTTCTTTTTTCCAGTAATCTCTATTACACTACTATAATATCAATAAGAACAAAAGGTGGTAGAATCCATTTAAACAAGACAAACTTTGCTGCCATCATTGAGAAAACAACCAGAGAAACGGTTGGCTTGGCCAGGAAACAACAGTGTGGACAAGAGTTCCAGTGACGAGACACAGCCAGAATAACCAGGTACAGTACCATGATTCATTTAACAGACATCTACAGAGAAAGAATATCCTGTTTTTCTATGTTTTTGTGTTTTTCTTTACTCCCAGCCAGCATTGTTGTACAGTTGATATAAAATCAAAATAAACATACAAACAAAACACCCTTTATGTCAGGAAAAGTCCCGGTTTTCTTTTTCTCAGCCATTGAAGTTAACTGCACCGGTTCTAACTCAACACAAACCTCAGAGACGGTATAGTACACATAGGGAAATAGATCTGTTCCCTCTTCATTAGACCACCACAATCAGTTATGGACAATGGCCTTCATATTGGCCTGGAAAGCAGCCAGGCAATCGAATCCAACTCTTTCTAGGGTCTGGGGCTGACTGGCTCCCAGCACAGTAGACTGTCTGTCCTTTAGGAATGTCTCATTTGCCTGAGAAGGAGCAGAGTGAAATGAATAGTGATAATGCAGGTTTTTACGTGTGTGTGTGTGTGTGTGTGTGTGTGTGTGTGTTGTGTAACATATGTTGTGTGAGAGAATGGTTGCCTGTATGGTTATGGTAACCACCTTTCTGTGGTTCAAGGCAGGGTGGATATGTGAGCGTTGGTGAGGGAGAGTGAGTGACTGTTGTGGTCATAACAATCATTTAGACTTTCGTATATCATTTAAAAATACAAACATAACCTTTGAAAACAGAAAAATAAATGATGGTATTGTCATGTCACAATAGATCAGTTACGAGAGGACTTGTCAGTGTTACGTGTACACTTATTGACTTGTACAACATATACAATAACATGTATCATAGAACAATCTTTGTACATAGATGATCATTTAGGAGAGAAGAGGCTACCACCATCCACTAGGGGGTGAGGATAAGGGGGGGGGGGGTTACATTAAGGTCATCAAGAGCAATTACGAGTAAAACGAAGAATAGAAACAACTTTGCTTCAAACTCATATCAGTCTGGATTCCTTTACATGTACCAAAATGTGTAACATAGAAGATCCATATACTGTATGTGCCAACGACACCTGACAACCACAAGACTCATGATGGTAGGCTATTGTTAGTCTCGCTCTTATTACATTTCTCCATATAGATCAACAACACGGACCGACCGCAGGATATGTTTGATCCGAAATGGTAGTAGTGCTTAAATGGATCTGACTCTACCTCAGTCTTTTAGCTAGGCCTACTCCTGTTCAACAAGACCCCTGGAGACTTCTGAAGCATAGTTTTCTCATCAACGTGCAAAAGAGGACCACTCTGGATACCAAAATGTAAACACGGGACCCACCACCCACAATAACATATGATGACATATGAATCCTCCAACTGACACCTTCATTCGTGAATTGCTTTGGCAGAAGAAAGAGTAAGAGTTTTGTCTTTACATGGGCTTGCGTGAGACACACACTGGCTCAACAAACTCATACATAATATGAGAAAGGCAGCAGAAGATTCCAATGAAGAAGCAACAAACAACAACAAAAACAAAACATAAAAGAAGGTGTCACAATTCTGTCAAAAGAACCAGAAACCCAGTTACAGCGCCAGACGCCTATCAACGGCCATACTGAAAAGTTGGGCTCAGCTAGCCTACTCTTATCTACAGCAAACACGTCATTACTACCACACAGTATTAGCTCTTTGCTAGTTTACAGTAAGGGGCTTCACCCATCTTGATTTATGGCACGTGAATTATTACATCATGTTATATATGTTCAGATTAGAAATATAAACACACTCAATCCAGACCTCACAGTCTACTATCACCGTGGCACCTCAGCCAACACAACTCATTCCCATGACCGTTCACACATTATTAATCAATATATTCTCTGTGTTCACACATTATTAACCAATATATTCTCTGTGTTCACACATTATTAACCAATATATTCTCTGTGTTCACACATTTCTGGCAGGGGGGTGAAATGTACCTTTTTTTCCTGGTAACAGGTCTAGTCAGTAGTAGCAGCCAAGAGAATGAAATTAGTGCCAGTAAAATTGACAATTCAGTTGTTCAGAATGTGTGGAGTGATATATGTTGAAAGAGTAGATTGTGGTTTTGCACTGTGAGTACACCACAGAGACCTTGGATAACGATATAGGTTGAGCTCAGTGTCTAATGGTGGGAATATGAATAGTATCATCAGTAGTAGTATTGTGTAAAGAAAGTATTGAAACTGAAATGATGTGTGTTCAGAATGTGTTCAAAAACAAAATGAAAGTAATAAAAACAAGGCAAACAGAATGTGGCTTTATAGCTATGCAGGAATACATTTTCGTTTTTATATATCTTTTTTTCCATATTTCAAAAAATATAAAAAAAATTCCATACTTTCTGTTGTTGGCTTATATTATTAAATAAAAGTTTTATTTTGTTTTATTTCCCTCTGTTAAAGTAGCATGCTGCTTTTTAATATTGCAGTTTAACTTCTTTTGTAATCATCTGTTTAGTTTCATGCAGTCTTGTTGGATTATTAACTTTAGAGTATCTACACAGCAAGATCTGGGTAACCCACCCACACACACTGATGGACTGTCGTCATCCACTTTGAGTTCCCCCTGTCGTACCAACTTACTTCCTGGTCTGTGTCCATCTCACTATAGTCTAGATAAGTGACTGCCCTCTGTCCAAGTCTTGTGACAATGATTACAGACGGCCTACGGAAAGGCCCGTTAACACAAAGTCCCTCTTGTGTCTCTCTCTATCTCTATCGCTCTCATGTCCATTGAGTAAAGGTCCATGTCCCAGCATAGTGCCCCCCCCCCCCCACCAGGTGGAGGGGCAGTCACAGCCCGCTGTCCTGCCTTTAAAGCTGATACCATTTCTTGTCCTTATGTTTCAGCATCACCTGTGGAGAACAGATAGAAAAGAGACACAGGGTAAGATGCATATCACCTTATAACACACCCCTCTTGCTTTCCCCAAGTTGCTTCATCACACAATCACTGGCTGGGGGGGTCGTACCTGGTGGGCGTGTGTGGAGAAGGTCTCGGCGCTGTTCATCATGAGGGCGGTGCGTTCCTCCAGCTCGCCCAGTCTCTCTCCTCTCTGGTCCAGGGCGATGCGGGCTCGGGCCAGGTCCCCCACGACGCCGCCGGCTGCAGCCTTCATGTTCTCCAATCCCATTGGGCCAGGGATGTGCTGGGCCAAACTCCGAGAGGCCTTTCCCGCTGCTGCCTCCCCAACTATAGGGAGAGGGAGAGGAGGGGAGGGAGATGATAGATAGAAAGAAAAAGATAGAAAAAGAAATTGGAGAGATGGATAGGAGCGAGAGGCAGAGAGAAATGAAAATATAAAGGGTGGGAAAAGGTTCATATGTGTCAAATTGTCTCTCACATGCTTACTTGGTACACATCAATAACACACGTAAAATATAGAAGGTAACCTACACAGCTCCTCTCTGTCAAAGGTCTGGGCGTTGCCCCCAAAGAAACCCTTGAGGAATCCTTTGTTCTGGGCCTCTGGTGTTTCTATAGGAGTGAACAGCTCCCCCAGCATGTCCTGAATCAACACACCACACACATTAATACACACACACTAATTATTACACACAAAAGAATGGCGCTGGAGGGGATGTCCACCGTTTTACGAGCTCTTGACCAGTTTTGATATTTTGTGTTTTTTTGCAATGTTCCTAACTTTTATCCACATAATATTTCGGCCATCATTGCATATGACCAAAAATAGCTTATGGATATTAAAACAGCGAATACTAACCTCTATTTGGATGAGAACTTCTATTTCAACGAATCAGAGGCAAATTATATAATGCTCATTCCAGACCAGGCCCAAATCCCTGTAATTCGGAGGAGGCGGAGACGGCACTGTTGAGGTCGGGGTGCGAGATATCTAATGAGATCGCGATGGCGAGTGGATGAGTCGCCATTACCCTCCGTTCTATTGGTGAACGTGCAATCACTGGAAAATAAACTAGATTAGCTCCATTCGAGCCTATCCTATCAATGTGATCAGATGAACTGTGATATCCAATGTTTCACCGAGTTGTAGCTGACCAAGGAATATATAAATCTAGCTGTTTTTTCTATACATTGGCAAGAAATAACAGCTGTGTCCGGTAAACTGAGGGGAGGGAGTGTGTGTCTCTTTGTCAACAACAGTTGTTACGCACTCTCTAATATTAAGGAAGTCTCAAGGTTCTGCTCATCAGAGTTAGAATACCTCATGATAAGCTGTAGAACACACTATTTACTAGAATAGTTTTAATCTATATCTTTCAAAGCTGTCTATTTACCACCACAAACCAATGCTGGCTGTAAGACCGCCCTCAATGAGTTGTATAAAGCCATAACCTCCCCGAGATGCAGTGCTCCTAGTGGCCAGGGATTTTAATGCAGGGAAACTGAAATCCATTTTACCTAATTTCTACCAGCATGTCTCCTGTGTAACCATAACCATAATTCTATATTCCTGATTCCTGCTTACAAGCAAAAACTCAAACAGGAAGTACAAGTCATGAACTCAATACGGATGTGGTCAGATGAAGCGGACACTAAGCTATAGGACATTTTCGCTAGCACATTACATTTACATTTAAGTCATTTGGCAGACGCTCTTATCCAGAGCGACTTACAAATTGCACAGATTGGAATATGTTCCGGGATTCATCCGACGACATTGAGGAGTTTACCACGTCAGTCAGCGGCTTAATTAATAAGTGCATCAGTGACCGTATGTACATATCCCAACCAGAAGCATTGGGATAAGAGCGTCTGCTAAATGACTTAAATGTAATGTAAATGATTACAGGTAACATCCTCACTGAGGGAATGGCTAGAGCTGCCGCTTTCAAGGAGTGGGATACAAATCTGGCCGCTTATAAGAAAACCCGCTACACCTTCCAATGAACCATCAAACAGGCAAAGCATCAATTCAAGTCTAAGATCGAATCCTATTACACCAGCTCTGACGCTTGTCCGATGTGGTAGGGCTTGCAAACTATTACGGATTACAAAGTCAACCCAGCCATGCGGGTGAATGACTGACCGTGTATGGAGGAATCCTCACTATCACTGTTCCTCAACTTGGCAGTAAGTACAGAATATTGCTACGGGAACAACTGAGGTATCTCAGTTTCAAGGTCTCAACTTGGAGAGAGAGAAAGCCTTTTGTGAGGTATTGGTCAGTCGAGCCAACGGTAATGATTAATTATGCTAAATCATGCAAATATAACTTTTTACTTTAACGAGTCTGACGAGAAGGATATCCTGCTTTCACTGTAACAGACCCAGATCCATGCCTTTTGCATGAAGAAAAGACACCGGAAAAGGGGAAGCAGATCAGGGATTCTTCTGAGAATTTGGAGGCGAGCAAACTCCCAATGCCTTCCATTCTTCTTGCTAACGTGCAATTATTGGAAAATAAAATTGATGACCTACCATTAAGATTATCCTACCAACCGGACATAAAAACTGTAACATCTTATGTTTCACCGAGACGTGGCTGAACGAAGAAACAAACAATATAGAGCTGCCGGGATTTTCCATGCACCGGCAGAACAGAGACACTACCTCTGGTAAGATGGGTGGGGGTGTGTGTCTTTTTGTCAAGAACAGCTGGTGCGCGATGTTTAACATTAAAGAAGTCTCAAGGTATTGCTCGCCTGAGGTAGAGTACCTTATGAAAAGCTGCCGACCACACGATCTACCAAGAGAGTTCTCATCTGTATTATTCGTAGTGGTCTATTTACCACCACAAAGCAAAACTGGCACTAAGACTGCTCTCAACCAACTCTATAAGGCCATAAGCAAAGAATAAAATACTCACCCAGAAGCGGCGCTCCTAGTGGCGGGGGACTTTAATGCAGGCAAACTTAAATCAGTTTTACCAAATTTTTACCAGCATGTCATATGTGCAACCAGGGACATAAAATCCTAGACCACCTTTACTCCACACACAGAGAGGCATACAAAGCTCTCCCCCGCCCTCCATTTAGCAAATCTGACCATAATTCTATCCTCCTGATTCCTGCTTACAAGCAACAATTAAAGCAGGAAGTACCAGTGACTCGCTCAATGTGGAAGTGGTCAGATGACGCGGATGCTACACTACAGGACTGTTTTGCTAGCACAGACTGGAATATGTTCCAGGATTCATCCAATGGCATTGAGGAATACACCACCTCAGTCATCGGCTTCATCAATAAGTGCATTGGTGACGTACGTACAGTCACTGTGGGTACGACATATCCCAACCAGAAGCCATGGATTACAGGCAACATCCGCATCAAGCTAAAGGCTAGAGCTGCTGCTTTCAAGGAGTGTGAGACTAATCTGAACTCTTATAAGAAATCCCGCTATGCCCTCAGATGAACCATCAAGCAAATCATCAATACAGGATTAAGATTGGATCCTACTACACCGGCTCTGACACTCGTCGGATATGGCAGGGCTTGAAACCTATTACGGACTACAATGTGAAACCCAGACGCGCGCTGCCCAGTGACTCGAGCCTCCCAGATGAGCTAAATGCCTTTTATGCTCGCTTCGATGCAAGCAACACTGAAGCATGCACAAGAGTACCAGCTCTTCTGGATGACTGTGTGATAATGCTCTTGGTAGCCGATGTGAAGAAAACCTTTAAACAGGTCAACATTCACAAAGTCGCTGGGCCAGACGTGTACCAGGACGTGTAAACAAAGCATGCGAGGACCAACTGGCAAGTGTCTTCACTGACATTTTCAACCTCTCCCTGACCGAGTCTGTAACACCTACATGTTTCAAGCAGACCACCATAGTCCCTGTGCCTAAGGAAGCGAAGGTAACCTGCCCCAAATGATTACCGCCCCTTGGCACTCATGTCAGTAGCTTTGAAAGGCTGGTCATGGCTCACATCAACAGCATCCTCCCGGACACCCTAGACCTACTCCAATTCACATACCGCCCCAAAAGATCCACAGATGACGCAATCTCAATCGCACTCCACACTGCCCTTTCTCACCTGGACAAAAGGAACACCTATGTGAGAATGCTGTTCATTGATTACAGCTCAGCGTTCAACACCATAGTGCCCACGAAGCTCATCACTAAACTAAGGACTTTGGGACTAAACACTTCCCCAACTGGATCTTGGACTTCCTGATGGGCCGCCCGCCCTCAGGTGGTAAGAGTAGGCAACAATACGTCTGCCACGCTGATCCTAAACACTGGGGCCCCACATGGGGTGTGTACTTAGTCCCCTCCTGTATTCCCTGTTCATCCACGACTGCTTGGCCAAATACAACTCCAACACCATCAATAAGTTTGCTGACGCCTGATCACTGACAACGATGAGAAGGCCTATAGGGAGGAGGTCAGAGAACTGGCAGTGTGGTGCCAGGACAACAAACTCTCCCTCAATGTGAGCAAGGCAAAGGAGTTGATCGTGGACTACAGGAAAAGGCGGGCCGAACAGACCCCCATTAACATCGACGGGGCTGTAGTGGAGCAGGTCAAGAGTTTCAAGTTCCTTGGTGTCCACATCACCAACGAACTAGCATTGTCCAAACACACCAAGACAGTCGTGAAGAGAGCACGACAACACCTTTTCCCCCTCAGGAGACTGAAAAGATTTGGCATGGGTCTCCCGATCCTCAAAAGTAAAGTATGGCAAAGTATGGCAACTGCTCGGTATCTGACCATAAGGCGCTACAGAGGGTAGTGCGAACGGCACGGTACATCACTGGGGCCAAGCTTCCTGCCATCCAGGACCTATATAATAGGCGGTGTCAGAGGAAAGCCCATAAAATTGTCAGAGATTCCAGTCACCCAATTTATAGACTGTTTTCTCTGCTACCGCACGGCGAGCAGTACCGGAGCTACAAGTCTAGGACCAAAAGGCTCCTCAACAGCTTCTAACCCTCGCCACCGGACAATTTAGAATGACAATACCTTTTTTACCCCAAAGCCATGACTGCTGAACAGTTAATTAAATGGCTATCCAAACTTTCTGCTTTTCAGCCCCTACCTACTTGTACATAGTACATGAATCAATCACCCAACCAAACCTACATGTACATATTATCTCAATCAAACTACCTTGAACTAGAGGTCGACCGATTAATCGGAATGGCCGATTAATTAGGGCCAATTTCAAGTTTTAATAACAATCGTAAATCGGTATTTTTGGACACCGATTAAAAAAAATATTTAAATGTACACCTTTATTTAACTTGGCAAGTTAAGAACACATTCTTATTTTCAATGACGGCCTAGGAACGGTGGGTTAAAACTGCCTTGTTCAGGGGCAGATTTTTACCTTGTCAGCTCCGGGATTCAATCTTGCAACCTTACAGTTCACTAGTCCAGCACTCTAACCACCTGCCTCTCATTGCACTCCACGAGGAGCCTGCCTGTTCATTGAATGCAGTAAGAAGCCAAGGTAAGTTGCTAGCTAGCATTAAACTTATCTTATAAAAACAATCAATCAATCATAATCACTAGTTAACGACACATGGTTGATGATATTACTAGTTTATCTAGCGTATCCTGCGTTGCATATAATCAATGCGGTGCGCATTCGCTAAAAAGGACTGTCGTTCCTCCAATGTGTACCTAACCATAAACATCAATGCCTTTCTTAAAATCAATACAAACATATATCTTTTTAAACCTGCATATTTTGTTAATATTGCCTGCTAACATGAATTTATTTTAACTAAATTGTGTCACTTCTCTTGCAACAGGGTCAGGGTACATGCAGCAGTTGGGGCACTAACAAAGACAGCCAACTTCGCCAAATGGGGGATGATTTAACAAAAACGCTTTTGCGAAAAAAGCTTGATCGTTGCACGACGGTACCGAACCATAAACACCAATGCCTTTCTTGAAATAAATAAACAGAAGTATATATTTCTAAACCTGCATATTTAGCTAAAAGAAATCCAGGTTAGCAGGCAATATTAACCAGGTGAAATTGTGTCCCTTCTCTTGCGTTCATTGCACACAGAGTCAGGGTATATGCAACAGTTTGGGCCAACTGGCTCGTTGCGAACTAATTTGCCAGAATTTTATGTAATTATGACATAACATTGAAGGTTGTGCAATGTAACAGCAATATTTAGACTTAGGGATGCCACACGTTAGATAAAATACGGAACGGTTCTGTATTTCACTGAAATAATAAACGTTTTGTTTTCGAAATGATAGTTTCCGGATTCAACCATATTAATGACCAAAGGCTCGTATTTCTGTGTGTTATTATGTTATAATTAAGTCTATGATTTGATAGAGCAGTGTGACTGAGCGGTGGTAGGCAGCAGCAGGCTCGTAAGCATTCATGTATACCTTGTACAGTACACCTTGTACAGTATATAGCCTGTACTGTATATAGTCTCGCTATTGTTATTGTGTTACTATTCTATTTTCATCTATTTTTTTATTTTCTTACTTTAAGTGCATAGTTTTTATTTTATTTTTAACACCTTTTTAATCTCCCCAATTTCGTGGTATCCAATTGGTAGTAGTTACAGTCTTGTCTCATCCCTGCAACCGTACAGACTCGGGAGAGGTGAAGGTCGAGAGCTATGCCTCCTCCGAAACACAACCCAACCAAGCCACACTGCTTCTTGACACATTGCACATCCAACCCGGAAGCCAGCCGCACCAATGTGTTGGAGGAAACACTGTACACCTGGCGACCTGGTCAGCGTGCGCTGCGCCCGGCCCGCCACAGGAGTTGCTAGTGCGCGATGAGACAAGGATATCCCTGCCGGCCAAACCCAAGCCAATTGTGCCTCGCCCCATGGGCCTCCCAGTCGCGGCCGGCTGGGACAGAGCCTGGGCTCAAACCCAGAATCTCTGGTGGCACAGCTAGCACTGTGATGCAGTGTCTTAGACTACTGCACCACCCGGGAGGCCACTTAAGTGCATTGTTGGTAAAGGGCGTGTAAGTAAGCGTTTCAGCATTCGGTACATGACAAATAAAATTTGATTGGATTTGACACACATTAATACACGCACACACACACACACACACACACACACACACACACACACACACACACACACACACACACACACACACACACACACACACACACACACACACACACACACACACACACACATTAATACCTGCACACACATACACATTAATACACACACACACATTAATACACATTTCTAACCAACATAAACACACAGTAACACAGTCAGAACTAACCAGCATAAACACACAGTAACACAGTCATAACACAGTCATAACTAACTAACATAAACACACAGTAACTCAGTCAGAACTAACCAGCATAAACACACAGTAACACAGTCATAACACAGTCATAATTAACCAACATAAACACACAGTAACACAGTCATAACAGTCATAACTAACCAACATAAACACACAGTAACACAGTCATAACACAGTCAGAACTAACCAACATAAACACACAGTAACACAATTATAACACAGTCATAACTAACCAACATAAACACACAGTAACACAGTCATAACACAGTCAGAACTAACCAACATAAACACACAGTAACACAATTATAACACAGTCATAACTAACCAACATAAACACACAGTAACACAGTCATAACACAGTCAGAACTAACCAACATAAACACACAGTAACACAGTTATAACACAGTCATAACTAACCAACATAAACACACAGTAACACAGTCATAACTAACCAACATAAACACACAGTAACACAGTCATAACTAACCAACATAAACACACAGTAGCACAGTCATAACACAGTCAGAACTAACCAACATAAACACATAGTAACAGTCATATCGAACCAGAGGCACACAACAGCAGATTACGCACAATGGGATTTGTGGATATTTAGGCATTGCAAGTTGGCTAAAAAAAGCACGCAGTTGATGAAACAGGTTTGAAATATTGTAGGTGAAGTCATCACTTGTCTGACAATTTCAAAAAGGACACTTGTTGAGAAGCATATCAGTGTTGGAGTTTTACTGTGCCAGCAGATGGCAGTAGGATTATACTGCATGTTCAGTCATGTTGCTGGATGAGAAGGACTGCATGTCTGAAGCTTCACCAATGTCTGCTCTTATTAGTGTGTGTTTGTTGTGATGGCTAGTTTTCCTAGCTACCGATTCCTTCACACTGCAACAAATTAAGTTACACTTCCGTTACAAAAAAAAACAATGGAATATAACTAACGACTGGGTCTTAGATATAGAAATAATAGAACTAACAACTGGGTCTTGTCTCTAGATATAGAACTAATAGAACTAACGTCTGGATCCTGTCTCTAGATATAGAACTAATCTAACAAATGACCGTAAACAAAAGATGAGAAAGTATGAATTTTCTTTTTTTGTATATATACATATATATATATATATACTGTATATATCAACAAAGAAATGTTATTACTACCAGTAAATGTGTACTTTAATGTTGTTTTATTTTGCCACTGTGGTATAAGTGCGATTCATTAGTGAAAACTCCACTCCACTGAGTCATCCATTTGTCTAAGGTAATGTACAGAATGTCAGCGTTTAGTTTCAAGTGAGAATTGGGCAGGTCTGATGCCGAAAAAGAAAGGAAATTCCTGCCAACCATATTTTATTTTATCTTTGCTGAATGTATAGTGTGTAGTTCCAGTAGTTAGCTACAGCGCGACATGACAAAAAAAGTCATTAACTACTGAACACACTACCTAGTTTAGAATGTAGTTCAACTACCACCAAGCTACTGCAAAATATAGTTGAGCTACATGTCGTTCACTACTCGCCAACGCTGCGCACACACACACTCCACCACCACGGAGTCAGCGCAGTGGAGCTCAAACCACACATGACAAGCGTGACATTTCACTTCAATGGCCACTGTCATGATTGGGCTTTAGCAAAGGTATCAATTATAGCACCCATATATTTACTGCACCACTGGCTCTGAGAAATCACTCTGCCTAAGCTGCAGGACGCAATGTGCTGTCATACCCACAAAGCAATGAGATTACCAAGGATAGACACACAAACACATGCACAGATACGCACAGACACACACACACACACACACACACACACAGATACGCACAGACACACACACACACACACACACACACACACACACACACACACACACAAACAAACAAGTACAGATAATTCTAACCTTCACAGTACACAAATGCACACACAGATGGGTGCTGACCTGTAGGTTGTCCGTCATCTCTTGGCTGTATGTGAGACGCTGTATCTCTGTAGGAGAGCTCAGATACAGGGCCTGGCCTCCGTTAGTGAAGACAAAGGTCCGGGCGATACGCAAGTCGGTCAGGGGAAGGTAGTTGATATCCATCAGGGGTCTTAGACTGGGCAAACTGGGAGGAGACAACAACAGAAAAAACACAACGCTGTCAAGGGTGGTAGTAGTAGAAGTCATCTCATGGGCCTGTAGGAATATGACAGAACGACAGGTCTTTTCGATCCATCAAGGGAACACGACCAAGACAGCTTTTAACAGGCATGAGAAAGACCGACCGTATACCTTAGGGTCATGATGTGTCCGTTGGCGCAGAAGCAGGCCAGGCAGACGCTGTTGCAGATGGAGACAACGTCAGCCCGCAGGAGGAAGGAGGACTCGGTGATGTTGTGGGTGAACAGGACAGCCTGGGTGGGCATGAGGAGGACCTTGGCCTGCTTCTCAGAGCACACAACGGCCAGGTGACCGTCACCGCACGCCTCCTGGGATGATGACGGGGAGAAGTTGATCAGCTTGCGCCTGCGGGGCCGGTCGGGGTCCTCGGGACCGTTGGGGTCCCGCCACACCTCGTAGGGACTCTGAATGAGAGCGCCCCCACAGTCCAGGAAGGCAAATCGCAACACAGAGCCTTTTAGCATCAGGACGGTACCTGGGTGTGCCATGGAAAGAGGCAGATAAGATAAGAAAAGATAGCACTTTCGGTAACGTGACATCCGAGATCTTTTCTATATTCACCAAATATTCAATTCTTTCTGATCTTGCTATCTAATATTGACTAATATCAGTCATTGAAATGGAATGAGAGAGTAGGAGGGCAGCGAAGAATGCCTACCTGCAAATCCCATTATCATACCCACGTTAGCATATCGATAATCTCTTCTCAATTGTTGCTTAGGTGGGCTTGAAGAGTAAGCCCCTCCCCCACCACCATGCCCTCTGTTGAACCTGCACCCCTACACCCTACCCTGTGAGTCAGTGAGTGATTCCTCCATTACAATCCTGTCTAATGTCAATGACATCAAAATAACGAAGGCTAAGGCAGGCCACATTCGGGATCTCCTTCCCCCAGATCATCTATCATTCCCTCAGGCAGACAGGCTCACCACTGGGCCCCATGGTGATGGGCTCCTCCATCCTCTCCTCCTCTTCTGTGGGGATGGATATGGGCAGGAGCAGGACCACGCCCAGGCTGGTGCCCACCCACAGGCAGGCGGTAGGCAGAGCATCGCCCTTACGGCCGTAGGACTCTCCGAACTGCAGCGTGGTCACTGACTCCTTGGTGTCGCGATCAATGCTGGACACACTGGAGCTCCGCGAGCGACTGAATGAGTTCTCTCTACTTTCTGCTTAACAACAAATTCCGGGGAAGGACACAGACACAATGAGGCAGAGGGGGGGGGAGAGGGAGGGAGAGAGAGAGAGAGAGAGAGAGAGAGAAGGAAGGAAGGAAGGAAGGAAGGAAGGAAGGAAGGAAAGAAGGAAGGAAAAAAGGAAGGAAGGAAGGAAGGAAGGAAGGAAGGAAGGAAGGAAAAAAGGAAGGAAGGAAAAAAGGAAGGAAGGAAGGAAAACAGTAGACAGAGTGGAGAGAAGAAGAGAGAGAGAGAGAGAACAGGAATAGGACAATGGAGTATGCAGACAGACAGAAAACAGAGGGTGATATACAGAAAGAGAAACAAGGCAATAAGACCAGGAAGAGAGAGATGTGGAACATAGAGAAGGGAGAAAACAGCTGCTTAAAAGGGGGGAGAGACAACGAGCAGCCAAGTGAGAACACACACACACGTGCAACACACAAATACACACACACACACACACACACACACACGCAGAGACAGACACACACACACACCACAAACCAACATGAAGTCACAGCTGTAGTGCTTAGTTACAGTTGGATCCATCTATGACTCATTTGATTATGGCCCAATGAAAGCAAACACACAGTACGAAACCATTTCTGTCCTTTTGAATTTTCCCATTATTATGTTCTCTCACTCACTGCAGGTTCAAGAAATACCCTGATGTGCATACATACACACACAAAACACAGGTACTCATACTGTACACACACACACACAAACACATACACAAAATAGGTGGACGCACACACACACACACACACACACACACACACACACACACACACACACACACACACACACACACACATCACATCACATCAAAACACACAGATTGTGTTGACCCCTTGCCTTGCTAGGCATTCGGATCCTCCATTACATATTTATAGATTTAGCCTCCTGCCTCCACCATAAAAGTATTTCTGTATTGCCCAAGAATGATTCATGCACTTCTCAATTATTTACAACCTGACTATGTGCTGCCTGGGCTTGTTCTACAAACACCGTAGACTTTATAATTTAACAGCGGCTGGGGATTTCTGCATTGCCCAAGGTTCACTCTTAATATTTTCATTCAAAAAGCAAATGGAACAAATTGGAAAGGGCTCTAGCTAAACATTGCTTTCTCTCTGCCCTACTCTGTCTTTACTAACAGAAGAAAATAAAAAGTGTATCAGAATAAAGAACCAGCACATCATTAATGCACCTCATGGCATTTCACAGTGCCTTGGATTATCAGGCAAGCAAACAAAACTGAACAAGCAAAAACGCAGCAATAAAGATGTGTGTCCATGGCATGCAAACATTAGGACAGTGTACACTAAGCACATACAGAACAGCTGTACCTTGGACACAGCACACACTCCTATAAGCCATGGAGAGATAAAGTACACAACCGTGTTCATCCTGTCAACCCCAAGTACAAGAGCAACAAGCGTGTGTCCCTGAACATCTCTAGACAGGACATGGACGGGGACAGAGCAACGTGGGGCCACAGGACGGACGTACTGGCCGACGGAGTTGGGGACAGTGGGCCGCACGTGGCGGTGCACTGCGCCCCCCCCCCCCCCTTACCTCTCTCGCTCCAGTTGTAGGAGGTGGTGTGGTGCTCGTCGTGGGAGTACATACTGACTCCATGCAACTGCTGAAGCATTGCCCTCCTGGACGCATGGCCACCTATTCCCCCACATCACAACCCCCATCCAAACCCCCAACACCAACCAAGCCAGCCAGAAAACCAGCCGACAGAAGGACAGACGGGACAGACGGCAATACCAGAGATAGACAGAGGGGGAGAGAGAAAAAAAACAACTCAGCTGGGATGAGCATGGTTAGGACAAAAGAAAAAGGGAGAAACAGAGACGTTTTATCCCTCCAGCAGAAAGAAACTGCCTAACCCTCCTCCTCCTGCCAAACTCCTCGGACCATACATGACAAGTGAAACCTGTTTCTGTGACTAATCAATAGGGATATGAAGAGAAATAACATCCCTCCAGAAGGCAGTACAGCCAAGCCCTGTTTAGGGCGACGCTACACTACGCTACAACGCTCCCGGCTAGCATTGAGGCTAGAGAATGTCATGGCTTTTGTTGTCGGGCCTGTGTCCAGAGTGGCAGCTCATTTTCTGCCGTGTGTGTCCGGGTTATGTTTGTGCATGACAGAGTCTTCAAGGTGGTAGCTAATGAAAGTCACGCACAGTGGCACTCGGACAGGACACGGGGACCCCCAAGGGGGCCAAGCAGGGATTTAGTAGGAAGAGGGAGGGGAGGAGAGAAGAGGAGGAGGAGGGAGGGGAGGAAAGTAAAGAGGAAGGTAAGGAGGGAGGGGAGGAAAGAGGGGAGGAAAGTAAAGAGGAAGGTAAGGAGGGAGGGGAGGAGGGAGGGAAGGAAAGTAAAGAGGAAGGTAATGAAGGAGGGGAGGAGGGAGGGGAGGAAAGTAAAGAGGAAGGTAAGGAAGAAGGGGAGGAGAGGAAAGTAAAGAGGAAGGTAAGGAGGGAGGGGAGGAGGGAGGGGAGGAGAGGAAGGTAAGGAGGGAGGGGAGGAGGAGGAGAGGAAGGTAAGGAGGGAGGGGAGGAGGAGAGGAAGGTAAAGAGGGAGGGGAGGAGGAGGAGAGGAAGGTAAAAAGGGAGGGGAGGAGGAGGAGAGGAAGGTAAAGAGGGAGGGGAGGAGGAGGAGAGAAGAAGAGGAGGAGGGAGGGGAGGAAAGTAAAGAGGAAGGTAAGGAGGGAGGGGAGGAGGAGAGAAGAAGAGGAGGATGGAGGGGAGGAAAGTAAAGAGGAAGGTAAGGAGGGAGGGGAGGAGGGAGGGGAGGAAAGTAAAGAGGAAGATAATGAAGGAGGGGAGGAGGGAGGGGAGGAGGAGGAGAGGAAGGTAAAGAGGGAGGGGAGGAGGAGGAGAGGGAAGGTAAAGAGGGAGGGGAGGAGGAGGAGAGGAAGGTAAAGAGGGAGGGGAGGAGGAGGAGAGGAAGGTAAAGAGGGAGGGGAGGAGGAGGAGAGGAAGGTAAAGAGGGAGGGGAGGAGGAGGAGAGGAAGGTAAAGAGGGAGGGGAGGAGGAGGAGAGGAAGGTAAAGAGGGAGGTGAGGAGGAGAGGAAGGTAAAGAGGAAAGTAAGGAGGGAGGGCAATGCTTCAGCGACTCAAGACACACATAGACAGTATAGTGGAGAGACGAGGACAGACAGACGCCCTGGAGCTACATCTGACACCTCGGTCAATAACTTCATCACTACTAGAATGAAACCCATAGGCTTCAACAAGTTAATACCCCACGTACCACCCAGGGAGTGAATGACCAAAAGCGCCCACTTTGGCCTCATGGGAGGAATGACGAAAATCTGGTGTTTCTATGTCAAACAGCTTTGTTATATTTCAGTCTTCTGTGATGTGTATAAACTCCAAATTAAATGCATTTCCACTCTATCTCTGACATGGTAGAGGTGTCTTCTTGTGTTTAAGCCCATAACCATGTGTGTGAAGTGTATACTTTTGTTTAAAGTAGATTTGTTCAAGACTACCAAGAAACACTCTGTGTGACCCTGATTTAGCCCACTGCAGTAAAAGGTTGCAGCGATCGATGTCTTTGTCCAGTCACAGTCATTGTGTGCTCCTAACAATGTCAAAGCTGTAACTATGTTCACAGGCCATAATTGCCTCATGTTGCATAGCTGTAATATTTCATTCTCTGTCAGATAGAGAGGCATGGCGTGGTTGTTTATGTTGTGCCTGTCCCCTTTCTCTGGTGTGTGTGTCGTCTGGTGTATGAGTGTGTGTGTGGCGGGTCGCCTGGTGTGTGTGTGGCGTGTCGCCTGGTGTGTGAGTGGCGTGTCGCCTGGTGTGTGGGCCTCATTACAGGAACTCAGCCCTTCGCACCGCTCATTGACCTTTCATTATTCCAGTGACCCTGCTGTTTCATCGCTGTGGTAACCCAGCCAGCGCCAGCGACAAACTGAATGGGTAAGGGGGTCGCACTGCCTGATGGGAGCACCAGCATAACACACGCCATAGACTGGGTATGTCCTAAATGGCACCCTATTCCCTACGTAGTGCACTATTTTTGACCAGAGCCCTATGGGTCCGGTTTAAAAGTAGCGCACTATAAAGGCAACAGGTGCCATTTAGGACACAGCTATAGTCTCCATGGTGAGAGGAAAAGATATTTAAACATAGTTAGTGAACCGCCCAGGGCATATATAGCACTAAAAATACTTTAACACCGCCTGGTCTCCCATGTGCTTTGACATTTTGAGGAAACCACTTTAAGATCCACCTGTTGATCTGTTGGCTAGTTTTGATACGGTTACACAGTTTGAGTTCAAATGAGGTGATCTGTCCTTTTACAAATTCTTTTCATTTTTCCGGTGTGTCACCGTAACCTCTCGCCCACCTTACCGTGTGAAAAGCTTTGAGAGAATAAGTATTAGACCTATTTGCGCGGTCAATGACTCCTCATTGTTATCTAGGCGATTCCCAATTTCGCACTCTGGCGACTTCAACGCGTCGACGACGCTGATCGAGGTTAACTAAAGGCTTTCACACATCCTGCCGTCATTTAATTCTATTACGAACAGAAGTCAAGGTTCTGAGTTACAGCGAAATTGAACAAACTATATTTTGGCACTAATATTCTGTTCTACAGGGTTTTTATTACTACTCTAACCCAGGAGCTCTGGGAATACATGTAAACTAGGCATTTATAGCATGTCAGTAGCAATCTGATCAGTAACAAAGGCGACTGTGGCCTTCATTAAAACATGGAGCGTATGCTAATGTGGAACACAGCAGACTGCAACCTGCCTCCCAGCTCCATGGGTTCTGCCTTAATGGAGGATTTGTTCAGGAAATGGAAATACAAATCACACAGTTTTTGTGAAAGGGTCCATGCCGGTGTGTGTGTGTTTCGAAATCTTCAGGAATAGAGATTCTTATGTTGCCATTACCATGGATAAATTCGTGGTTTTCTTTCTCTCCCTGTCCACTTCTACCCCTGACAATCACCCACTGTCTTTGCAATTCGGGAGCAGCTGCTACTTTTGACAAGTTAAAATGTTTTGTTCTCCGGACAGCCTCGGCTAATCAAACACAACTCAGCGTGAGGACTGAACACCCTGCGGTGGCCCGTGGCTGGTCCAGGGTCCAGGGTCCTCTTGGAACACAACTAGCTCAGTCTGCCTTCCGTCCCTCCCTACCTGCCTGACCATCTGTCTGATCTGACGCTCCAGCTGGGTGATAGAGCCCTCTGACGACGGCGCAAGGTCGGATAAGTGTGACGTTTTGGAAGCAGTCCCCATCCTCTCTGTACCGCGGAGAGATTAGCTGGAAGGACCACTGGTGTCTGTCTGCTAATCCGTCCGGATCGGGATGAACCAGCCAGGCCACGGTAGTGCTAGTGTGACCTGGATAGGAAGAGCTTTGGCCAGGCTTACAGTACTCAGAGAACCCCTCGGTCTGTGCACTGACAGGACAGCACACAACATCAGATCAATACCAGGTCAAACACTTGGCATCCTGAGAATGACTCACAAAGGTCAGAAAGTGGATTACGCTAACTCACTGATAGAGAAGGACAAGGATTTTGTAACACATCTATAAGTAATGTTTGACATTCTGAGGAGCAACAGTATACATACATTAACCTTTAGATGTTGACATAACCACTCATAATAATGTATAGTTTTAGTAGCAGCTCTTGAAATAATATCTGGATATTCCGATCCATAGTGGTAATCTGGATGTTCAGATCCATAGTGGTAATCTAGATGTTCAGATCCATAGTGGTAATCTAGATGTTCAGATCCATAGTGGTAATCTAGATGTTCAGATCCATAGTAGTAATCTGGATGTTCAGATCCATAGTAGTAATCTGGATGTTCAGATCCATAGTGGTAATCTAGATGTTCAGATCCATAGTGGAAAGGTAATGCATAAAATCTGCACAGCACTTTTAACAATATTACCTGAGTTTATCTGCCGCTGTGACTATACAATCTAGTAAATGTCCCTCTATCCTCAGTAAGGAGGAGGACTGTGTTCCTAAACCGTGCAACGTTACGTTAGACGACTTGTCTCTGTGTTTAAGAGCCTATTATCGCCTATGTAAATGCATATTGAACCTGCATTTAGTTAAGGTGCACACAGCCGCACCTCCTGAATAGACCCAGTAGAACATTTCCTTTGTGGATGTTACATTCTACTCAGGATTAACAGGCCTGGGCAGCTGACCTCAACACTCAACACATTTCACCGTCATTTTGTCCATTTTGAGAAAAGAACCGCATCCCGACAGACTGGTTCTATTAATGGGCCAGGAGCTGAGTGACAGTAAGCTGCTATAAGACAAGGGCTGTGTCCCAAATGGCAACCTATTCCCCATATTGTGCACTACTTTTGACCAGAGGCCTATGGGCCTGAGTCAAAAGCAGCGCACTATGTAGGGAATAGGATGCTAGTTGAGACAACCAGGGGGGCGAGGTCATGTAGCTGTCTGAGAAAGGGGACACCTAGTCAGTTGTTCAACTGAATATATTCAGCTGAAATGTGTCTTCCGCATTTAACACAACCCCTCTGAATCAGAGAGGTGCGGAGCGCTGCCTCAATCCACATCCACGTCTTCGGTGACCAGGGAACAGTGGGTTAACTGCCTTGCTCAGGGGCAGAACGACATATTTTTATCTTGTCAACTCGGGGATTCGATCCAGCAACCGTCCAGTTACTGGCCCAACCCTCTTCCCCACCAGGCTTGGTGGAGACGTAAGTGTGGAAAACAATGAATGGATGTCCGTGGTTTGATGTTGTCTCGAGCTGTCCCTACAGCGTTCTGACTGTGACCTACAGAAGGCTGACTGACAGGGGGGTATGATTGCATGTAATGGCATGTTGATACCCATCCTGACAGTAGCCGTTTTCTCTCCCAGCGTTTCGGCAGGGGAGAGGTAAACATTTTGTCTCAACAAGGAACAGAGTGAAAGTAGATGTGAGTAACCGCTTGGCAGTGTCAGATGAGAGGATTTCCTCTGTTTGATGTTATTTGTGGCAGGACACCTCAGGACACATTCGAGCACAACAATGAAACATACCTACGCTCTGTAACACGGGACAAACATATGACGATAACCTTCCTATTGAGGTAGTAACCAGAGATCACAAATGCAATGGTTGAGAAAACACTGGACAAACATACATTCAGCCAAGTAGCAACATCTGGGATAGTATTGCAGTCAGATAAGCACCTAGAGGGAGTTAGACAGGTGTATATTTTTTTATATATCTATATATATATAATGCACACACAAACACACACACACCACACAGTACAGTATGGAATGGAAACACCTACTGGCGCCACACATACGGCACATAGATACACACACACACAAACCCCCTCCCTGTCACCATTGATACACTAACACAGGGACGGTATGGGTGGTACAAAGTGAGGATGTGGGCTTTAGTGTTGTGGTGTAGTCACATTGTGGTGGTGTGGTGGAAAGTGAAGGGCTGTGAATGACAAGTGAGGTCACAGCAGAAGGGCTGCTGGAGTATGTGCGAGCAAATGTGTGTGAAAATCCCCAACAATTTGTCTTCAGCAAAACCTTTTTGTGAACTTTGACTTTATAGCTGTTCTCTTACAATTTTACATGTGACGAAACATGTTTTGAAGTGGTCAACTGTAATCATCTACCCTATCAATATAACACTCATCACAGAAAATGCTGAAGAGAAAAGTCCCACAGTATCCACCCTGCTATATGGTGACTAACCAGGAGGGACATAATATGTAACATTCAATGTCAGTTATACTTCAGTTAAACTTCAGTAATACAGCATTCACCATTTTTTCTTCAGGATAGAAAAGTCAGAGAAGGCACAATCAAAATGAATGAGAAACAGCAGATATCCCACCAACCACAACCCAACCAACCAACCTCTCACCCCCTACCTGTTGATGACTGGCAGACATGCACTTGGGATGGGAGGATGAAAAGGTTAGGAAGAGGGTTTAAGGGGAAGGGGACAAGCACACACCTTCTGTGTGGGAGGAAACAGGCAAAGAGATCTCCATGCAAGCGGCGGACTGGGCCTTGCGGAAGGGCGGTCGGCCAGGCCCTCTCCGGGTGAGCCGCGGGCCCTCGGGAACCCCTGTGATGCGAGGCTTCCCCGCGGAGCAGGGCTGGGAGGTGGGACTAGTGCAATGTCCATTGACATGATCTGCAACAACGGCAAAGCATTAGCAAACGACTTAAGGAAAACAAAGCAGAGAGAGAGGGAAAAATGTCTATGGTAAAGAGAAAATGACAGAGGTAATGAGGTTAGAACGAGAGATCTAGTTAGAGAGATAGAGATGAAGAGAGATAGAGTTACCTGACCACTGGACTGACCCAAACTTAAGGAAAGCTTTGACTATGTACAGACTCCGTGAGCGTAGCCTTGCTATTGAAAAAGGCCGCTGTGGGCAGACATGGCACTCAAGAGAAGACAGACTTTGTGCACACTGCCCACAAAATGAGGTGGAAACTGAGCTACACTTCCTAACCTCCTGCCAAATGTATGACCATATTAGAGAGACATATTTCCCTCAGATTACACAGATCCACAAAGAATTCAAAAACAAACACCAATTTTGATAAACTCCCATATCTACTGGGGGAAATTCCACAGTGTGCCATCACAGCAGCAAGATTTGTGACCTGTTGCCACAAGAAAAGTGCAACCAGTGAAGAACAAACACCATTGTAAATACAACCCATATTTGTGCTTATTTATTTTCCCTTGTGTACTTTAACCATTTGTACATCGTTACAACACTGTATATATTATGACATTTGTAATGTCTTTATTCTTTTGAAACTTCTGTATGTGTAATGTTTACTGTTAATTTGTATTGTTTATTCCACTTTAGGATATTATCTACCTCACTTGCTTTGGCAATGTTAACACATGTTTCCCATGCCAATACAGCCCCTTGAATTGAATTGAAATCGAGTTAGAGAGAGAGAGAGAGAGAGAGTGTTAAAGAGAGATAGTTAGATTTAGATGGAGACAGAGAGTTAGAGAGATAATTACAGAGAGATAGAGAGAGAAAGAGAGTGGACAAGCAGTCAAAATATAGGGAGAAGCTTTTTACTCAATCCATGCCAAGAAAATAAAAAAGATACAAAATAATATTGATTAAAATAAATAAATAGATTCACAGGTGATGGTAAAGTACATTCGGTCGGACCAGGCATGTTACAGGATCAGAGTCTTTCATCATCCCTTTGCTTTTGTCCTCAAGTGGCATTGAGAGAGTTTCACACTCAGTACCAAACTTTATTTTACTTTTGAGAGGTGCCAACAAAACTCAGGTAAAACATTTTTGACCAGCAAGGTCCTCACCAGACTAGCATCAGGAGCGGTGCAGCACTTCAAACATTTAAGAAATCAGAGTCCTTTGGGTGGATTCCAGAGTGTATCAATATTTGAATAGAGTTGGTTGATACTGTAGGTATACAGTGCAGGTCCATGAAACAGCATACTGGACTGATACCTCTGAGACAAGTTGGATACATGTATGGTGCCTGCTCTGAATTGTGTATATTCATATTGAAATGCGTGGGTGCCCACACTTGTGTGTGCGCGCATGCACGTATGTGTGCGTAGATGCGCATGTGCGCGCGCGTGTGTGTGCCTGCTCTCTCCAATGGTATTTTCGAGCCAAAGACTCTGTTAATGAGACGCAATTTCTTTTTTTTGGGGGGGGGGGATTCTATGGGCTTGGCGCCTATTCCGCAGCTCGCCAGCCTGTGGCTTCGTCAGCCAAACAGGGAAAGCTCTGCGCCGCCAAGAGACTAAGAATTAAGCAGCTGACGACGTCTGTGCCAGATGCAGACCACTCTGCCGCTTCCATGTCTTCACTGTCAAGTAAACAAAACTTTGGCATTTTATTGACTGACAGCTCCCAGTGAGGTAGCACTCCACCAGCGCTACACTCCAGAGCAGAAATCAGTGTGTGTGACAGGGAGGCTTGTTGGGAGCAATCCTCATTGAGTGAGAGCTGCATTCAGAATGTTGGCATTAGCCTGGGTGCCAGTCTGCTTCTGCTCGCTTGCCAACTCCTTCTAGAGATTGTCATGCAAAAACATGTTCGTTTTGACAGTGGAGAAGGCAAACGCACAAACAGATCTGGGACCAGGCTAAGTTGGCCTCGTGTTAACTACTGAATATGCCAGACAGGAATCTCTAGTGGGTTGTCTGTTTAGCTATGGTGATTTGAAGGAACACACACTCCTAACACCAAATCCCTTGTTAGGCCCATTGATGCAAATCTGGTTCACTTTCTAAGTGAGGATGAAAGACTCTGTGGTGCCACCCAGTCCGCGTGTGCCTCCAGTCCAGTTTCACAGCAGGCTGTAGCAGGGCAATAGCGGGCTTGGAAACTGAGGATAGCTCTAGTGCCAATGAATGTCCTACATGACTACGCCATTGTGTGTCTGGCTAGCACTTATCATCATGGTTGGGTCTGCCAATCAGTGGTTTGTCCTGGCACAGTCTAAAGGAAACTGGTCCACATCAGAAAAAAATGGCAGTCTACCCACCCCACCTACACACACTCACTCTATTTTTCTCTCTTTCTCTCGCTCTAACACACACAGACACGGACACATACAATACACACACACGTTCGCGCACACACACACACACGCAGGTTCAAGTAATTTAATCACATGAAACAGTCCCACTTTGTAGCAGCTGTATCCTTGACTAATGACAGACAGCTGCTCATATTATATTTGAACTAATTACATAGGTGCATTACTATGTTAACAGCCTAAACAGGGCACTGATCACGGTTGAAATATATTTTTGTTCCACTGCATTAATGTACAATTTCATTTGGACTGCTTGGAATAGTGCTTGAACCTTTTTTGATTAGCCTCCAATTGTTGTTCAACGTTTAAAAGGAGATACATTTCCCAATGAGGTAGGTGTATTTTTGCTATCAACTATCATCCTTTTCAGTTTTATTTCCGGTTAAATGATGGCTTGTTTACCCGACACGGTCTCACTCTAAAACTACAGCCACACATTTCAAACCTGTTGAAGGAAACAGTTGTCATTTCACAGACGTCATACTGTAGATATTGGCACATTAGTGTACGGTATATGAATTGAAGAGGCATATAGTAGAGGGATATAGTAGGACAGGACAGAGCAGAAGCATGAGCGAGAGAACCTGTGACTGCAAGGGGTGTAGGAGCTCAAGGGATGTACTGAGAAAGAGCGTGTCGCTACAGTCTACAGGAAATGCAGAATGATCCAGCAAAAATGGAGCAAGTCCCGTTGGAGAGACGAAAATGATCCAATCACGATGGAGCAAGGCTGTTTAGAGTTAGAGAATGGTCCAATCACAGCATAGAGCAAGGCTGTTTGGAGATAGAAAATGATCCAATCACGATGGAGCGAGGCTGTATAGAGAGACAGAGAAGGGTCCAATCGCAATAGAGCGAGAGTACATTTGGAAATGCATCTCCCAAAACGATATGGGCATGAGGTAAGAGCCACCTTTGGAAACACTTGCAAAATGTACGATAAACAAAAAAGCTTAAGACGGGCAAAAACACAGACATAGAAAGTCAAAGGAGAAGAACAGAACAGGCCAGTCAGTCTCATCATGAGCTGGTCGAGGAGAAGAAGTGAGTGATAAGAAAATACTGCTGGTTGCGTGAAGAGGAAGCTACTTGATGTGAACAACATAAACAAAACAAATATAGAATGTATATCTGCGCACAACAGGACAAAAGAGGAAGTAAATTAATCAAATGAAACGTGGGTAAAACTGCTGGCTTTCGCCTACCGTACCAAGATCAGTCTTAAGATCTGTTGGCAGACTTAACTTTCTGCCGGGTCCCTTTACTGTAACAAAAGACATAGGAAAGAAAGGAGCAGTTAATGTTTCCAAACTAAAAACCAAACCAAAATGGAAGCAAAAGTAAAAGACAAACGATGCAGAAAACAAAAGATCAAACGAAACAAAAACTGAACAACATAATTCAAAACGTGCAAAAGTGTGCATTTGTCGCACATGGCAGGCAGATGCAGAGGCCATTCCCATCATGCTCCATGGTTTTCCCAGGCCAGTGCTCCCAGTCAGAGAGTGTAGACACGGGAACAGTGAAAGCAGTTCGAGAAACAGGAACTGAGAAACACGTTTTTGGGCAAGACTCCTTCCCAGTGTGTCTTCCAAGTCTTCCATTCTCTGGCCACTCAAAAGCAACTGATTTAAGTAGAGGTATTTTCTGATTGTTTGTTTAATTTATTTCTGTATGTTCGGGTTGTCAGAGTTCACTAAGGCCTGGGGGGTTTGGCATAATAAACATAAATAAACTGGGAACTCAAATAAACACAAAACAGATTGGGAAAGAACAAACAAGTTCAACATTTTGCAAGCATTTTGCAGTATATACAGAACTGCAAAGGTACATGTTGAGAGACGGTCATTAATTTTTCCTCAGTCGATTCAAAGGACATACCATGAGGACACTGGTTTTGGTTGGTTAGATAATTATTCCGGTGTATGTGAAATGTGAGATGTTGTAAGGATGGCAAATCAAGAAACCACACACCAATCTTTGTAAAGTAATGTTTGGGGCAAGCTAGCAGATATTGGAAAGTGCAGTTGTTTGATTGCAACATCTATAAGTGGAATCCAGAACATTTTAGCTTTGAAATTGAACAAACTCTTATGGGCCCCCCAAAAAATACTCTGTTTTACAGATAATAATTCAAGAGGCCAAAAGTCTGAATTCCACCATCTTTCATGGGCTTTGAGTAGGAGAAAAGTGGTGTGCTGAGGTAGAATTGAAGTAGGAGTCATTTTATGATAAATTGCCTTGTTTGGAGCATAGAATTTGAAAGGGATTTGGATGTAAATTAAATGTTCTCCTTGTGCGGTGCTTGTGACAAAATTGCTGTGGTATAGTGCCGTGGCATCATTTAATTCTGAAATCAATAAAGTATGTGCGTGTCTGTGTGTGTGGCCAGATGTTGCGGCCATGATGCGTAGCAGCAGAACTGTGTAGAAACAGAGGAATATAATGATGGAATGACAGTGCTCTACCAATAGCACTGATATTCACTATTCACAGGTGGAATTCTACAAGCCATTTAACAGCTCATTTGCACCATGTTAGGACTCTTGTGGGAATATGTTTGTTGGATAGAAGGATGTTTGAACTGAATAAAAAGTGGGACTGTGCATTGTGCCAGCGATGCCTTTTAACAAATGACAGTATTTACATATTTGGGGACATAATTATGCTACATATCAACCTGTTGCCGTACGAAAGGACAGTTTGTCTTTCTCAGTTATGGAAAAATAGAAAAGTATATTGTCTTGTTTATATGCCCTGATAACATCCAAATGCCATTTTATGGTAAATATTTAGGGAGTATTAATTGCTAGTGACGTGGAGAATATTGCAACCATCAATGGCCACCAGATTACCGTCAATTCATCTCTTGTTAAACCATCAATGGCCACCAGATTACCGTTAATTGATCTCTTGTTAAACCATCAATGGCCACCAGATTTCCGTTAATTCATCTCTTGTTAAACCATCAATGGCCACCAGATTACCGTTAATTCATCTCTTGTTAAATCATCAATGGCCACCAGATTACTGTTAATTGATCTCTTGTTAAACCATCAATACGGGTTAAATTCACTTGCACAGCTAATCTCAATTGCAACCATTATTGGACACCTCTACCTCTCCCTAAAGCTGATGTCGGTGTTACCTTAGTCCTGCCTGCGACCAAAGTCTCTGAAGATACAGTATGTTCACCCTGTTGATGGGTATTATCAACGGAACCATTTAGTCCTACGTTTTGAGCAGATTAAGTGCAATTCATCGATTTATTTCCGTACAACTGAAATAAAGTATTTTCTCATTTACCACGACAAATCTACTGTAGCAATTTACCCATGTGAATGGAAAACTAATGTTGGTGTAGCCTACTCGTAATATTTGATTTGATTCCAATTTATGTTATCCATTAAATCCAACTGTCTTTAAAATAAAAATGTCTGGTACGGTCATTTCTTATCAAAATCGGGGGTCAACTATTCCTGGTCTGTCCATATTTGAAATGTGTAACAAAAAGTTCATCAGCCTGTCGGTTTCCGATGCTCCTGATAGGTCGATATTTCAATGGGGGCGGGAATAGAGAACCTAGACACAGCTGTCTGGTATCATCATGGAGTCCATGCAGTTAGACACATCACAGAGTATTAGATGTTGTTATTATATTAAAGAGGAGGTTGTGGGTGAGAAAAACCAAAAAGACAAAGTTAGTGTTACAAAGGAATGAGAGTCAGAGTGCCTCCCAACAGGAAGGGCAAAGATGCATGGCCTTCCTCACAAGAACATGACGACAACAACAACAACAACAACAACAACAACATGGATGAATCACAGAGGAGCTGAAGAATTAGGAAGGAGTGTCTGACCTTGACTGACTCCTCCCGCTTTTCTCCGCAGCCGTCCTCAGTAGCACGGCTGATGAAGGATGCAAGGCCACAAGACCAGACTAGACCCAGCACAAAACACACATCGCCCCCTACAGCTGGGGCTGAGGCAATGCAACAACGCCGATAAGCTCTACATCTTCTGCTCACAGATGCATGGATCACAATGTTGAAAGTTGGAACAGACAAGCATAGGAACACACTCCATATGCTACCATGCAACGCCCCACACCCACAAACCCACCCACAAACCATCCACCCTCCACCCCTCAGCCCCCCCCCCCCCCCATCCACGCACACTCCCCCAGCGATAGGACGTGAGAGGGACAGGTTTCCCTGGGCCGTGGTCCCTCCTCTTACCATTGTCCAGTAAGTAAAAGACTGGACTGCAGTGGCTGGCTCTCAGACTGGCCACAGGCTCAGGCATGGAGCGAGGGTCATAGTGAAGGGAGCTTGGGTAGGGAACTGGAATAGGAGATGCAACAGAACACACACTTTTCAGGAGGGAGAAAACAAAACAACATGGGTGAATTGAGATAAAGACAAGCAGGTACATAATAGCAGTTGATTCTGAAGATACCAATATAAACGTGTGTGATAAGGTCAAGGTAAGGCTACCATGCAAACACAACCACGACAACGAAAACAACGACTAATACTGCTACTGCAACGACTACTATGTCTACAACTAATGAAATGTTGTCATTGATGATACAGGTAAAGTAGCACCTGTTGTTAACCTTTATGCTAGGACTTCCCCACAGCCGGTTGTCTAGTCCAGTCACACTCCGGTCAAAATAACCCAACACCCTTCCAACAGAATTCAGGATGAGAGAGTGTTCTTGACGTGTCTATTCCAGACTTGGCTAACAACATGTGCTTCCTTACTGTACTGTAAAATTTGCTCTCTAGCACCTCTCAAACTAATTCTCGTTAGATTCCTTGTGACATAACACAGACGAAATGATGTTTCAAACTTGGTGTGCAGGTGTGTGGTGAACAGTAAGTACATTTAATCCCAGCCACTCTGCTCATTATAGGAGATAAGAACGGCCACATCCAGCCCAGGCAGGTGGCTTCAGCTCCCCGCTCTCCTTTAAGCTCCCCTTTAAACAGCCAGCCTGTGAGCTCAGGGACAGCACCATCACCTCTCCTCTCTTCTCCTGGAGCCTCGCTTTGCCTCTAAATTTATCCTGCTTGGTCAGAGCCACTCTCTGGCATTTCCACTTATTTTGCCCAACCTCACGACTCGCGTCTCGCCCCAGACTACAGGATCTATACTACCATCAGCCACAGCAGCCATCGTGAGCAGAAACCCAGACACAACAAGAGATAGTGACAAAGTAAACAAACAACAACGGGAAGGAGGATATGGCTTCAAAGACGAACATGGGGCCAATTACGGGGCCTAACGGGGGGGGGATGTTTCCCAGTGCGGAGAGGTGAGACGGAAGTAGGAAGGAGGGAGTGAGAGAGAGGAGAGTTGAGACGGGTGATGGTGGATAGTTAATAGGCTGCCTGCCGGGTCTGGGTTTGGCCAGTGGTGGTCACAGCAGGACTGGGGTGTCAGGGCAGGGGGACAGCCAGAGCCAGCCAGGCTCAGGTCACTAATCGCCTCAGAGCTGCTTGGGAGAATAACGACGACAGGATCTCGCCATGAGCCCTCTGCCTCAGGATGGAGATTCTGCCTTTCTCTGCCTGTCATCTGTCCATCTCTTCCTTCCTGCCTCTGATATCCTCTATGTTTCCCACCACTTTTTCTCCAGCCATACCTGTGGCATTCTTTACACACGTCTTCATCCTTCCTTTTCACTGCACCTTTGTAAACACCGCACAGACACACATCACATCCTCATCTCTCTTCCTTCCCGATCTCCACCTGTCTCGCTTTTCTCATCGCTGCAATCAATAAAAGGGATGGGACCAGATAATAGATATAGACCCTGACATATTCCACATAGCTATGCACATTGGTATTCATTCCTTCTAACGGCAAACCACCAACACTGTATCCTCAGGAGACTTGTGGATACATGGCAGGGTCAGCCAGGTCTAAGATCCTATAGACCCAAGAGAAACTGCAGTCAGGGCGAGAGAGATAGCGAGAGAGATGGAAAGATAGAGAGAGAAAGAGAGAGAGGGACAGGGAGAGAGCGGGGGGGAGAGAAAGAGAGAGAGAGAGAGAAAGATGGAAAGAGAGAACGCGAGAGAGAGAGGAAGAGAGGCCTTATATTTACTGGTCCTACTTCCTCCGAATCAGAAGCCATGTTCATTCATAATGCAGAGGCTTATGGCAAATTGATTTCCAAACAGGGCAAAACATTTTTTTTATGGACTCATTAAATATTCACAACAACATGCTCCGGAGTTTAGATTCGCCTCTGGAAATACGTGTGTAAATGACGGGCAGAAAAGATGACGTCAGGAAAAACAAACGAGGCCTCATCAATCCCTGTCGGGGGAAAAGTCAGTGGGAAAAGTTTTTCTTCAGAATGGCTGTGCTTTCACAAACATCCCTCACTCCTTCCCCCCCCCCCCCCACACACACACACACACCACCCCCCTCCATCATTCTCTTTTTTCCCCGAATTCTTTCCATTTCCCAAACACCACACAAAGCATTTCAAGTTATTCACGCTCCACTGACAGGTTTGAGAGTTCAAGTGGATTCTTGCTTCCTGCAAAATAAGATGCTGGTTAAATAGCTGTCTGCTTGAGTACATGCCAATTGACACTTCTTTCTCCGTCCCCTGTCGGTGCGTCAGCACTAAGTGACCCGCGCAGACAGAGCAACGTGTGGCGCTCCTAAGAGGAACACATCAAACACAGTGACATCACCGTAACAGACATTACGGGTCATTGTTGACACCATTAATCAGCCCCCTTCCATACATTCCGTTATAGATTTAATGTCTGGGGCCTGGTGAGAACATTATTTATAGGTTATGATGGCTCTGTCTGGCAAAGTGAGGATTCAAATACTAAGCAAATATTTACACAGAAGAAGAACATTCGTCTAAACTTAAGTTGCTGAGAATCTGCTATCTTAGGCTATGTAAAACAAAATGTACGCAAACACACTCAGACACATGTACGTACACATACTCCCAGTGAAATAAAGATGGCCTTACATCAAGTATAAAGCAAGGCTGTATGGAAACCAAAGCCTAGAGAACACAGCAGGTCTAACAGCACGGCTGGCTTTGTATTCCCATCACACACACATTAGTCCAACAGCAGTATCCCTCCCTCCCTCCCTCCCTCCCTCCTCCCTCCCTCCCTCCCTCCCTCCCTCCCTCCCTCCCTCCCTCCCTCCCTCCCTCCCTCCCTCCCTCCCTCCCTCCCTCCCTCCCTCCTCCCCCTCCCTCCCTCCCTCCCTCCCTCCCTCCCTCCCTCCCTCCCTCCCTCCCTCCCTAGCAGCTGCAGGCAACTGCTCAATGTTTGCTATCCTCCTTTTTCAGTGTAAAAAAGACAAATATTAAACATTTAGCCCCAGCTCCTTCTCAATGCTCATTCTCAGGCACAGCTGGTTTGGTCTGAGCAGAGAGAGGAGAAAGGGAGGGGAGAGGAGGGGAGTGATAAAGAGGAGGAGAAGGGCAGTGGGAAAAATGTAACGCTGTCAAACACACGCGTACGCGCACACACACACAGAAGCCAATTCTCTGATGCACCAGAACAGTCTGGTGCATCTGGCCTGGAGCAAACTCCCTTACTGGCCGACCTACTCGCCCTAACACATCCATCTAGCAAACCTGCAGGCCACTATACCTCTCTCTCTCTTTCTAATTATTTTTCTATTTTTCTAATTATTTTTATTTATATATATATATATATATATATATATACCGAGTATACAAAAGCTCTTTCCATGATAGACTGACCAGGTGATAGCCATGATCCCTTATTGATGTCATTTGTTAAATCCACTTTAATCAGTGTAGATGAAGGAGAGGAGACAAGTTAAAGGAGGATTTTTAAGCCTTGAGACAATTAAGACCTGGATTGTGAATTCAGAGGGTGAATGGAATAGACAATAAATATAAGTGCTTTTGAACGGGGCATGGTAGTAGACGCCAGGCACACCGGTTTGTGTCAAGAACTGCAGTGCTGATGGGTTTTTCACGCTCAACAGTTTCCTTTGTGTAACAAGAATGGTCCACCACCCAAAGGACATCCAGACAACTTGACACAACTTTGGCATTGTATTAGGATCCCCATGAGCTGTTGCAAAAGCAGCAGCTACTCTTCCTGGGGTCCACACAAAACACCACTTCCTGGGGTCCACACAAAACAAAACAACAAGAACAGCTCAAAAACAGAACTACCTAATTTCCCCCCAACATCGGACTCCCCTTAACTTCAGACACTCTCTAGCGCTTGGAGTATTTCATCCCTTCGAGCTCAACATTTAAGTGGACTGGAAAATAATTGTACGTTTCATGTTCTCCACTCATTACCCGTGTTAACTGCACCTGTTCTCCACTCATTACCTGTGTTAACTGCACCTGTTCTCCACTCATTACCTGTGTTAACTGCACCTGTTCTCCACTCATTACCTGTGTTAACTGCACCTGTTCTCCACTCATTACCTGTGTTAACTGCACCTGTTCTCCACTCATTACCTGTGTTAACTGCACCTGTTCTCCACTCATTACCTGTGTTAACTGCACCTGTTCTCCACTCATTACCTGTGTTAACTGCACCTGTTCTCCACTCATTACCTGTGTTAACTGCACCTGTTCTCCACTCATTACCTGTGTTAACTGCACCTGTTTGAACTCGTTAGCTGTATAAAAGACACCTGTCCACACACTCAATCAAACAGACTCCAACCTCTCCACAATGGCCAAGACCAGAGAGCTGTGTAAGGACATCAGGGATAAAATTGTAGACCGGCACAAGGGTGGGATGGGCTACAGGACAATCGGCAAGCAGCTTGGTGAGAAGGCAACAACAGTTGGCGCAATTATTAGAAAATGGAAGAAGTTCAAGATGACGGTCAATCACCCTCGGTCTGGGGCTCCATGCAAGATCTCACCTCGTGGGGCATCAATGATCATGAGGAAGGTGAGGGATCAGCCCAGAACTACACGGCAGGACCTGGTCAATGACCTGAAGAGAGCTGGGACCACAGTCTCAAAGAAAACCATTAGTAACACACTACGCCGTCATGGATTAAAATCCTGCAGCGCACTCAAGGGCCCCCTGCTCAAGCCAGCGCATGTCCAGGCCCGTCTGAAGTTTGCCAATGACAAAAATATGATGAGACAAAATGATGAGACAAAAATAGAGCCAAAATCCCTGCTGCAGTGTGTGCAAACCTGGTCAAGAACTACAGGAAACGTATGATCTCTGTAATTGCAAACAAAGGTTTCTGTACCAAATATTAAGTTCTGCTTTTCTGATGTATCAAATACTTATGTCATGCAATAAAATGCAAATGATTTACTTAAAAATCATACAATGTGATTTTCTGGATTTTTGTTTTAGATTCCATCTCTCACAGTTGAAGTGTACCTATGATAGAAATTACAGACCTCTACATGCTTTGTAAGTAGGGAAACCTGCAAAATCGGCAGTGTATCAAATACTTGTTCTCCCCACTGTATAAACTCAGCAAAAAAAGAAACGTTCCTTTTTCAGGACCCTGTCTTTCAAAGATAATTCGTAAAAATCCAAATAACTTCACAGATCTTCATTGTAAAGGGTTTAAACACTGTTTCCCATGCTTGTTCAATGAACCATAAACAATTAATGAACATGCACTAACAGGTTACAGACAGTAGGCAATTAAGATCACAGTTATGAAAACTTAGGACACTAAAGAGGCCTTTCTACTGACTCTTTAAAACACCGAACAAAAGATGCCCAGGGTCCTTGCTCATCTGCGTGAACGTGCCTTAGGCATGCTGCAAGGAGGCATGAGGACTGCAGATGTAGCCAGGGCAATAAATTGCAATGTCCGTACTGTGAGATGCCTAAGACAGAGCTACGGGGAGACAGGATGGACAGCTGATCGTCCTCGCAGTGGCAGACCATGTGTAACAACACCTGCACAGGATCGGTACATCAAAACATCACACCTGCGGGACAGGTACAGGATGACAACAACCCACCGTCACTAGACCAGACAGGACTGGCAAAACGTGCTCTTCTCTGACGAGTCGCGGTTTTGTCTCACCAGGGGTGATGGTCGGATTCGCGTTTATCGTTGAAGGAATGAGAGTTACACCGAGGCCTGTACTCTGGAGCGTGATTGATTTGGAGGTGGAGGGTCTGTCATGGTCTGGGGCGGTGTGTCACAGCATCATCGGACTGAGCTCATTGTCATTGCAGTGTATGTTACAGGGAAGACATCCTCTTCTCTCATGTGGTACCCTTCCTGCAGACTCAACCTAACATGACCCTCTAGCATGACAATGCCACCAGCCATACTAGTCGTTCTGTGTGTGATTTCCTACAAGACAGGAATGTCAGTGTTCTTTCATGGCCAGCAAAGAGCCCGGACCTCAATTTTGACCCCCCCCCCCCCTTCAGTTTATGTCTCAGTTGTTGAATCTTGTTATGTTCATACAAACATTTACACATGTTACATTTTCTGATAATAAACGCAGCTGACAGTGAAATTACGTTTCTTTTATTGTGTAAAAGAATCGCTGTTTATTGTAAAATTCGACCGAGCGAAAGATCACACATAATTTAACATACAACTAAATTATTCATACTCCTTTCTATGTTAGTATTAAACTGGTATCTACTCAAAACATGAGATTAATCTGTAAAACAAACAATGAGACATTATTTGGTTTCAACCCTGAAGAAGATGTTGGTGAAGAACTATTTTTAAGTGTCTACAGGAGGGCGCACCGGGCTACGCAATGATAAGTTGACAGGAGAGTCATTTTTCTTTACTGGAAGGCTCGTCAACTATCTAGAAACACTTCAGATAAAAGGTTAGTGTCTCTTTTTTGAACAACAACAAAAAGATGGTGTTAGTCCACTGTGCCACCAGGAGGGAGCTAGCATGCCATGTTTTTTAACTCATACAATGCTGTTCATTTGAACCTATTCAAATAAAAAACATTTCAAAAGGAAACAAGCACTCATTAACCTTTTCCCTGTGAGTTCCAAATATCTCAAACAGATTTTTTATTTATTCGTGTGACTGTTCCAAAATGTGATTGTTACTCAACAGGACAGTTAACCCGCCTAGCACGCAAACCAAGGCACGCTGCCTGCTAATTATCTACTGGCTATGTTTCAACTTGTCATTTTTCAAATGATTTTCTAACAAGTTTTATTTTCAAACAGTTTGAATTGAGGTGTGTTCCAAAATCCTCATTAATTCACATAAGAATTAGCCCATTTCACCGTTGTGGACAATTTATGTTTGAGGCTTTACTGAGCCAGACAAACTTCTCCCTTCGAGGAGAGCCCTGGCACTTCTCCAGTGATTCCCCAGATCAAGTATCCAGACATTTGCCCATCTCTAGTCAGAACAGGCACAAACCTTTTTCCTACGGCACATTTTCTGGCTGCCCTTCATTAACTTTATTGTTGTTTCCCTTACAAATAATAACTTTGGACATGTGTGTGCGTTCCTATCAAAGTACGGGCCTATTTTCTGCATATGGTGTTGTCGTTTCTACTGTAGCATTCTTTATGTATGGAGCATAATGTATTTACTGTTTTATTGATGTTTTCAAGTACTGGTGACAAATCATGCATTCCGATTCTTGCGTAGATTATAATGGACACATATGTAAAAAAAAATTGTGAAGGTTGCACTGATTATAATTAGCTAATGCAAAGCTATTTCCCAGATACTTGTGGCGCCATGTTTGTTGGCATCATACAATGCATTCTGGTTGTCACGTAAGTGTCTGTCAGACCAAAGATGTTATAACAAAACGAGGTGAAGGGGAGGTGCACTTGACTGGTTTATGGGGCAACTGGGAACTTTATGGTGCAACTGGGAATTTTCAGGTTGGAAAATTGGAACTCGAGAAAATTGACAGAATTCCCGAGTTCGAATTTCGAGTTAGATGACCGTTCAAATCAATTTTTCCACAGTCAGAGCTTGTTTTTTTTCCTGAGTTCCCAGTTGTCTTGAACACACTAAAGTCAGAAGTCTGAGATTTTCAAATTCCTAGTTCCCAGTTGTTTTGAACGCGGCATCAGATTGTAACTAAGGTACCTCAGGCTTGCCAGCTCTAATTCCACTTTCCAGGTTTATTTAAAAAACAAATGTAGCTTAGAAACTTCTCCTGTGTTTGCCCCCATTTATTGATAAATCCTACACCATAGTAATATTTCCTGCATCATATCCCCCGATAATATCTTCCCCCATTTCTACCCCCCATAGACTTGAAAACCCTCCACACATTAAATGAACCCCCCCACAAAGCCCCCATAAAATGATTTCATCCATATCTGGCAACCCTGTTTAGCTTTCGCGTTACAGTTAGGCTAGGCAGCAGGCTTGTATTTGGGGTGATGCTCTGTGAGAATATAACGTTTTATTTGCTTTGTGATTTGTCAAAAACTGTAAACGACTTGTCAAGTAATGTGCTCCGGTTCTTGTATACACTGTAACAAGTACATTGAAGATTTGTAATATGATGAAAAGTTGCCAAACAAAGTTTGCACAGCCATCTTTGACTTAGACATTTATTTGCTTCTTATAGTGAGTGGCATTCTAGGATTAGGGAGTTTTTGCTTGTCAAACATAAACAAACATGGCTGCCATCATAAAGAATTTAGCGGCTGTTAGCTTAGCTGTTAGGTTGCTAACTTCTGTTTGTTTATTTGTTTTTTTTGTCAGCTCCACCTGTTATTTAGACTGGTTTATGGAACGCGTCTGGTTGAGGATGTGGTCTGTCTGATGCTTGGATGATGAAGGTCACATTTACCTTTTATTTCCCATCAGTACTAAACATTATTTAGATGCTTTTCAGACAACAAGGCTGTTTAGAGGCGTTTGCTGCATCATACGTTCTGTTGCTACTGTCTCAATCACATATTTGCGTTGCGATGCTGCAGGGACCACTGAACAACAATCACAAATATGTGATCGTACGCGTCAAAGGGTTAAATGTCCTGACAATGTTCCAAAGCAATGCAACTATCCTTTCCAAGGACGTTGTGGTAAGGTTGACCATAGAATGCTAAATAACCACGCTCTCACCGAGCTCTAAGAAACATATGGTTTGTTATGTGCTAGCTGGGAACACTTTAAGAAGTATCCTTCCAGGTTGATATGTTAATACAGTTACCATTCACTTCAAGTTAAAGTGATGCCCCAAAGGTAAAGTGTCCATACCCCATTGACAGGTACAGAGTCCATACCCTGAGGCTAGGTTCTTGCCGAAACCGACCGGCATCCCAGTGCGACCTTCAGCTTTGATCAGATGTAACAATCCTGTGAAGTGAGTTGGGTGGAGAGAAAGAGAGTGTGTGTGTGTGTGTGTGTGTGTGTGTGTGTGTGTATGTGTGTGTGGCGTTACCTGAGGTGGGTGACTTGCTTCTCTCGATGTCCATGGATACCTGGTTATCGGAGAGTTCTGTAAGGCCTGTCACAGCCAATCAGATTCCAACAGGATGAGGAGGAGGAGGAGAAGGAGGACGTGGGATAGAGAGAGACTCTTCAGTCATGGTCATATAAAGAAAGCATGGTGATATAACAGACAGTTGACAGTGCCGTAACAGCATCTGTTGCCATGGAGACACAACATACAGTCATCAGTAGCATAACGTTGTCCGTTGCTGAGGCGGACCACTCTGATCCTGACGCAACACACAAGATTCAGGAAGTTTTCCCCCCATACATGATGATCATTTATACCACAGCATTGTTTAATACAGGATTCTGATTGGCTAGAAAGGCATTCTATAGCGTGCGTCAATTTCAGATATATAGATATTGGACACCTCTGAAGTAGTCCCATCTTCCTTTTCTTTACTTATACAGTGGTCTGCAGAGGCCACACAGCTCAATATAGCTTTACTTATACAGTGGTCTGCAGAGGCCACACATCTCAATATAGCTTTACTTATACAGTGGTCTGCAGAGGCCACACAGCTCAATATAGCTTTACTTATACAGTGGTCTGCAGAGGCCACACATCTCAATATAGCTTTACTTATACAGTGGTCTGCAGAGGCCACACAGCTCAATATAGCTTTACTTATACAGTGGTCTGCAAAGGCCACACAGCTCAATATAGCTTTACTTATACAGTGGTCTGCAGAGGCCACACATCTCAATATAGCTTTACTTATACAGTGGTCTGCAGAGGCCACACAGCTCAATATAGCTTTACTTATACAGTGGTCTGCAGAGGCCACACAGCTCAATATAGCTTTACTTATACAGTGGTCTGCAGAGGCCACACATCTCAATATAGCTTTACTTATACAGTGGTCTGCAGAGGCCACACAGCTCAATATAGCTTTACTTATACCGTGGTCTGCAGAGGCCACACATCTCAATATAGCTTTACTTATACAGTGGTCTGCAGAGGCCACACATCTCAATATAGCTTTACTTATACAGTGGTCTGCAGAGGCCACACATCTCAATATAGCTTTACTTATACAGTGGTCTGCAGAGGCCACACATCTCAATATAGCTTTACATATACAGTGGTCTGCAGAGGCCACACAGCTCAATATAGCTTTACTTATACAGTGGTCTGCAGAGGCCACACATCTCAATATAGCTTTACATATACAGTGGTCTGCAGAGGCCACACCTCTCAATATAGCTTTACTTATACAGTGGTCTACAGAGGCCACACAGCTCAATATAGCTTTACATATACCGTGGTCTACAGAGGCCACACAGCTCAATATAGCTTTACTTATACAGTGGTCTGCAGAGGCCACACAGCTCAATATAGCTTTACATATACCGTGGTCTACAGAGGCCACACAGCTCAATATAGCTTTACATATACCGTGGTCTACAGAGGTTACACAGCTCAATATAGCTTTACTTATACAGTGGTCTGCAGAGGCCACACAGCTCAATATAGCTTTACATATACCGTGGTCTACAGAGGCCACACAGCTCAATATAGCTTTACTTATACAGTGGTCTGCAGAGGCCACACAGCTCAATATAGCTTTACATATACCGTGGTCTACAGAGGTTACACAGCTCAATATAGCTTTACTTATACCGTGGTCTGCAGAGGCCACACATCTCAATATAGCTTTACTTATACAGTGGTCTGCAGAGGCCACACAGCTCAATATAGCTTTACTTATACCGTGGTCTGCAGAGGCCACACAGCTCAATATAGCTTTACTTATACCGTGGTCTGCAGAGGCCACACAGCTCAAAATAGCTATAGCTAAAAGTTCAATGTGAATCATTTCAGTCTGTGTTGAAGCTCAGGATCAGCTTAGTTCACTACCAGCATGTACGGCAATGAACACCACATGACATGAGGCCTGCACTGCAGAGTTTGGCTGAGTATTCAGCCCGAGGCCTGATGTCAGCGCATCAGATATGACCCAACTCAATCATTGTCATTGTTTGCTCTTCAATGAATCACATTGATTTTATAAAGCCATTTTTACATCAGCACTTGTCACAAAGTACTTTACAGATACCCAGCCTATAACCCCAAAGAGCTTTACAGAAACCCAGCCTATAACCCCAAAGAGCTTTACAGATACCCAGCCTATAACCCCAAAGAGCTTTACAGATACCCAGCCTATAACCCCAAAGAGCTTTACAGATACCCAGCCTATAACCCCAAAGAGCTTTATAGAAACCCAGCCTATAACCCCAAAGAGCTTTACAGAAACCCAGCCTATAACCCCAAAGAGCTTTACAGATACCCAGCCTATAACCCCAAAGAGCTTTACAGATACCCAGCCTATAACCCCAAAGAGCTTTACAGATACCCAGCCTATAACCCCAAAGAGCTTTACAGATACCCAGCCTATAACCCCAAAGAGCTTTACAGATACCCAGCCTATAACCCCAAAGAGCTTTACAGATACCCAGCCTATAACCCCAAAGAGCTTTACAGATACCCAGCCTATAACCCCAAAGAGCTTTACAGATACCCAGCCTATAACCCCAAAGAGCTTTACAGATACCCAGCCTATAACCCCAAAGAGCAAGCAATGCAGAGGCAGATGCACAGTGGCTAGGAAAAACTCCTTATGATGCAGGAACCTAGGAAGAATCTTAGAGAGGAACCAGGCTTAGAGGGGTTGGGCCTACATTGCCCTTTGATTGACATCTGAACGTTAAAGTAATGACAAATGTATTTAAACATACTGTATGCAGCACAAGCCTCATTCAAACAGATACACACAGATGATAAAGAGACGAAGACCTCGTCGCAGCGCGATCAAGTTGATCTTAAAGCTAGTAAAAAACAAAAATCTCATGTGAAATCTAAACTGGAGTCTTTTACTGAAACTTTCAGTTGAATGTCTTGAAATTCGGAAAACGTGCACTGTTCTAACTGAGTAACTGTGCTGGGACAAAACTCAGTGTTTTAATACATTTTTGACTCTGATCAACCATAGGGAAACAAAAGCCTGAAATGTTTAATTTGAAGTAATTCATCAAATGAATGCTTGGTTCTTGAAGTTGTGAAAAAAAAACAAAGTCAATTTTGATTCAATGTCCCAAATCATTTATTAATAAAGAAAAACTTTTACTCGGCTCATCCACATAGTAGTTATATGATGTCTGGATGTCTATGTCATGATTGAAAGTTTACTCACGCAAATCTCTGTGCTGCATTTACAATGTATACAGTGTCATGGCTTTTTGACATTTAGCCACTTCATAAAAGGGGACCCTTGGCAAAAGGACATACTATATATTGACATAACTGGAATATGATTAAATAATTCATAGGTTTTGATAAAGCACTGGCATTTGATTCAATACTGTCTGTGCCACTGGGATTTGTTTCAGAGCTGTTTCAGAAACAATCAATGTCATTCCAATCATCTCTCCAGTACGTCCCCTTGCCATAATCCTTTTGCGTCTCTGTTCCCTTGGTCCCTTCTTCCCTTGTCCCCTTGTGTCCCTCCCCAGTCTCCTTGCCTTGAGGATGGCCTGACTTACTCTGATAGGACGTACGGATCCTTTTCTTTGAATCTGAATAAAAGTGAGACAGGCCACGCATGCAAAAGTCTGCAGGCAGGCCCACATGCCCACACCAGCAGCCACAGTCACCAAAAGAGAGGGATGAGGAGGAGGGAGAGAGAGAAGAACACAAAGGCCCAGAGTGAAAAATAAAGTGAAGGCAAGCAGCAACCCAGTTAGTGTAAAGGAGAACAGAGCAACCCAGGTTCCAACCCCAAACAGTAACTGACCCTACTTATCCCAAAATGAAAAAGCATTGTACAGGAATAGACAGAAACCTAGTAGTATGGGGGAGAATAAGGACAAACCCAGTCCACCTTCCCAATGTCCAATTAGCATTACTTGTGCAACTTGCTGATTGGGCAAAGTTGATGACAATTGTATTTCTGGAAAAGCATTGTTTATCAATTGGAATTGAGTGTAAGAAAAGTGCAACACTGCAATAAAACCAACACTAAAACGTCTTCTTATGTGAGATGAAAACACATATAGTCCTATTCACATAGACATGTGGTCGGGACAACAGCTAAAGGACAGCGTACTCAGTGTTTGCATGTTTTTATTCGCTTAACCTTTATTTGACTATGCAGATAAGCAACGTGAACGTGAGTTAAGCTGGCCATTACTGAAAAGGAGAAAAGTAGCAACTTCAGGGGCGAGAGCAGCCCTTTCTACCCCTCTCTTTTCTCTCTTCTAAAAGAGACTGATTGATCTGACTAAGGCTACCCTGGGAGACTTCACTGAAGCAGAGAAAAGTCCCGTCGCTCTATAAAAGCTCTTGCGCAACACCAAAGGAGAGAAGGACTCAAAGCCCAGAGTCATCCTCCTCCTACCTCCACCGCTGCCAAACAAAGTCCTGAATACATGGAAGGCTTCTTCAGGTATACTTGTGGGAGTTTTCACAAGATAAAAAAGCCTTTCCAAGAGCGCGAGGAGGGTTTAAAACGTACATTAAACTGTCCTTCAGGAAAACAATACAAAGGTTATGCCTCCGAAGTTATTCTCAACCTTTTCTCTACTTTTAAGTTCTTGTGGGTTTTCCTCAGAAAATGGACCGACGGCGAGAGCACTGCATCTGTGTTTGTCTATGGGTCTGCAGGCATGTGCATACGCATGTGTGTGTAGTGGGAGGGTGGAGCAGGCGAGGAGGAGTGATGTATTCACAGGGTGTACCTGCACCGGTTGAGATTAGAAGTACTCAGAAGGGTGTCAGTCTCAGGAAAGCTTCTGTGAATTATCTTAGAGAAGTGCTGAAGCCGGACTAACAGAAAGAACCACAACATGCACATGATGCTCCCGCGGAATGCAGCCTGTCACATGCACCTCACGTGGCTGTTGGTGAACAGTTGTGTGTGTTTTTTAAATGTTGCACATGTACTGTATGTGTGTCTGTATGTCTGTACTGTAGGGATACAGAGAGGTTAGGAAAAGAGACAGGAACGAGAAAGAATGGACAGATAAGATCGAGAGACAGAATTGGAGACTAAGGTCATAACGAATGCAAAAGAAAAGGTGTGTGAGAGAGAGAGGGACAGAGAGAGAGAGAATTGTTGATACAGTGCATTCGGAAAGTATTCAGACCACTTTTTACACATTTTGTTACGTTACATAAGTATTCAGACCCATTACTCAGTACTTTGTTGAAGAACCTTTGGCAGTGATTACAGCCTTGAGACTTCTTGGGTATGATGCTACAAGCTTGATACACCTGTATTTTGGGAGTTTCTCCCATTCTTCTCTGCAGATCCTCTCAAGCTCTGTCAGGTTGGATGGGGAGCATTGCTGCACAGCTATTTTCAGGTCCCTCCAGAGCTGTTCGATCGGGTTCAAGTCTGGGCTCTGGCTGTGCCACTCAAGGACATTCAGAGACTTTCCCAAAACCACTCCTGCGTTGTCTTGACTGTGTGCTTAGGGTTGTTGTCCTGTTGGAAGGTGAACCTTTGCCCCAGTCTGAGGTCCTGAGCGCTCTGGAGCAGGTTTTCATCATGGATCTCTCTGTACTTTGCTCCGTTCATCTTTCCCTCAAGCTTGACTAGTCTCCCATTCCCTGCCGCTGAAAAACATCCCCACAGCATGATGCTGCCACCACCATGCTTCACCGTAGGGATGGTGCCAGGGTTCCTCCAGGTGTGACGCTTGACATTCAGGCCAAAGAGTTCAATCTTGGTTTCATCAGACCAGAGAATCTTGTTTCTCATGGTCTGAGAGTCCTTTAGGTGCTAATGGAAAACTCCAAGCGGGCTGTCATGTACCTTTTACTGAGGAGTGGCTTCCATCTGGCCACTACCATAAAGGCCTGATTGGTGAGGTGCTGCAGAGATGGTTGTCCTTCTGGAAGATTCTCCCATCTCCACAGAGGAACTCTGGAGCTCTGTCAGAGTGACCATTGGGTTCTTGGTCACTTCCCTGGCCAAGGCCCTTTTCTCCAATTGCTCAGGTTGCCCGGGCGGACAGATTCTAGGAAGAGTCTTGGTGATTCCAAACTTTTTCATTTAAGAATGATGGAGGTCACTGTGTTCTTGAGGACCTTCAAAGCTGCAAAAATATTTTGGTAGCTTTTCCCAGATCTGTGCCTCGACACAATCCTGTCTCGCAGCTCTACGGACAATTCCTTCTACCTCATGGCTTGGTTTTTGCTCTGACGTGCACTGTCAACTGTGGGAACTTCTATAGACAGGTGTTTGCCTTTCCAAATCATGTCCAATCAATTGAATTTACCACAGGTGGACTCCAATCAAGTTGGAGAAACATCTCAAGGATGATCAATGGAAACAGGGTGCAACTGAGTCTCATAGCAAAGGGTCTGAATAGTTAAGTAAATAAGCTATTCCTGTTTTTGTTTTTTTTATACATTTGCAAACATGTCTAAAAACCTGTTTTGCTTCGTCATTATGGGATATTCTGTGTCGATTGCCAAGCAAAAAAAATATTTGATCAATTTTAGAACAGGGCAGTAAGGTAACAAGATCTTGAAATAGTCAAGGGGTCTGCATACTTCCTGAATGCACTGTATGTCTGTGTGCGCAAACATACCAATACATGTGTTTATGTTAATGTGCATATGAGTTTGTATGTGTGTGTGTGTGTGTGTGTGTGTGTGTGTGTGTGTGTGTGTGTGTGTGTGTGTATGGAACACGGGGTGTGGGTGTTCCCCTACCTGAGGTGGACTGTCTGTTCTTGCGTGGGGAGCGTGTGAGTCGTTGGTAGGGGTCTGCGGCTCCGTACAGGTCCAGTGTGCCCATACACATCAGGATCGTCTTCTGAAGGAAGTCCACCACCGTTAGACCATTACAGTTCCCAAACGCTAGGCTGACACACACACACACACACACACACACACACACACACACACACACACACACACACACACACACACACACACACACACACACACACACACACACACACACACACACACACACACAGGAGAAGAGAGTGAGAACCAGCCACTACCTAGTTAGTGTGAACCTGAAGGGAGAAAACGAAGAGAGAAACCTGAGGTTCGAAACCCATAGCCTGAAGAATAATTCCTATCTATAGTATAATACACTTTACCAGAAGCTCGTCTGTTCAGGAAACACACCAACAAAAATACGAGGCATCTTTTCCCATACATACATTATTCAGAGATCACAGAATCAGAGATTACATCAGGGATTCTTACACATGGAATCACTGAAAATGGAAAGTGGTAAGTTTCCCCCACAATTCCCTGTATTGTGGCAACAACATCCCTGTGTACTGAGAAGCATGATGACCAGCATACCAATACTACATTGCCAATCAACAGCCTGAAATACTGTAGGAATACTTTGGCGGGTCTATATTATATTTGTCCCAATTCACACATGTACAAGTGTGTATTAATACACAGGTGGATTGGATATCTTCTTTTTGCATATCCCAACTCAGAGAGTGGGTTCACGGCCAGGCTCTGCCATTATCAAAGGGGACCCTGGAGCAATTAGAGTTAAGTGCCTTGCTCAAGGGCACATCGCCAGACTTTTCACCTTGTTGGCGCAGGGACTCAAACCAGCAACCGGAAACCCAACGTTCTAACGGCGAGACTACCTGTCATTCCAGATCCAGAAAACAACTTCAGCATGCGACCAACGTTACAATGTCCACACTAGAACCAACATCCCTTGTAATCCGGCTCAATATATTGCTTCTAAATACCACTGTAACATATCCCCAGGGTGTGTGTGTTGAGTGTAGGCCTAAAAGCGCCTGGGGAAGACACACGGAAGAGATGACTCAAACACACTTGAAAATGTTAATAGCTTCTCAGGGGTAAGGTTCGTGACCTTTTCCGTGTATTCCACCAGTAATGTAGACTCTTTTTTTTTAAAGAACTGCGAATTTATCAGATTTTTCGACCAACTCTGCCATTCAGAACAGAAGTTTGTAAATGGCCTTGAGGCTGTCTATTGATTAACTGTAGAGAAAGAGCCAACAAAGATTCTCTCCTCTGTCAAAGCAGGTTATCTTCCCAGCAAACCACACAAGCTGCATTTTCTACCTTTTAATCATGTTTTACTGATTACCGTTTCCCTCTGCTACACTTGAATCATAGATGGGAACTGAGTGTTATGAAAAATGTATCCGGGTGAGGCAGAAAAATAACATTCATTTCATGCTGTGTATTTAGACAAATACTTTATTCCATTTATTAGAAAATAGTAGCTGGGCTGATGAATAAAACAGTGTTTCGCTTGAGAGGTGGAAAATGAGAAGGATATGATGTGAATCACTTTGAAGACAAAAGAAGCCTGACAACAATCAAGAGGCGCAGCTCAGACAGAGAGAGAGAGACAAAGAGGGAGAGATGGAGAGAGTGAGGGGGAGTGGGGGGGGTAAAAAAAGATGGATTGTGTGATACAGATAGACAGAGAGAAAGAAAGACAGAGAGCGATAGAGGGAAAGGGGAGGCGGGAACATGAAAGAGCAGGGAACAGAAATTCAGTGGAGGGGGAGAGATGAAGCGAGAGCTGGAGAAAGAGAGTGAGAGATGGATGGTGTGAGCGTGGAAGTGAAAGGTAGTCAGGGCACTGAGACACATAGCGAGTACAGGGTCACTCACAGGCCGTAGGCAGAGTTGATGTCCAGGCTGGTGATCTGCTGGGGGGGCTCTCCATCCACCCACTGCAGCTGCACCACCATCTCAGCCTGGTACCCCGGGGGCATCCGCACTGGACGACTCTTCACCCTGACATACAGAGCAGGACGGGGAGGGTGAGGATGGAGGGAAAGGGGGAAGGAGGAGGGGAGAACGGGAGAGGTAGAGATAGAAAGAGAGTTGAAGGAGATTGTTAAGAGCGAGGGGAGCTTGAGAGTTAGAAGGAGAAAGGGAGAGATTGGACGTGTGATGCATATCGATTCACTCGTCCGGACGCCGTTGTTCAATATATCGTCTGCATTTTCTGAGGAACTCTGCGTAAATCGGGTTTTTCCAGTGGAGCCAGTTGAGATGGCTGACAGGAGTGACTCACTTGAGGCAGGGGAGGCTGTCCTGTGTGCCACTGCCAGGGCTACCGGGTGGCTGGGGGGAGTGGGAACTGGGATCCGAGAAACACGGGTTGTTCTCTGCCTCTGACGGGGAGATGACGTCCTCTGGATCAAACTGCAGGCGCACCTCTAGTGACTGTCAAACACATGCACACACACATAGATGCAGAGATTTGCTGGGACTGATACAATAAGCATACTCATTGGCATACCTCACTAAACAAGTCAACTAACCCTCAAGCCCTTTATACGTTAAAATCAGGTGTTCTGGTGGTAAAACAACTGTGGGATGTGAAATGACTTGGGAAGCGGGTTTGGAAACTTCTCTCATCCACTCACCACTATCTGCGTGTTGGCGTCGTGTTTGCTGAACCGGTAGAGAATGACGTGGGCAGAAATGCCCACCACACAGAAGAGACGGCTATGTGGGCACCAGCTGACCATCTGAACGGCGTAGGGGTCCTCCTCTACCAGCTCGCCCGCCCGACCCTCTCCCGCCTTGGGCTTCTCAAACACCTTGGACGTCTTCAGCTTGTACAGCATCTGCAGTGTAACTGGTCACACAAGACAGGGAGGTATATAGATTGCGGTCCTACTTTTGACCAGGGCCTAAAGGGAATAGGGTTTACAGTATATGTAAAAATCCAAATAACTTCACAGATCTTCATTGTAAAGGGTTTAAACACTGTTTCCCATGCTTGTTCAATGACCCATAAACAATTAATGAACATGTACCTGTGGAACGGTTGTACCTGTGAAAGCGTAGGACACTAAAGAGGCCTTTCTACGGACTCTGAAAAACACCAAAAGAAAGATGCCCAGGGTCCCTGCTCATCTGCGTGAACGTGCCTTAGGCATGCTGCAAGGAGGCATGAGGACAGCAGATGTGGCCAGGGCAATACATTGCAATGTCCGTACTGTGAGAAGCCTATGACAGCGCTATAGGGAGACAGGACGGACAGCTGATCGTCCTCGCAGTGGCAGACCACGTGTAACAACACCTGCACAGGATCTGTACATCCGAACATCACACCTGCGGGACAGGTACAGGATGACAACAACCCACCGTCACTAGACCAGACAGGACTGGCAAGAAGTGCTCTTCTCTGATGAGTCGCGGTTTTGTCTCACCAGGGGTGATGGTCGGATTCGCATTTATTGTCGAAGGAATGAGCGTTACACTGAGGCCTGTACTCTGGAGTGTGATCGATTTGGAGGTGGAGGGTCCGTCATGGTCTGGGGCAGTGTGTCACAGCATCATCAGACTGAGCTTGTTGTCATTGCAACAATCTCAATGCTGTGTGTTACAGGGAAGACAACCTCCTCCCTCATGTGGTACTCTTCCTGCAGGCTCATCCTGACATGACCCTCTAGCATGACAATGCCACCAGCCATACTGCTCGTCCTGTGTGTGATTTCCAGCAAGACAGGAATGTCAGTATTCTGCCATGGCCAGCAAAGACCCCGGATCTCAATCCCATCGAGCACATCTGGGACCTGTTGGATTGGAGGGTGAGGGCTAGGGCCATTCCCCCCAGAAATGTCTGGGACCTTGCAGGTGCCTTGGTGGAAGAGTGGGATAACATCTCACAGCAATAACTGGCAAATCTGGTGCCGTCCATGAGGAAATGCACTGCAGTACTTCATGCAGCTGGTGGCCACACCAGATAATGACTGATACTTTTGATTTTGACACCCCCTTTGTTCAGTGACACATTATTCCATTTCTGTTAGTCATATGTCTGTGGAACTTGTTCAGTTTATGTCTCAGTTGTTGAATCTCGTTATGTTCATACAAATATTTATACATGTTAAGTTTGCTGAAAATAAACGCAGTTGACAGTGAGAGGACGTTTATAAATGGATGAATTTAGTTATTATGGGGCGACGGATAGCCTAGCGGTAATAGCATTGGGCCAGTAACCGAATTCCTGCGCTGACTAGGTGAAAAATCTGCAGATCTGCCCTTGAGCAAGGCACTTAACCCTAATTGCGCCAGGGTCGCTGTCAATAATGGCTGATCCCTGGCCATGACCCACACTCTCCGAGGGTGTCTCAGGGGTGTCGGAAAGGCAAACAAAAATACACTTCCACTTCGCACTTGTACAGGTCATCCATACGCGAAACAGGACAAGAGTAAGCACCGACCTACTTGACTTTACTTTACTCTACTACCACCACGTTATGTAATCGTACACGACACGTGTTAGAGATTATTGCCAACATTCAGCGTAAGAAAGGGTGGAGGGAGAGAACTTACTAGCAGAGGCGTCCCAAAACTTTACGGTTCCGTCTGCGTGTCTGCAGAAAGGATCAAAGACAGGGAAAGAGGTCAGGAGGTCAGTTTCTAATACTGTAGCAGAATGAAACATTTCCGCTCTAATGCTTCTACCGATGATAAACACCAGAGGAAAACTTTACTACATCCTGTCCGAATAAGTAGAACCAGTGACTCAATGTTTGTTCACACCTACTGGGAACAGATGTCAATTCTACGAGTATTCCACATTGGTTCCAGGTCCTTTCATTGAAATGACGTGGAAACGACGTTGTTTCAACGAGTGTGTGCCCAGTGGCCAAGCTTTAAATAAAAAATTAAAAAAGTCTCCCTCCAACAGCATGGAACCCACTGACTTACCCTGTGACGATGATCTCTGGGTAGGTCTGTGAGCCTAGTGTCCATGTCCCACCGCTCACTGGCCACTCCTGTCATCAATTAAACAGGTGGTCATGGATTGTAAGAAACAGCAGGTCATGAACTGAAAAATGCAGGACGTAATTGAATTTTTTTGTTTGTTGCTTCAGCCATCTTGTCATTGTCTGACCTATGACCTGTAGCGTACCTTGTGGCTGTAGCCAGTCTTCTTCTGCTTGGCCCCTATGGAGTAGAGGATGGGGATGATGTCAGGAGGGCACTCAGCGAAGTAAGCCGTACAGGTGACAGGAGACTCGTGGATGTCCATTGGGTAGGGGTTCTCAAAGATGGGGAAGCTGCAGAAGGGAGAGGGAACTGTTATGGCGTGCATGTAGAGTTCTCACAAGGGAGACGTGGACGTATGTGACTGCTAGAGAACGTTATCACCAAAATATCTAAATAGCAAATAAGCAAAAGGTACACTGCTCTGAGTATTGCAGTTCATGTACACTGAGTGGACAAAACATTAAGAACACCTTCCTGATATTGAGTTGACCTCAGAACAGCCTCAATTGGTTGGGGCGTGGACTCTACAAGGTGTCGAAAGCGTTCCACAGGGATGCTGGCCCCATGTTGACTCCAACACTTCCCACAGTTGTGTTAAGTTGGCTGGATGTCCTTTGGGTGTTACTTTAGACCATTCTTGACACACACGGGAAACTGTTGAGCGTGGAAAACACAGCAGCGTTGCATCTATCCCACTAGTGGTGTGGGGGCTGTGCATTGGCAAAGTGGGTGGGGTTATATCCTTCCTGTTTGGCCCTGTCCGGAGGTGTCCTCGGATGGGGCCACAGTGTCTCCTGACCCCTCCTTTCTCAGCCTCCAGTATTTATGCTGCAGTCTTTTATGTGTCGGGGGGCTAGGGTCAGTTTGTTATATCTGGAGTACTTCTCCTGTCCTATTCGGTGTCCTGTGTGAATTTAAGTGTGCTCTCTCTAATTCTCTCTTTCTCTCTTTCTTTCCCTCTCTCGGAGGACCTGAGCCCTAGGACCATGTCTCAGGACTACCTGGCATGATGACTCCTTGCTGTCCCCAGTCCACCTGGCCGTGCTGCTGCTCCAGTTTCAACTGTTCTGCCTTATTATTATTGGACCATGCTGGTCATTTATGAACATTTGAACATCTTGGCCATGTTCTGATATAATCTCCACCCGGCACAGCCAGAAGAGGACTGGCCACCCCACATAGCCTGGTTCCTCTCTAGGTTTCTTCCTAGGTTTTGGCCTTTCTAGGGAGTTTTTCCTAGCCACCGTGTTTCTACACCTGCATTGCTTGCTGTTTGGGGTTTTAGTCTGGGTTTCTGTACAGCACTTTGAGATATCAGCTGATGTACGAAGGGCTATATAAATACATTTGATTTGATTTGAGCTCTTGACACAAACCGGTGCGCCAGGCACCCACTACTCCTCCCTTCATCGACACTGATTGAAGTGGATTTAACAGGTGACATCAATAAGGGATCCTCGCGTTCACCTGGATTCATAGAAAGAGCAGGTGTTCCTAATGTTTTGTAGTGTATATTTAATGGGTATTTTTTCCCGGGCGATAACCTCACCCAGGTCACCCCTTAAGTTCTTCCCAGCACCTTATGGTCCAATTAGTGTTTCTTATCAACATCCTTATAATGTTAACACATCTACTGATAACTAGCTTGGACATCCCTGTCCCTCCTTCAGCTCCCTCCATCATAGGGCTGATGTATCATCGGCAGAGAGTGTCAAGGAGGCTATTTTAAGAAGAGCAGTCTTTGTCCTGCTTCCTGAGTGATGATGACACGTTAGTGACAGACAGCTGACCGGAGTGGCAGTGGACTAAGGTTCTCTCAAGGCGATGTGACACATTTGGGTGGATGTGTGTTGTGTGTGTGTGTCTGTGTGCGTTTATTTTCTTTGTTTTAATGGCCATCTGTGACCCTCTCTCTTAATCAGCCAATGGAATGTGCCGACAGTGTGTCTATGTTTAAATCCATTTGATGCTGTTTGGGACTCTTATAGCTGTTACGTGGTGTTAGAGGGCTGTTACCCCTCCTGTCACATCGAGTCACATCAGGAGGTGACAGTCTGCTCCCCTCTGGACCACAGCAGGACACCTCACTGCAGGAAGGTGTGTGTGTGTGTGTGTGTGTGTGTCTGAGTGTGCGTGTGTGCCGTACATACTTGCTCTGTGTCAGATCCACCACGATGAAGTCCTTTTCTAAAAGCACAACCACTGCATAAGGATCCTGGACCTCTGTAGACAGTCACATAGATACGCAGAGTAGTGAATTACATCCATACACAGAACCAATAGATGTAGTAGACGCAGGGAACGTAATACTGTGGGAATCCTTCACTCCAATACTTCAAATAGAAATGTAAATATATGAATGGGTGCCGTGTGTGTGCGCGAGCGTGTGTACTTTGTACTGAAGGCCCTGTTCCTCTGCTCTCCCAGGTTTGTGACAGAGAGAGAGCAGATATAGTAATTTAAGGCCTTACAGAGGCACTCATTGCCATCACACCTTTTACTCAAATTAGACTAATTATCATGGGGAGAGAGAGAGAGAGAGAGAGAGAGAGAGAGAGAGAGAGAGAGAGAGAGAAACAGCACGTCCAGTGAACAGGTGAACAGGTCAGGGGGGCTTTTACTCAATCCTTCAAACCCAATCTACTGACCCCCCATCCCTTCTCTCACCGTTGGAGTATGGGGTGTCACAGAGCACTAGGAACTCTACGATAGGGTGGTCCATCTCCAGCACTGTGATGGCCTTGCCGTGCATGATGGTCAGGGTGGGCCTCCTTCCACCGGACTTGTCATATGACAGACCCCCAGAGAAGATGACATAGGGCTCACTGCTGTGGAAACAAAGACAAACAGGTCTTAATGACTGACATTATTGTGATCATATGTCAATATCATGACGGAGTGATCAAGTGTCGCTATGGAATCCAGGAAATATTCAATGTCGGTATAACATAGGATGATTGGTCACGAGAGCGTTCGCGAACTTGTCACACAATAGACGGACAGTAAGCTGTCATGGATGATCATGAAAAACATCATGTCCTGTTTACGACAGACAGCTGATGGTTCGCTGACACACCATCCAAGCTAAGCCTTCCCAACAAATTTAACCATGAGACTACGAGAAACATCACAGTGTCTAAAAGAAGTGAAAGATTTAATCAGACCTACAGTATAATATAGATACTTCATGGAGGAATATAAAAAATTCACATGGCAGGATAACGATGTACAGTATATTTCAGCCAATGGTGCCCTTCCTTCCCACAGGGCTGCTTGGCATAATTCTTCCTGTCTGTCTCAGTGAGTCCACGGGAACAGAGAGAGACAGTGAGCCCACAGCCCACAGAATGACTGGGAATGTTTTTGTCTGGTCTGGGCCAGACTAACACAACCGCTCAAGGGCACAGCGGTCATCAGAGACAACCACCCACGGTCACAACGGGTGTCATTATCAGACACAATCCACCCACGGTCATGATGACCGTCAGACACAACCACCCACGGACCTGACGGTCACACTGGTCATCAAACACAAGCACACACGGTCTCACGGTCACAATGACCATCAGACACAAGCACACACGGTCTCACGGTCACAATGACCATCAGACACAAGCACACACGGTCTCACGGTCACAATGACCATCAGACACAACCACACACGGTCTCACGGTCACAATGACCATCAGACACAAGCACACACGGTCTCACGGTCACAATGACCATCAGACACAAGCACACACGGTCTCACGGTCACAATGACCATCAGACACAAGCACACACGGTCTCACGGTCACAATGACCATCAGACACAACCACACACGGTCTCACGGTCACAATGACCATCAGACACAACCACACATGGTCTCACGGTCACAATGACCATCAGACACAAGCACACACGGTCACGGTCACAATGACCATCAGACACAACCACACACGGTCTCACGGTCACAATGACCATCAGACACAAGCACACACGGTCTCACGGTCACAATGACCATCAGACACAAGCACACACGGTCTCACGGTCACAATGACCATCAGACACAAGCACACACGGTCTCACGGTCACAATGACCATCAGACACAAGCACACACGGTCTCACGGTCACAATGACCATCAGACACAAGCACACACGGTCTCACGGTCACAATGACCATCAGACACAACCACACACGGTCTCACGGTCACAATGACCATCAGACACAACCACACACGGTCTCACGGTCACAATGACCATCAGACACAAGCACACACGGTCTCACGGTCACAATGACCATCAGACACAAGCACACACGGTCTCACGGTCACAATGACCATCAGACACAAGCACACACGGTCTCACGGTCACAATGACCATCAAACACAAGCACACACGGTCTCACGGTCACAATGACCATCAGACACAACCACCCACGGTCACGGTCACAATGACCATCAGACACAACCACCCACGGTCACGGTCACAATGACCATCAGACACAACCACTGGCGGTCCTCCAGATCAGACACAACCACAAACCGTCACGGTCACAAAGACCATCAGACACAACCACCCACGGCCACGGTCACAATGACCATCAGCCACAACCACCCACGGTAAAAATTACCATCAGACATAAACCACCCACGGTAACAATGACCATCAGACACAACCACCCACGGCCACAGTCACAAAGACCATCAGACACAACCACCCACGGCCACAGTCACAAAGACCATCAGACACAACCACCCACGGCCACAGTCACAAAGACCATCAGACACAACCACCCACGGTAACAATGACCATCAGACATAAACGACCCACGGTAACAATGACCATCAGACATAAACCACCCACGGTCACGGTCACAATGACCATCAGACACAACCACAAACTGTCACGGTCACAAAGACCATCAGACACAAACCAGCCACGGTCACAATGACCATCAGACACAAACCACCCACAGTCACGGTCACAATGATCAATCAGACACAAACCACCCACAGTCACGGTCACAATGACCATCAGACACAAACCACCCACGGTCACGGTCACGGTCACAATGACCATCAGACACAAACCACCCACAGTCACAGTCACAATGATCAATCAGACACAAACCACCCACGGTCATGGTCACAATGACCATCAGACACAAACCACCCACGGTCACGGTCACAATGACCACCAGACACAAACCACCCACGGTCACGGTCACAATGACCAATCAGACACAAACCACCCACGGTCACGGTCACAATGACCATCAGACACAAACCACCCACAGTCACGGTCACAATGATCAATCAGACACAAACCACCCACGGTCACAGTCACAATGACCAATCAGACACAAACCACCCACGGTCACGGTCACAATGACCAATCAGACACAAACCACCCACAGTCACGGTCACAATGATCAATCAGACACAAACCACCCACGGTCACGGTCACAATGACCAATCAGACACAAACCACCCACGGTCACGGTCACAATGACCAATCAGACACAAACCACCCACAGTCACGGTCACAATGATCAATCAGACACAAACCACCCACGGTCACAGTCACAATGACCAATCAGACACAAACCACCCACGGTCACGGTCACAATGACCATCAGACACAAACCACCCATGGTCACAATGGCCATAAGATAACAACCCCCCCCCCCCTTCAAAGTCAGGGTCATGGCCGTGAGTAACAAGAGCGTTGTGCTGTTTTCTCTCAGCATTACAAAGCGTGGTCACACCCTGAAAGGCACAGTCTAAAGTGTTGTCTCAGTCTCAGTGGTGCACCTGGGCCTCCTTTGCTTGTCAATCTAGCTCTTTAATACACAACTACAACTCTATGATTTACACGCCTCCATTGTAATTGACGAACCACCGAAGGGAGAAATAGGAAGAGATAATTAGGAACAATCATGCATTCCAAACAGTCAACACAGAGCATCAAGCCAAGAGGGAATTCTGCTTCAGAGGCACCTATCAATCCCATGTCTGGAGATGAAACGCTACTGAACAGCTCCCTGGTAAAGGCTCCCTGTATTTTGTACTGTTTCCTGTGATTGAAAGCCAGCGTGTGGCTCAGACCTATCTGGAGCTCGTTCATACCAGGTTTCACTTCTGAACAACATGCTGTGATCAAAATAGTTTTTGGCAAATACAAAACATCGGAAACTTGACAAATACATTTTTCACTACAGGGGAAATGCTCTTGGCAATAATTTGAAATATCATAGGGAAAATGTCTCTATTTGAGGGTAAATGGAACAACCTTTATGAAAATCCCGCTGCCTGAAAAGTGGTTATGGCAAAGATGTTTCATTTTACAGAACACAAGGCAGCTTCGCCTGGCACTAGAGTACCATGTTGGTTCGTACAGCACAGGGTGGGATGGAGGGATCTGGGATCTGTTGGGTAGGTGTATGTATTTACCTGTTCCTGGAGGTCTTGTATTCCACCTTGAGGATGGGCTTACACGACTCTTTCCTCCCGTCCTTCAGTATCTTCCCTGGGGGAGACGGAAAAAAGGGGAAGCCATGTTGGGCACATCAACAAAATGAGCCGGTTATGTTGTTTTTAATCCTCATATCATTAGAGAGTTATGACTTTATTGTCCAAGCTTCTTCACCACCATCTCTCTTCAAATCCAACTGCAATTGGAAATGGATTCAAGTGTCCCGTGTGAATTTAAGTATGCTTCCTCGAACTCTCTCTCTTTCTCTTCTCTCGGAAGACCTGAGCCCTAGGACCATGCCTCAGGACTACCTGTCTTGATGACTAACTCTCTCTCTAACTCTCTCTCTAACTCTCTCTCTAACTCTCTCTCTAACTCTGAATGATCGCCTATGAAAAGCCAACTGACATTTACTCCTGAGGTGCTGACCTGTTGCACCCTCTACAACCACTGTGATTATTATTATTTGACCCTGCTGGTCATCTATGAACACTTGAACATCTTGGCCATGTACTGTTATAATCTCCACCCGGCACAGCCTGAAGAGGACTAGACACGGTGCTTCTACATCTGCATTGCTTTGCTGTTTGGGGTTTTAGGCTGGTTTTCTGTATAGGACTTTGTGACATCAGCTGATGTAAGAAGGGCTTTAAAAATACATTTGATTGATTGATTGATGTCAGACTGATCCAACACTAGGCCTATACACAGCTCAAAGTGATGTCTGACTGATCCAACACCAGGCCTATACACAGCTCAAAGTGATGTCTGACTGATCCAACACCAGGCCTATACACAGCTCAAAGTGATGTCTGATTGATCCAACACCAGGCCTATACACAGCTCAAAGTGATGTCTGACTGATCCAACACCAGGCCTATACACAGCTCAAAGTGATGTCTGACTGATCCAACACCAGGCCTATACACAGCTCAAAGTGATGTCTGATTGATCCAACACCAGGCCTATACACAGCTCAAAGTGATGTCTGATTGATCCAACACCAGGCCTATACACAGCTCAAAGTGATGTCTGACTGATCCAACACCAGGCCTATACACAGCTCAAAGTGATGTCTGACTGATCCAACACCAGGCCTATACACAGCTCAAAGTGATGTCTGATTGATCCAACACCAGGCCTATACACAGCTCAAAGTGATGTCTGATTGATCCAACACCAGGCCTATACACAGCTCAAAGTGATGTCTGACTGATCCAACACCAGGCCTATACACAGCTCAAAGTGATGTCTGACTGATCCAACACCAGGCCTATACACAGCTCAAAGTGATGTCTGACTGATCCAACACCAGGCCTAAACTAAATTCACATGGCAGGATAACGATGTACAGGATATTTCAGCCAATCGTGCCCTTCCTTCCCACAGTGCTGCTTGGCAAAATCCTTCCTGTCTGTCTCAGTGAGTCAGCCAGAACAGAGAGAGATAGTTAGCCCACAGCCCACAAAATGACTGTGAATGTGTTCGTCTGGTCTGGGCCACCCACAGGCACGGCGGTCATCAGAGACAACCCCCCATGGCCACGACGGGCATCACGATCATACACAAACCACCCACAGCTATGAAGACGATCAGACTAACACAGCTACGGTCTTGATAGACAGATCTTTGGTCCTCTATTCCGTCCCTATTACTCATCCCCAGTGTGACAGGCAGTCAGATAGACAGACACGGTGTGTCCTTCCTGAGTGTCTGGTGGAGTCTTTCATGAGGAAGGTCACAGGGTCAAACTGTGCCGCCTACACACAGACCACGCCGACACAGCGTCAGAGAGCCAAGGCCGTGGCAGAAACGCAGAACTTGCTCATTGCAATCACAGCTCCTCAAAGAGTATTCAGCGAACATCTGACCTGATGAGGCCCTTATTCATCTGCTGGCTGGCGGAGTGTACGCTCAGGACCTTGGAAAATCTACGGACTCACCAAGTCACTGTAACGTGTCTTGACGTTACCGGCAGCAAAGGTTCATGATTTAAAGCACTATCAATCGATGCCATGTGTTTTCGCTCGTGTCTAGATCCGCAAATCCATCTACATCGCAAACGTCCCCTCAATGACTACCGCATGTGCTGTGTCACCACGTTGGGGTCAGGGCTGTAGGGTCTTAGGTCAGAGGTTATGTGTGTGTGTGTGCGTGTTCCTCACCGTGAGGGTAGGTGATCTGAATGGGCCTGGCTGTGTTTCTCAGGTTCCACATAGTCAGGCTGCCATCTGAGTGGCTGCACATGAACTGCTTCCCCTCGTGATGCCAGCTCACAGAATGGATAGCCTGGAGAGAGAGGTAAAGGGTATAGGGAAGGAGGGAGGGTAACGTGGAAGGAGGGAGAAACAGAGAGAGAGGTAAAGGGTATAGGGAAGGAGGGAGGGTAATGTGGAAGGAGGGAGAAACAGAGAGAGGTAAAGGGTAGAGGGAAGGAGAGAGGGTAACGTGGAAGGAGGGAGAAACAGAGAGAGAGGTAAAGGGTATAGGGAAGGAGAGAGGGTAACGTGGAAGGAGGGAGAAAAAGAGAGAGAGGTAAAGGGTATATGGAAGGAGGGAGGGTAACGTGGAAGGAGGGAGAAACAGAGAGAGAGGTAAAGGGTATAGGGAAGGAGGGAGGGTAACGTGGAAGGAGGGAGAAACAGAGAGAGGTAAAGGTTAGAGGGAAGGAGAGAGGGTAACGTGGAAGGAGGGAGAAACAGAGAGAGAGGTAAAGGGTATAGGGAAGGAGTGAGGGTAACGTGGAAAGAGAAACAGAGAGAGAGGTAAAGGGTATAGGGAAGGAGAGAGGGTAACGTGGAAAGAGAAACAGCGAGAGAGGTAAAGGGTATAGGGAAGGAGGGAGGGTAACGTGGAAAGAGAAACAGAGAGAGAGGTAAAGGGTATAGGGAAGGAGGGGGCAACATGGAAAGAGAAACAGAGAGAGAGGTAAAGGGTATAGGGAAGGAGGGAGGGTAACATGGAAAGAGAAACAGAGAGAGAGGTAAAGGGTAGAGGGAAGGAGGGAGGGTAACATGGAAAGAGAAACAGCGAGAGAGGTAAAGGGTATAGGGAAGGAGGGAGGGTAACGTGGAAAGAGAAACAGAGAGAGAGGTAAAGGGTATAGGGAAGGAGGGAGGGTAACATGGAAAGAGAAACAGAGAGAGAGGTAAAGGGTACAGGGAAGGAGGGAGGGTAACGTGGAAAGAGAAACAGAGAGAGAGGTAAAGGGTATAGGGAAGGAGGGGGTAACGTGGAAAGAGAAACAGAGAGAGAGGTAAAGGGTATAGGGAAGGAGGGAGGGTAACGTGGAAAGAGAAACAGAGCGAGAGGTAAAGGGTATAGGGAAGGAGGGAGGGTGACATGGAAGGAGGGAGAAATAGAGAGAGAGGTAATGGGTATAGGGAAGGAGGGGGGTAACGTGGAAAGAGAAACAGAGAGAGAGGTAAAGCGTATAGGGAAGGAGGAAGGGTAACATGGAAAGAGAAACAGAGAGAGGTAAAGGGTATAGGGAAGGAGGGAGGGTAACGTGGAAAGAGAAACAGAGCGAGAGGCAAAGGGTATAGGGAAGGAGGGAGGGTAACGTGGAAAGAGAAACAGAGAGAGAGGTAAAGGGTATAGGGAAGGAGGGAGGGAGGGTAATGTGGAAGGAGGGAGAAACAGAGAGAGAGTTAAAGGGTATAGGGAGGGAGGGAGAGTAACGTGGAAGGAGGGAGAAACAGAGAGAGAGGTAAAGGGTATAGGGAGGGAGAGAGGGTAACATGGAAGGAGGGAGAAACAGAGAGAGGTAAAGGGTATATGGAAGGAGGGAGGGTAACGTGGAAGGAGGGAGAAACAGAGAGAGAGGTAAAGGGTATAGGGAAGGAGGGAGAGTAACGTGGAAGGAGGGAGAAACAGAGAGAGAGGTAAAGGGTATAGGGAGGGAGAGAGGGTAACATGGAAGGAGGGAGAAACAGAGAGAGGTAAAGGGTAGAGGGAAGGAGGGAGGGTAAACGTGTAAAGAGAAACAGAGAGAGAGGTAAAGGGTTTTGGGAAGGAGGGAGGGTAACGTGGAAAGAGAAACAGAGAGAGAGGTAAAGGGTATAGGGAAGGAGGGAGGGTAACGTGGAAAGAGAAACAAAAAGAGGTAAAGGGTATAGGGAAGGAGGGAGGGTAACGTGGAAAGAGAAACAGAGATAGAATGAGACAGATATTACAGTTACTGATGAAAGAAATAGTTTGTCACTTCTATTATCATTCCCTTCCCATTACAGTTATTGATCCAAATAAATATATCGGTGACGATTATTCCCTCACCCTTTGCATAGTATAAATAAAATCCCCCTGCCCCAGATTCTAAACGTTTTCGTCCTCTCACCAAGTTCCTGTTAACGTATGCACACACTACTGCTGGGAGTACTCCTATTGGTTTGACTTCGTAGGACAAAATGCTAAGGATACAACTGTCCAATGTAAACTGTGCCCAGACAAGAAACAACTCTCCACTATTATAAACACAACTTCCAATCTCTTGAAGCATCTGCAAAGGCAACACGCAAACACAAAACTCGTTGAAAAAAGACCCCCAAGACCTGACCACCGCTGCTGAAAATGACTGTAGGCCGACCTCATCCAAACAACCCAGGCTCGTTTTGGATCGTTCAGGTGGACAGGCTGTAACCCAGAAACTGCTGAACAAGCTTATAGCTGGGTTTGGAGTAGAAGAAATGCTGCCCTTATCCAAGGTAAAATCCACCTCTTTTCAGACAGACAGACAAAATGCCGGTGACAGTTGACGTTGAGTGAGGACACGCAACATTTTGGGTTGTAACGCAAAGGTAATATAACAAGTCGTGTAATGAATCACTTTTCCTAGGGAGTAGTCAGTAAAATCAAAATAGGTAATATATCACCTTTTTTTGGGAAGTAACAACACCAAAGTGAGGATAGGAATGCAGTCCTTCAACCACAGTTAACCGAGCAGCTAAAACCAATGAGTGCTGTCCCTCAACTAACCTGGTGTTAAATGAAAGAGGACACTACTAGAACTGGACTGATTAGAACCGTGACAGGGATCAGTAGCACATAGTACACACAGAACTGGAGAGCTCCGGGAAATCAACAGAAGGAGAAAGAAAGGAAATTGACAGGTGTAGATGTTGCTTGCCTGTGATATTAAAGGAGCCAGAAATGACTTGGGAGAATTCATGAGCCAGTTAATCGAACTGCACTAATGAAAAACTATAGGTTTCAGCAGAGAGCTCCTCTACCAGCCTTTGTAATGGGGTTTGCTTTTTATTCCCGGAGAGTGAGTGATAGATATACGGTACATATACATATATATATATATATATATATATATATATATATATATATAAAGAGGGAGGGTTGTAAAATCTGAAGGGCGCTCCAATGCATCGTCCTCTTCTGTGACGAGCATCGGGCTCCGAGCGGAGAGCTGTGTGATATCTGGAGCGCTGTGTGATATCTGGAGAGCTGTGTGACATCTGGAGCGCTGTGTGATATCTGGAGAGCTGTGTGATATCTGGAGCGCTGTGTGATATCTGGAGCGCTGTGTGATATCTGGAGCGCTGTGTGATATCTGGAGCGCTGTGTGATATCTGGAGCGCTGTGTGATATCTGGAGCGCTGTGTGATATCTGGAGAGCTGTGTGATATCTGGAGCGCTGTGTGATATCTGGAGCGCTGTGTGATATCTGGAGCGCTGTGTGATATCTGGAGCGCTGTGTGATATCTGGAGCGCTGTGTGATATCTGGAGCACTGCTATTTATCCTCCCGTTCCTCTCTTCTCCCGGGCTCGCATCGGGAGCGTCACACAAAGAGCCTTCCTTAATGAATCATGGCAGAGTGAGAGCTCCTTTTGTCCTACGCGCTCGGCTTTTGTCTAGGCTGCCATGGCGATGCCGCTCCCCTTGTCATGTTCTAAATCGTCTATGATGGTGAGGCCGAGCAACGTGGAGGCACCGGAGACGGGCATCCATCATGCATCACACTGGGTAATTAAGACTGACAGACCTGTTCTAATGACACCTCTTTAGAAATAAGGGGAGGAAGGTAGAGGTTGAACTGGTGCCTGAAGGGCAGGTAGGGGCATATAGGTTACAAATCATGTACACTGTCAATGTTTAATCAGATAGGGCCTTTACATCATCCCTGATTGTGTGACCTTACGTAAACACACTTTTACGGGACTCTTAATGAACCCTAAGAAAGCATCCATGGAAAAGAAGCTCCCACACGGTCTTTGTAAACCTTATATCAGACAGTCCATGTGGGTGAAATCGCTTGTTCAGCTGTCTGCTAGTGGGAGAGAGAGATAGAGAGAATGAAACATAGTACTTGCCTCATCGTAGTAGATTCTGAAGTCAACCTTCTTGGCTCGGAGGTCCCATTGGACTACTGTTCCACTCTCAAACCCTATCAGCAACTGTGGAGGAGGTAGAGGGGGGAAGACAGGTAGAGGGAGGGGAGACAGGTAGAGGGAGGGGAGACAGGTAGAGGGAGGGGAGACAGGTAGAAGGGGGAAGACAGGTAGAGGGAGGGGAGACAGGTAGAGGGAGGGGAGACAGGTAGAGGGAGGGGAGACAGGTAGAGGGGGTAAGACAGGTAGAGAGGGGGGAGATAGGTAGAGGGTGGGGAGAAAGGTAGAGGGGGAAGACAGGTACAGGGAGGGGAGACAGGTAGAGGGAGGGAAGATAAGTAGAGGGAGGGGAGACAGGTAGAGGGAGGGGAGACAGGTAGAGGGAGGGGAGACAGGTAGAGGGGGGAAGACAGGTAGAGAGGGGGGAGATAGGTAGAGGGTGGGGAGAAAGGTAGAGGGGGAAGACAGGTACAGGGAGGGGAGACAGGTAGAGGGGGGAAGACAGGTAGAAGGAGGGGAGACAGGTAGAGGGAGGGAAGACAAATAGAGGGTGGGAAGACAGGTAGAGGGAGGGAAGATAGGTAGAGGGGGGAAGACAGGTTGAGGGGGGAAGATAGGTAGAGGGGGGAAGACAGGTTGAGGGGGGAAGATAGGTAGAGGGGGGAAGACAGGTAGAGGGAGGGAAGATAGGTAGAGGGGGGAAGACAGGTTGAGGGGGAAGACAGGTAGAGGGAGGGGAGACAAATAGAGGGAGGAGGATAAAGAACAGGGAGAGAATTCAAGAGAGGGAAGACAGTAGAGCGACAGAGGAGGAAATACAAGATCAAATCATTGAACATTGAAATAAGAGTCTTTATAGACTTGAGCTTGTCTCAGTAAACATAAACGTTTTCCTCTCTCTCCCCCTTTCCAGACGTAGTGGCCCCTGGCTTGTAGCTCCAGTGGCCGTGGTTCTCTCCCTGTGGGAGATGTGATTAGAAGGATTGGAAGGGATGATCTTCACCATGAGTGTTCCACTCAGCACACAACCAATCTGCTCCCTCTGCCTGTCTCTCTCCGGCTAGCTCTTATCCCTGTGTGTGATTTATAGAGGATTTACTTTTTGGGGAGGAGGACTGGGAGACGTCTGAAGGGTTTAGGAGAGGATGGGATATGGGGCATATATATAGAGAGAGGGAGGGAGAGAAGAAGAGTGGCCTTTGTCAGCGAAAAATCTAAAATCCACTGGCTCTGCAGTTTTTGATTAATGAGAAACAGCACATACACGAGGTTCACAGGGATATGCCAAGACGCTGGTCGTGTCCAAATACCCGTACTAGCGTTCAACATATTAGATATTCTGGGTATGTGAAAAAATAAAATGTTATAATAAGCTAATAAACAAGATGTCATATTCATTTTGGCTTTTTATACAGGAGAATTCACGGCATACTACTGAGGAGGAAAATCATCTTTCCAGGCCCACGTCGGTCTGACAACAGCTGATAATTAGCCGAGGGGACACGCCACGCCGAAATGAAGGAATGTCGGGAATCAACGCAATTTGCGGCTTGAACCGAGTGTGCCGATATTCTTTGCATACTGCGTTTTTACTAAACAGTACGTTGTCAAATAGCATGTATTATTAACCCTGCAGAGAAAATACAGAAGTCTACTTACACACCCACAGAGATGAAAATATACACACCCCCAGGATGAGAGAGAGATAGACAACACAGACCCACGCACGGAATGACAAATACACACAACCAGAGTAAAAAAGTAGGATGCACAAAGATGCACACACACCCCACTAAGTACACCTAAAGAGAGTGGCGCGTAGGGTAATGGCAGTGTCACACAGTGAGACAGACAGAGCAGAAGAGGTGGCGCAGCCTGGAAGAGAGGAGTATTTAAAGGAGGGGATCCTCTGGGGAGGGGAGGAGGAGACAGGTCCCTGTAGGGAGGAGAGGAGACACTGTGAAAGCACAGATCACACACTGTGGAATGGAGAGCAGGTGGGGTGGAAAACAGCCCGTCTTCACTCTGCCACTCATGGGCCGCACGCACGCACGCACGCACGCACACACACACACACACACACACACACACACACACACACACTCCCGCGTTCACATGCATACCTGCCTCAATTCCTACCACATGCCAATTCAACCAAAACGGCCAGTCTTTCAATCTCAGCACATACATCACCTTGATTTGCTCCAGAAAGTAGTGTGATACTGCTGAAAAAGGTTACCTCCTCCTCACAGGGGACACCAGTGAACATACTGTGGGTAGGCAACATACAGTTGAAGTCGGAAGTTTACATACACTTAGGTTGGATTCATTAAAACTCGTTTTTCAACCACTCCACAAATTTCTTGTTAACAAACTCTAGTTAGGACATCTACTTTGTGCATGTACTTTTTCCAACAACAGATTATTTCACTTATAATTCACTGTATCATAATTCCAGTGGGTCAGAAGTTTACATACACTAAGCTGACTGTGCCTTTAAACAGCTTGGAAAATTCCAGAAAATGATGTCATGGCATTAGAAGCTTCTCCATTTGAGTCAATTGGAGGTGGACCTGTGGATGTATTTCAAGGCCTTCCTTCAAACTCAGTGCTTCTTTGCTTGACATCATGTGAAAATCAAAAGAAATCAGCCAAGACCTCAGAAAAAAACTTGTAGATCTCCACAAGTCTGGTTCATCCTTGGGAGCAATTTCCAAATGCCTGAAGGTACCACGTTCATCTGTACAAATAATAGTACACAAGTATAAACACCATTGGACCACGCAGCCGTCATACCGCTCAGGATGGAGACACGTTCTGTCTCCTAGAGATGAACGTACTTTGGTGTGACAAGTGCAAATCAATCCAAGAACAACAGCAAAAGTAAATATTGTGAAGATGCTGGAGGAAACAGGTACAAAATTATATTATCTCTATCCCCAGTAGAACAAGTCCTGTATCGACATAACCTGAAAGGCCGCTCAGCAAGGAAGAAGCCACTGCTCCAGATCCGTCATAAAAAAGCCAGACTACAGTTTGCAACTGCACATGGGGACAAAGATCATACTTTTTGGAGCAATGTCCTCTGGTCTGATGAAACAAAAATAGAACAGTTTGGCCATAATGACCATCATTATGTTAGGAGGAAAAAGGTGAGAGGCTTACAAGCTGAAGAACACCATCCCAACCGTGAAGCACGGGGATGGCAGCATCATTATGTGTTGGGGTGCTTTGCTGCAGGAGGGACTGGTGCATTTCACAAAATAGATGGTTCATGAGGAGAAAATTACGTGGATATATTAAAGCTCCATCGCAATACATCAGTCAGGAAGTTAAAGCTTGGTCACATATGGGTCTTCAAATGGACAATGACCCCAAGCATACTTCCAAAGTTGTGGCAAAATGGCAACAAACAACAACAACAAAGTCAAGGTATTGGAGTGGCCAGAACAACAAAGTCAAGGTTTTGGAGTGGCCATCACAAAGCCCTGACTTCAATCCTGTAGAACATTTGTGGGCAGAACTGAAAAACCTTGTGTGAGCAAGGAGGCCTACAAACCTGACTCAGTTACACCAGCTCTGTTAGGAGGAATGGGCCTAAATTCACCCAACTTATTGTGGGAAGCTTGTGGAAGCCTACCCAAAACGTTTGACCCAAGTTAAACTATTTAAAGGCAATGCTACCAAATACTAATTGAGTGTATGTGAACTTCTGACCCACTGGGAATATGATGAAAGAAATAAAAGCTGAAATAAATAATTATCTCTACTATTATTCTGACAAAACACATTCTTAAAATAAAGTGGTGATCCTATCTGACCTAAGACAGGGAATTCTTACTCTGATTAAATGTCAGGAATTGTGAAAAACTGAGTTTAAATGTATTTGGCTAAGGTGTATGTAAACTCCCGACCTTAACTGTGTACCATCACTACCACTGCCTCTATCATACCCACCTTATTGCCTTTACCATGTCTTGCTCCCTTTACCTGCCTTCATGACATTAACTGGCTCTGACATACACACCCACACCTTCAGAGAAACAATCACATGAAACGTCAAACTTCTCGGTGGCAGAATGCACACATTTATAAGTGCTTTGGGAGGCAGAAAGAGTCTGATATGCTCTCGGCTATAAATCCAAGCAAGAAATATACTTCATATCGCATATGAGTCATCTACACAAACAGAAGGTCTCTCTCTGTCTTTTTCCTTCTCTCTCTGTCTTTTTCCTTCTCTCTGTCTTTTTCCTTCTCTCTGTCTTTTTCCTTCTCTGTCTTTTTCCTTCTCTCTGTCTTTTTCCTTCTCTCTGTCTTTTTCCTTCTCTCTCTGTCTTTTTCCTTCTCTCTGTCTTTTTCCTTCTCTCTGTCTTTTTCCTTCTCTCTGTCTTTTTCCTTCTCTCTGTCTTTTTCCTTCTCTCTCTGTCTTTTTCCTTCTCTCTGTCTTTTTCCTTCTCTCTGTCTTTTTCCTTCTCTGTCTGTCTTTTTCCTTCTCTCTGTCTTTTTCCTTCTCTCTGTCTTTTTCCTTCTCTGTCTTTTTCCTTCTCTGTCTTTTTCCTTCTCTCTCTGTCTTTTTCCTTCTCTCTGTCTTTTTCCTTCTCTCTCTGTCTTTTTCCTTCTCTGTCTTTTTCCTTCTCTCTGTCTTTTTCCTTCTCTCTGTCTTTTTCCTTCTCTCTCTGTCTTTTTCCTTCTCTCTGTCTTTTTCCTTCTCTCTGTCTTTTTCCTTCTCTCTGTCTTTTTCCTTCTCTCTGTCTTTTTCCTTCTCTCTGTCTTTTTCCTTCTCTCTCTGTCTTTTTCCTTCTCTCTGTCTTTTTCCTTCTCTCTGTCTTTTTCCTTCTCTGTCTTTTTCCTTCTCTGTCTTTTTCCTTCTCTCTCTGTCTTTTTCCTTCTCTGTCTTTTTCCTTCTCTCTGTCTTTTTCCTTCTCTGTCTTTTTCCTTCTCTGTCTTTTTCCTTCTCTCTGTCTTTTTCCTTCTCTCTGTCTTTTTCCTTCTCTCTGTCTTTTTCCTTCTCTGTCTTTTTCCTTCTCTGTCTTTTTCCTTCTCTGTCTTTTTCCTTCTCTGTCTTTTTCCTTCTCTCTGTCTTTTTCCTTCTCTCTGTCTTTTTCCTTCTCTCTGTCTTTTTCCTTCTCTGTCTTTTTCCTTCTCTCTGTCTTTTTCCTTCTCTCTGTCTTTTTCCTTCTCTCTCTGTCTTTTTCCTTCTCTCTGTCTTTTTCCTTCTCTGTCTTTTTCCTTCTCTCTGTCTTTTTCCTTCTCTCTGTCTTTTTCCTTCTCTGTCTTTTTCCTTCTCTCTGTCTTTTTCCTTCTCTCTGTCTTTTCCTTCTCTCTGTCTTTTTCCTTCTCTCTGTCTTTTTCCTTCTCTGTCTTTTTCCTTCTCTGTCTTTTCCTTCTCTGTCTTTTTCCTTCTCTCTGTCTTTTTCCTTCTCTCTGTCTTTTTCCTTCTCTCTCTGTCTTTTTCCTTCTCTCTGTCTTTTTCCTTCTCTGTCTTTTTCCTTCTCTGTCTTTTTCCTTCTCTCTGTCTTTTTCCTTCTCGCTGTCTTTTTCCTTCTCTCTCTGTCTTTTTCCTTCTCTCTGTCTTTTTCCTTCTCTCTGTCTTTTTCCTTCTCTGTCTTTTTCCTTCTCTGTCTTTTTCCTTCTCTCTCTGTCTTTTTCCTTCTCTGTCTTTTTCCTTCTCTCTGTCTTTTTCCTTCTCTCTGTCTTTTTCCTTCTCTGTCTTTTTCCTTCTCTCTGTCTTTTTCCTTCTCTCTGTCTTTTTCCTTCTCTCTGTCTTTTTCCTTCTCTCTGTCTTTTTCCTTCTCTGTCTTTTTCCTTCTCTCTGTCTTTTTCCTTCTCTCTGTCTTTTTCCTTCTCTCTCTGTCTTTTTCCTTCTCTCTGTCTTTTTCCTTCTCTGTCTTTTTCCTTCTCTCTGTCTTTTTCCTTCTCTCTGTCTTTTTCCTTCTCTGTCTTTTTCCTTCTCTCTGTCTTTTTCCTTCTCTCTGTCTTTTTCCTTCTCTCTGTCTTTTTCCTTCTCTCTCTGTCTTTTTCCTTCTCTGTCTTTTTCCTTCTCTGTCTTTTTCCTTCTCTGTCTTTTTCCTTCTCTCTGTCTTTTTCCTTCTCTCTGTCTTTTTCCTTCTCTCTCTGTCTTTTTCCTTCTCTCTGTCTTTTTCCTTCTCTGTCTTTTTCCTTCTCTGTCTTTTTCCTTCTCTCTGTCTTTTTCCTTCTCTCTGTCTTTTTCCTTCTCTCTCTGTCTTTTTCCTTCTCTCTGTCTTTTTCCTTCTCTCTGTCTTTTTCCTTCTCTCTGTCTTTTTCCTTCTCTCTGTCTTTTTCCGTCTCTCTGTCTTTTTCTTTCTCTCTGTCTTTTTCCTTCTCTCTGTCTTTTTCCTTCTCTCTTTCATTTCAAATGTCTTATTATGTTGTAACGATGTGCAAATAGTTAAAGTACAAAAAGGACAATAAATAAACATAAATATGGGTTGTATTTACAATGGTGTTTGTTCTTCACTGGTTGCCCTTTTCTTGTGGCAACAGGTCACAAATCTTGCTGCTGCGATGGCACACAGTGGTATTTCACCCAGTAGATATGGGAGTTTATCAAAATTGGGTTTGTTTTCAAATGATTTGTGGATCTGTGTAATACGAGGAAAATACATGTCTCTAATATGGTCATACATTTGGCAGGAGGTTAGGAGGTGTAGCTCAGTTTCCACCTCATTTTGTGGGCAGCATGGCTTCTACTGAGAGCCAGGTCTGCCTACAGCGGCCTTTCTCAATAGAAAGGTTATTCTCACTGAGTCTGTACATAGTCAAAACTTTCCTTAAGTTTGGGTCAGTCACAGTGGTCAGGTATTCTGCCACTGTGTACTCTCTGTTCAGGGCCAAATAGAATTCTAGTTTGCTCCGTTTATTTGTTAATTCTTTCCGATGTGTCAAGTAATTTTATTTTATTTTTCTCATGATTTGGTTAGGTCTAATTGTGTTGCTGTCCTGGGGCTCTGTGGGGACTGATTGTGTTTGTTGAACAGAGCCCCAGGACCAGCTTGCTTAGGGGACTCTTATCCAGGTTCACCTTTCTGTAGCTGATGGCTTTGTTATGGAAGGTTTGGGAATCACTTCCTTTTAGGTGGTTGTAGAATTTAACGTCTCTTTTCTGGATTTTGATAATTAGCAGGTATCAGCCTAATTCTGCTCTGCATGCATTATTTGGTGTTTTACGTTGTACACAGAGGATATTTTTTGCAGAGTTCTGTATGCAGAGTCTCAATTTGGTGTTTTGCCCCATTTTGTGAACTCTTGGTTGGTGAGCGAAATCCAGTACTCACAACCATAAAAGGGCAATGGGTTCTTTAACTGATTCAAGTATTTTTTAGCCAGATCCTAATTGGTATGTCAAAATGTTCTGTTCCTTTTGATGGAATAAAAGGCCCTTCTTGCCTCGTTCACAGCTCTGTGGATGTTACCTGTGGCGCTGATGTTTGGGCTGAGGTTTGTATAGTTGTTTGTGTGCTCTAGGGCAATGGTGTCTAGATGAAATTTGTGTTTGTGGTCCTGGCAACTGGACCTTTTTCCAAACACTATTATGTTTGTCTTACTGAGATTTACTGTCAGGGCCCAGGTCTGACATAATCTGTGCAGAAGATCTAGGTGCTGCAGTAGGCCCTCCTTAGTTTGTGACAGAAGCACTAGATCATCAGCAAACAGTAGACATTTGACTTCAGATTGTAGTTGGGTGAGGCCAGGTGCTGCAGACTGTTCTGGTGCCCTCGCCAATTCGTTGATAGATATGTTAAAGAGGGTGGCATTTAAGCTGTATTCCTGTCTCACCCCACGGTGCTGTGGAAAGAAATGATTGTCTGTTTTTTGACAATTTTAACCGCACAGTTTTTGTTTGTGTACATGAATTTTATAATGTTGTACATTTTTCCCCCAACACTACTTTACATCAATTTGTATAGCAGACCCTCATGCCAAATTGAGTCAAAGGCTTTTTTGAAAACAAACAAAAACTTGAGAAGACTTTGCCTTTGCTTTAGTTTGTTTGTTTGTCAATTAGGGTGTGCAGGGTGAACACGTGGTCTGTCGTACGGTAATTTGGTAAAAAGTCTATTTTAAATTGTATTTCCAGAACGGGTCTGCTGTTAATGATAATGATTTTCTTCGGTTTTCTGCTTGAAATTTTTAGATTTGATAGGGAAGCTGAGAAGTCAAATATACTGTTTAGGTTTTCTACTACCAAGTTTACACCTTCACTATTACAGTGGTACGTTTGTCCAGGAAGTTGTCTAAAAGGGATAGAATTAGTTGTTGCCTAATAGTTCATCGCTTTTTGTTAGGTTTCCACACTACATTCCTTCCACCTATAGCATTTCTTAATATTACTCAGTTCCTTTGGCTTTGATGCCTCATGACTGAGTATTGCTCTGTTCAAGTAGATTGCAATTTTGCTGTGATCTGATAGGGGTGTCAGTGGGCTGACTGTGAACGCTCTGAGAGACTCTGGGTTGAGGTCAGTGATAAAGTAGTCTACATTACTCCTGCCAAGAGATGAGCTATAGGTGTACCTACCATAGGACTTCTCTTGAAAACTACCTTTGACTATGTACATACCCAGCGTGCGACAGAGCTGCAGGAGTTGTTACCCGTTTTTGTTGGTTATGTTGTCGTAGTTGTGCCTAGGGGGGCATATGGGGGAGGGAATGCTGTCATTCACTCCAGGCAGGTGTTTGTCCCCCTGTGTGCTGAGAGTGTTAGGTTCCTGTCCAGTTCTGGCATTTAGGTCACCACAGACTAGTACATGTCCCTGGGCCTGAAAATGATTGATATTCCCCTCCAGGATGGAGAAGCTGTCTTCATTAAAGTCTGGGGATTCTAGTGGGGGGGATATAGGTAGCACTCAGGGGGACATTTTTCTCTGTTAAAGATAATTTCCTTTTGAATTTCTAGCCAAATGTAAAATGTTCCTGTTTTGATTAATTTAATAGAGTGAGTTAGGTCTACTCTATACCAAATTAGCATACCCCCTGAGTCCCTTCCCTGTTTCACACCTGGTAGTTTGGTGGATGGGACTATCAGCTCTCTGTAACCTAGAGGGCAACCAGTTTCTTGTAGGATGACAAGGTCTGTATTTCCGATTTCTTTGGAGATGTCCAGGTTCCTACTCTTTAGGCCAAATGACCTCAGGCCTTGGATATTGCAGGATGAGATAGTGAAGGCTTTTTGTTCCATAAAGTCTCCAATGTTGTTGTTCGTGTGGTTTGGCTCTCTCGCTCTGCATTTTCCCTCGTTTTTCTCTCTCTCTCTCTCTCTCTCTCTCTCTCTCTCTCTCTCTCTCTCTCCTCTCTCTCTCTCTCCTCCACTCTCTCGCTCTTGCTAAAGTGTTGTTATTTTCCTGACAGCATCTTAGACTTTTTTCACACCAACAGCCCACGCACATCGAGTGCCAGCAGGTCTTGCATGGCAAATCGATTCCCCCTAATGCCTCCGCGCCGCCGGCAACCCGCCCCGACAACCCCGACCATCATCTTAGCAGGCGCGACCGCTTCATGACCCAAACCCCTCTGCGTTGCTAACACACACGCACGCACACACACACACACACACACACACACACACACCCACACACACACACACACACACACACACACACACACACACACACACACACACACACACACACACACACACACACACACACACACAGGCCATCCCCACTGAAAGATGATGACAAGGAGGACAGACAGTACTAGAGGGCAAGCAATGACCCAAAGGCTAGCCGTGATGCTGAGAGCGTTAGCAACTTGTTCGGGAGCCATTTTGGGTCATAGTCCTGTATTTAAAAGAACACGTCTAACAACATGTAGCAGCCTGTGTACCAGAGTTCCTGCTAGAGGAGAGAAAGAGGAGGCAAGCCATTTTTGATGTATTATTGTTCCACCTACTCACCTTGCCTTCATCCTTCGGGCTGTCACTCAGATGGACCACGGGCCCTGGATGTGCTTTAGTTGCTCTGTGAACAAGAGAAGGAGAGAGAGAGAGGGCTTATCAGGTTATGAGCATGAGTGCAGATGTTTCAGAATGATAGTCAAGGGAGCGTGTGACTGGCTGCCATCCAGTTAACCTGAATCTACTTCCTGCATCTGCTGTTACCAAAGAGATAGACGCTCCAGACCCACAGAGCACCCGCAGAATGTCTTAGTGACCAGTGGCCTTCAGCGCCCAGCACCAGAATCGACCAGACGTTCACTATTAGACCTCACCATACAATGCACAAGCCCTGCGATAGACTAGAGACCTGTCCAGGCAGTGTACTCGTACATGAATCTGCCTCATACTACAGAAACAGGAGATAGGCTCTTACTCTTATGAGGCGTTCTGGCTCGCACAAGCCAAGGCTACTTACTTACTTATACAATGCACAGTGGCAGTTGACTGTGCCAGCATACTCCAATTAAAATGTTTATGTCCTCCTGAACCCTGATCTTTTGTTTCTTGGCAACAACAGTGCCCTGGATGGTGGTCGTTCCTGAGTAGAAGGACTCTGAGGCAATGACATCTCTGGCATGGTTTAAGATATTTTATTTTACCAGGCAGAACGATTTAAGAACAAATTCATATTTACAATGAAGGCCTGGAAATCGCTCGACAGCATATCGCCAGAAACCTGGTCAGTGTCTCTTTGAATAGAATAGAGTAGAATATAATTAGGTTCATGGTTGTATTCTTTTGTCGGACAAATTATTGGTTCATAAACCGCGGTCTAGGTGAAGGAAAGTGAGATTGAAACGCGCTTTCACCATGTTGATATTGCAAAGTAAAGGTTGTGTTGAATTGACTTGCGAGAACGAAGGGACTCGGAGTCCTTACAGCTTTACAGGGTATGAACTGCGTAGAGTTGCCTCATTGGCTACTCAGGGTTCAGCGTCTGGAGAGGCAACATTTCATTAAAACAGTGTAATGTAAACACTTCACACAACAGCCAGACAGACAGAGAGAGACCTGGACTGGCCTGACCCCGGCTATCACCACGCTACGCTAGCCTGGGCAGAATCACAGCCTTACAGCTGCCGACTTCAGACAAAGAAATGCAGGCAAACCCAATCAGAGGAGACTGGTCACAAATTACCACCGCTGTCGGGAAACACACAGACACCTTGTGCTCTGGCAGGTCCCAGGGAGCCATGGCAACGCCAGAACCCAGTGGGTTTGTTGTTGTCGGCTGGTGAGCTCATCCATTATAAGCCATTACAAAAACACATGTTCTCAATTCATCACAAAGACATTAGTACGTGTTATTTCTGCTGATTCTTTTAGGCTTCACATCTCTATACCCCTTTTACATTTTTATGAAATTGCACTTCATCAGCCTCCTTCACTTTTAAATACCCATTGCTATCGGTTGTTGTTTGTTTGATTTCACCATATAGGTATTGTGTTGCTGCAAAATGAATTGCCTCAATGAGGAAACTAAAGTTCTCTGAACCTGAATTCTGAAAGGAAAACGCCCAGGTTCTCTCTCTGGAGATCATTTCCAACAGTTTTAACACCCTTAGATTTGTCTGTGTTGGGTTTGGATCTCATGGTAAAAACGTGGCTCCCCTGAGGGAGAGGTCACCACACCAATCTGTCCGAGTGTCCTCCTTTTTGCCGACTCATCACTCTGCCAGCTTGCACACACACGTATGCTCATGCTCATTCACACACACACACATACATACGCTGCAAGCCTTTGTAGAAGCTGCACAGGGCCGGCAGGTTTAAGTTGGCTTTTCTTGGTCGGCATGGTAACGGCGGGATGGTATGACGAGGAGCTACCAGAAGGGGAAATATCTACATCCTGTGGAGAAGATTCCACCCCGTCTGAAAAGGGCCTCGACCGTCTACGCTGAGACATTAATTATTCAACCAATACCCACAATTCTCTTGTCACAGAGTACACATACACAATGGGAGAATCTCAATGACATAATCCTCTCTCCTCGCCTCCTTCTCAGAACCCTTTGGAGGAGAAGGTCAGATGGGAGGGACTTTTGGGTTTCTCATTCAATGGGCTTTGAGAAGGAGGCGAGGAGGTAGAAGAGAGGATGCAAGGAGTATGCGATTGAAATTCCCCCAGAGAATATCCAACCATGAGAGCTCAGGTGAAATGACCTTTTTTTTTTAATGCTTGTTTTTCAGATGAGCACGCTTTGTCTGACAATGAATAGGAAAAGATAATGAAAATCATTATTTCTTCAGGGCTCACAAAGGATTAGGGTATTTTCTGTTCCTCAGCCTGCTGAGGGTGTGAATCATTTCTTTAGAGCAGGATTAGAAACGTATTGCTCCTGAAAGACACCAGACAAAAGAGACAATTATAAAATGCTGTAGGTTGCATTAGTCATTTTCCCTCTCTTTGTGCTATGTGTGTGAGTGGGGGTGGGCATGTTCTGTGATGACAAAATTAAAAGGCCGACGTGACACACCTGAAACAGATAGGGCATGATGACACAGTGCAGAAAGTACAGAAAGAAAAACCTGCACAGGGTACAGTACCAGTCAAACGTTTGGACACACCTACTCATTCAAGGGTTTTTCTTAATTTGTACTATTTTCAACATTTTATAATAGTAGAAAAGACATCAAAACTATGAAATAACAATAATGAATGGAATAATATAGTAGCCAAAAAAAAGTGTTAAACAAATCAAAATCTATTTTATATTTGAGATTCTTCAAAGTAACCACCTTTTGCCTTGATGTCAGCTTTGCACACTCTTGGCATCCTCTCAACCAGCTTCATGAGGTAATCAACTGGATTGCATTTCAATTAACTTCTTGGTGACAGGGGGCAGTATTTTCATGTCCGGATGAAATGCATGCCCACATTCAACTGCCCGCTACTCATCCCCAGAAGATAAGACATGCATATTATTAGTAGTTTGGATGGAAAACACTCTGAATTTTCTAAAACTGTTTGAATCATGTCTGTGAGTATAACAGAACTTATTTAGGAGGCGAAACCCAGAGGACAAACCATTCAGATTTTTTTTTTGAGGCCACTCTCTTTTCAATGTTTCTTCATTGGGAATCCAGTTTTCTAAGGGACCTTCTTGCAGTTCCTACCGCTTCCACTGGATGTCACCAGTCTTTAGAAATTTGTTGAGGTTTTTCCTTTGTGTAATGAAGAAGTACGGCCATCTTGAACGAGGGTAACTTGAAGTGTACTGTTAGATAGAGGCGCGTGACCAGAAAGCATGCTACAGTTTGTTTTCCTCCTGTATTGAACACAGATCATCCCGTCTTCAATTTTATCGATTATTTACATTAAAAAATAACTTTTGAGGTATTTTGTCATCACGTTGCGCAAGTTGGAACCGGTGTTTTTCTGGGTCAAACGCGCCAAATAAATTGACATTTTGGATATATATCGACGGAATTAATCGAACAAAAGGACCATTTGTGATGTTTATGGAACATATTGGAGTGCCAACAAAAGAAGCTCGTCAAAGGCAAGGCATGAATTATATTTTTTATTTCTGCGTTTTGTGTCGCGCCTGCAGTGTTGAAATATGCTTTTCTCTCTTTGTTCACTATGGTGCTACCCTCAGACAATAGCATTGTTTGCTTTCGCCGAAAAGCCTTTCTGAAATCTGACATGTTGGCTGGATTCACAAGTGTAGCTTTAAGTTGCTATCTTGCATGTGTGATTTAATGAAAGTTAGATTTTCATAGTAATTTATTTGAATTTGGCGCTCTGCATTTTCCCTTGGCCAGGTGGGATGCTAGCCCACATATTCCAGAGAGGTTTTAACAGGTGCACCTTGTTAAAAGTTAATTTATATAATTTATTTCCTTCTTAATGTGTTTGAGCCAATCAGATCAGTTGTGACAAGGTAGGGGTGGTATACAGAAGATAGTCGTATTTGGTAAAAGACCAAGTCCATATTATGGCAAGAACAGCTCAAATAAGCAAAGAGAAATGACAAATCATTACTTTAAGACATGAAGGTCAGTCAATATGAAAAATTTCAAGAACTTTGAAAGTTTCTTCAAGTGCAGTTGCAAAAACCATCAAGTGCTATGATGAAACTGGCTCTCATGAGGACCGGCACAGGAAAGGAAGACCCAGAGTTAACTCTGCTGCAGAGGATAAGTTCATTCGAGTTAACTGCACCTCAGATTGCAGCCCCAAAAAAATGCTTAAAGCAATAGACACATCTCAACACCAACTGCTCAGAGAAGACTGCGTGAGTCAGGCCTTCATAGTCGAATTGCTGCAAAGAAACCACTAATAAAGGACACCAAAAAGAAGAAGAGACTTGCTTGGGCCAAGAAACACGAGCAATGGACATTAGACTGGTGGAAATCTGTCCTTTTGTCTGATGAGTCCAAATTTGAGATTGTTGGTTCCAACCACCGTGTCTTTGTGAGACACATAGTGAGTGAACGGAGGATGGAGGAGGAGGTGTGATGGTGTGGGGGTGCCTTGCTGCTGACACTGATTTATTTGTAATTCAAGGCTCACTTACCCAGCATGGCTACCATAGCATTCTGCAGCGATGTGTCATTACATCTGGTTTGCGCTTAGTGGGACTATCATCTGTTTTTCAACAGGACAATGACCCAACACACCTCCAGGCTGTGTCAGGGATATTTGAACAAGGAGAGTGATGGAGTTTTGCATCAGATAACCTGGCCTCCACAATCACCTGACCTCAACCCAATTGAGATGGTTTGGGATGAGTTGGACCGCAGAGTGAAGGAAAAGCAGCCAGCAAGTGCTCGGTATATGTGGGAACTCCTTCAAGACCGTTGGAAAATTATTTCAGGTCAAGCTGATTGAGAGAATGCCAAGAGTGTGCAAAGCTGTCATCAAGGCAAAGGGTGGCTACTTTGAAGAATGTAAAATATTAAATATATTTTGATTTGTTTAACTTTTATTTTGGTTACTACATGATTCAATATGTGTTATTTCATAGTGTTGATGTCTTCACTATTATTCTACAATGTAGAAAAGAGTAAAAATAAAGAAACACCTTTGAATGAGTAGCTGTGTCCAAACTTTTGACTGTCACTGTATATGTTGTTCCTTAGCTTCAGTCAGGCATAATGGACATTTTGTATTTATGTAATATTTTCAGTATAATATCTATTTCTTACTGAATACACACCAATACAGGACTATGTGTACATTCAAAGGGTAGCTGGAATCTATTCTGCAGTTCTACCAAGTATTCATACCACTTACACATCTGTATGAGATATTTTGACAGCAACTAAGCGGAGAGAAATTTGGGAAGTGCTTTACTCCACATGATCTCTATTCACCGGATGGCCTATCGTATTATAGCTGATGAGGATAGATGGTAAGTTGCATTAACATCAACATGAAATTTGGAGGAAACAGAGCTGGGTGAACGAGGCTCAGGGCTTTGGGACTAGGCGCTCCTGTGTCAATATTTGCTGGCCCTGCAGTAACGACAGTCCTCGATCTGTTCGACGCAGAAGGGGAGAATCCCAAGTGCATACTCCTTGGCCGCTCTCTCCTCGTTTCCTTTTCAAAGTCCATTAGAGGAAAAGGTCAGAGGGGAGCGATCTCTGGATTTCTGATCCAATGGGTTTTGAGAAGGAGGTTAGGAGAGAGGACGCGAAGTGTATTCAAATTGAGATTCTCCCAAGGACTCTCTCCTCTTTATCCCTCTCTGGAGAAAAGCCTGGTTGGTGGTGACAAACTAATTTCCCAACAGCCTCTGGTCCCCCAGCCAGCCAACCAGCCAGCCAAGTTGAGTACAATGATGACACACACACACACACACATCGCTTCTGTTGTGTGCAAGTATTATTATGTGTATCTCTGCACAGCGACTTCAACAGACAAGATACCAAAACGTTTTTTTTTATTTATTTGCTGCGGTAACCATGTGTTCTTCTCCACTCATTTCCTGTTAGGTGTCAGGCTTTACTCCTCTTGTGCCTCACTAGATTGACTAGTGAAAAGACTGACATGCAAGAGGACGTGGAGGGAGGAGGAGGTGGGGGGAAGAAGAGAGAAGAGAGGAGGGAGGAAACGTAGCATGTGTCTCTTGTTATCAGACGTGTGCCTGGGTTCTGCCCCTCAGGGATTTCTGTCTCAATTTTAGGCTGCTGCCAAAACCGGCAGGCGTTAACCAGTGAGATTACATTAGACTGATAAACGCAGGCCTAATTAGAAAATAATGGGCTCATTAAGGAAACACACAAGCCATTACTGCAGTCATTCAAAGGTATAGGAAATCAGAGACTGAATGCTCGCAAGGAGCTATATACAGAACAGTAAACGTTCTGAAATAACAATCTGACATCATTATGACTCACATTTGAATAGCTGATCCCTATTTGTATCTTTTCCTCTTTGCCAAGTCTTTGTCTTCTTGTGTTCCTTTTTCATACAACACAGTGGACATTTTTGTCTTGTGAAATACAATGAGGAGTGAGGTAGGAGCCCCTGTTTCTTCCTAACGAAGCTATGTTCCCATCAGGCTTCCTGCTTTCTTCTTTGATTTGAGGCTGTGCTTTTCTTTCCCTGGTTTTATTACACAGACACTACATCTAAAGCCTCGTAGGAAAAGACCCAGACTAGAGCATTGTGGGTAGTAGGGGGTTCTGGCCCCATCCTGGGAGCTGTGAATAAAGGACAGCTGGCACTTACTTTAAATTAGCCCTTATTGGGGAGGGGAGAAAGAGAGAGAGAGAGAGAGAGAGAGAGAGAGAGAGAGAGAGAGAGAGAGAGAGTGAGAGAGAGAGAGAGAGAGATAATAGTTGAGTGATTGATTGCTTCCAAGGAGCCAGAATGAATTGGGTATATTGTCTTTGCCACCCATTGGGGGAATCAGCCAGCATGCTAGTGTGATGTTTATGTGTCCGATACATCCTCTTCCTGCCAGCAATGCAGCTCTATCGAGATGGATGCAGTGTACTTGCCGTGTCTCCCACTTCTGATAATGGAAAAGCAAATTCATTTTGGATCACAAGTGCCTCACTGCTCAGCCAATACTCAGGAGGGCGGGGAGATACACACATCATGTAATGAGTGTTTTGGTACGCGCTTTTAGGAAAAAGAGTCCTGCTCAGAAACGCTCCACTTTAAATAAGTGATGTGTGTCTTAGCATGTGTTTGTGTTGAGCTGAAAATCTGTATAATAACATCCTCCACCTCAATTTAAAAGGTCCAAAGCAGTCACTTTAATCTTAATATTAAATCATTTCGGTCACACCCTGATCTGTTTCACCTGTCCTTGTGTCGCCCATCTTCCCCATTATCCCCTGTGTATTTATACCTGTGTTCTCTGTTTGTCCATTTTGTCTTGTTTGTCAAGTCAACCACCGTTTTTCAGCTCCTGCTTTTCCCCAGTCTCTCTTTTTCTTGCCCCCCCTGGTTTTGACCCTTGCCTGTCCTGTCTCTGAGCCCGCCTGCCCGACTACTGTGCCTATCTCTGAGCCCACCTTCCGTCCTGTGTCTGTTCCCCTATACTCTGGATTCTCGAACCCTGCCTGCCTTGACTTGTCATTGCCTGCCCCCGTTGCTAAAATAAACTGTGTTAATTTGACAGTCTGCATCTGGGTCTTACCTTGATCCCTGATACACTTCTCTGTTACAATTAATGTAAAGTAGCTTACTGTGATTGTTTCCAATTAAAATGGTCAAAAAGAAACATGGCTTCTGAGAGTCATTTCTCAAACAATACTTTTGCTAGGACTGTCTGGGAGTGGTCTGAGTCAGGAGGGGGAAAATGAAAACTTGCTGTTATTGGTGGGTTTTGTAACTCTCTTTCTTATTGGTCGATTAACTAATTTATCGCCTGATGATGTCACCAGCTAGGCCAAAACTCCCTCCTAACAAAACAGATTGAGATTTCAGGTGCTTTTCAAACAGCTCCTACACCTCATATTGTGGAAATATATATATATTTTTAAACCCACAGGGGATCGCATTTTTGACTGCACTGGGCCTTTAAGCCTGAAAGTGCATATGGTAAATGTCATGAAAATAAACATTGGGATATGGTTTTTGCTGTTCCAATTTAATACTTGTGCAAAGTTATATTTAGTTCCACCATATGCATACGGAAACACACACACGTTAACACGCGCACGCACACACACACACACACACACACAAACACACACACACACACACACACACACACACACACACACACACACACACACACACACACACACACACACACACACACACACACACACACACCTCCGTCCTCCTCGAGCATGACGGAGAGGGAAAAAACAAACCTCATTCCTTCACCTCTGCAGTTAATTTCCATTAGAGGCATGCTTGATGCTTTCCCTGTGAAGGAGCACAGTGTGTGTGCGTGCGTACGTGGGTGGGTGTGTGTGTGTGTGAGAGACTCATCTTCATACATACTGAGTGGAAAGCAGTTCAACACAGTCAGACAATACAGGCTACATTGGCTCTGTTTAAACACGTTGATGAGGACGAAACATTATTGTTTTATTGAACTACTCTTTAAAACCCACTTAACGCATGTTAAAAGTAGTCGTAGTTATTGCATGAGCATCATCTAACACTGGCATGGTGTAAGTGAGCAAAGTTAGTTTGCCAAACCTTCAGCTAGGGTTAGTTGACAAATGAGTTGATGTGGCAGTGCAAGAGGCTTTAGGATAGAACAAGGGCTAGTGTTGGGCCAGTAACCGAAAGGTCGCTGGTTCAAATCTCGAGCTTACTAGGCGTTGAGCGAGGTACTCAACCCTAGTCACTCTGGATAAGACTGTCTGCTAAACGACTCAAAGGTCATATTAATGATGTCAACAACTGCTGACGACCATGTGAGGGATAAGCAACGAGGGGCTATGCGTTCTCTGGACAATAATGCACGGTGTGAAAGGTATGTGCCACAACGCACAGTTGGAGTGGCACCAACCTTCTGTAGAGTTGCATTAAATTCAGAGAACGCATGAAGCCCCGTGTCGGTTATCTCTCTTATACCACGGCTATAATTGACCGCATTCGCAGCTAGAAATGTGTTATTTTGCCAATGTGATCGTGTTCAACATCAACTGAAGCAGCTAGCGAGTTTACTAGATAGCTGTTGTAGTTGCATTGGTAACTGAACAAGCAGACATGCTAGCTTCGCTGACCAAACCATCAGTCCTCCTAAATATCAGCTTGCTATTTTGAAAATCGAATATTGAACAATGTCAATGATGTTTTCAATTAGATTTTTTATTTCAAAGGCAGCCACGGTTGGTTATTGCCATGCATTACAAAGAAATAATGCACACTAGAAATGATCCAATCAGAAACTAGTACTTAACAATGTTGTGGTATAATACATGATAATAATTAACATCCATTCCAATTAAGCAGGAGGATTCGGATATAAGTTTGGTTAGCTCCCACCCAGTGGTAGACTCCTGAGCCTGCCATTGGAGCGACTGACAGATGGCCCACCCATTGAAATCCAGTCTGCTTACTTTGGCTAACACTGTCAAGTCAAGGCACAAAGCCGCCTCAGTGGATGGGACTAGAGTGAAGCGTGATTGACACTACAGTGGAGGGCATGTCAGACTAACACCCGAGGGAAAAAGCATAGGTGAATGAAGCCTACAGAACAGACTTCCTGTGTGTGACAGGGAAGAGATTCATTGGACTAGGTGTCTGAAGGCTCTGTCTGGATATGTCACTTATAATAATACATTTATCAGATGCTTTTATCTAAAGCGACTTACAGTTATGTGTGCATACATTTTATGTAAGTATGGCCCCAGCGGGAAACAAACCCATGACCCTTGTTATTGCAAGTGTCCCGCTATACTGACTGAGCCATACAGAACCACTCGTGTCTACTACTTAAGCAATAAGGCTCAAGAGGCAGTGCTATGTCATGAATACAGTCACAGGTAAATGCCGTTGTTCGGCCCGACTCGATAGCGGACATAGCACTGCCTCGCAATGACTTATTGCCTTCACACATTTTTTTACCAAGATATTAAAATAACAATGAATTACATATTTCCATGAAAAAGTTATTTTGATATGTCAGTTCATACAATTTCATTCTTCCATCAGATGACATAGTCTGGATAAAAATCTGGTTGTTAGCGCTTTTGATCATGTTGCTACAGATGCAACCTGGTCTTCAATTAACTTTTAATAGTTGCTATGCAAAAGGACTGGTCCTCAGTTCTAAGCTAAATCTGCTGTGCAGGCTGAATAACGTTCTTGTCACTTGCTAGATAGCTAACTCAGTTAGATAGCCTACCCAGTTAGATAGCTAACTCAGTTAGATAGCTAACTCAGTTAGATAGCTTACCCAGTTAGATAGCTTACCCAGTTAGATAGCTTACCCAGTTAGATAGCTAACCCAGTTAGATAGCTAACCCAGTGTACATTTTTTGTTTGCTTTAGCTTTTTTCTATTGTCATTTGGTCTATGTCTATGATCATGACGTTGATACAGTACTTGTTTTTTGATTGTCTCGTCTCATCTGGGCTCCGTTCACTCTATGTATGGTACTACAGAGATCAAAATAAAAAAAGTGACACATTGCTTCTGAGGTAGAACAGGCAAACAGCAAGGCTTATATTAACCCTGCTGTACCAAACTAACCCACTGTTCCTAGGCAGTTAACCCACTGTTCCTAGGCCGTCATTGAAAATAAGAATTTGTTCTTCACTGACTTGCCTAGTTAAATAAAATAAATAAAAATGCTAGGCTTATATTAACCCCGCTGTACCAAACTAAATGCTAGGCTTATATTAACCCCGCTGTACTAAACTAAATGCTAGGCTTATATTAACCCCGCTGTACCAAACTAAATGCTAGGATTATATTAACCCCGCTGTACTAAACTAAATGCTAGGCTTATATTAACCCCGCTGTACCAAACTAAATGCTAGGCTTATATTAACCCCGCTGTACTAAACTAAATGCTAGGCTTATATTAACCCCGCTGTACCAAACTAAATGCTAGGCTTATATTAACCCCGCTGTACTAAACTAAATGCTAGGCTTATATTAACCCCGCTGTACTAAACTAAATGCTAGGCTTATATTAACCCCGCTGTACCAAACTAAATGCTAGGCTTATATTAACCCCGCTGTACCAAACTAAATGTTAGGCTTATATTAACCCCGCTGTACCAAACTAAATGCTAGGCTTATATTAACCCCGCTGTACTAAACTAAATGCTAGGCTTATATTAACCCCGCTGTACCAAACTAAATGTTAGGCTTACATTAACCCCGCTGTACCAAACTAAATGTTAGGCTTATATTAACCCCGCTGTACCAAACTAAATGTTAGGCTTACATTAACCCCAACTGTACAGAACCAAATGACAGGCTGGAAACAAGGGGAAATAATGTGTGAGTTGAGATAAATACAAGAAATGATTGGGACAGTAACATGAATGTGATATTCTTATGGAGGCACAGTGATCATTTTCAGATGTAACTGTTAGCAGGCATAGATGTGTCTAATGGCCAAAATAGCACAGCTTGGAATGCTGCTCATCCAATCAGCATTCAGGATCCCAACACTACCGGTTTTATAAATTATTGCTGGTCAGCATACCAGGTGCTGCTTATGACGACAGCTTCAACCAGAGCCATGTACAGTTGAAGTCGGAAGTTTACATACACTTAGGTTGGAGTCATTAAAAATTGTTTTTCAACCACTCCACAAATTTCTTGTTAACAAACTGTAGTTTTGGCAATTCGTTTAGGACATCTACTTTCCGCATGACACAAGTACTTTTTCCAACAGTTGTTTAAAGACAGATTATTTCACTTATATTTAACTGTATCACAATTCCAGTGGGTCAGAAGTTTACATACACTAAGTTGACTATGCCTTAAAAACAGTTCCAGAAAATTCCAGAAAAAAACAGCCATGAACTCAGAAGAAAAATTGTAGACCTCCACAAGTCTGGTTCATCCTTGGGAGCAATTTCCAAATGCATGAAGGTACCATGTTTGTATGTAGGAACAATAGTACGCAAGTATAAACACCATGGGACCACGCAGTCGTCATACTGCTCAGGAAGGAGACGCGTTCTGTCCCCTAGAGATGAACATACTTCGTTGCGAAAATTGCAAATCAATCACAGAACAACAGCAATATATGGACAATGACCCGAAGCATACTTCCAAAGGCAAAATGGCTTAAGGACAACAAAGTCAAGGTAAGCCCTGACCTCAATCCTATAGAAAATTTGTGGGCAGAACTGAAAAAGTTTGTGCGAGCAAGGAGGCCTACAAACCTGACTCAGTTACACCAGCTCTGTCAGGAGGAATTGGCCACAATTCACCCAACATATTGTGGGAAGCTTGTGGAAGGTTACCCAAAATGTTTGACCCAAGATAAACAATTTAAAGGCAATGCTACCAAATACTCATTGAGTGTATGTGAACTTCTGACCCCCTGGGAATGTGATGAAATAAATAAAAGCTTGATATAAATAATTCTCTCAACTATTATTCAGACATTTCATATTCTTAAAATAAAGTGGCGATCCTAACTGACCTAAAACAGATAATTTTTACTTGGATTAAATAAAGGTCAGTAATTGTGAAAAACTGAGTTTACATGTATTTGGCTAAGGTGTATGTAAGAGTCCGACTTCAAATGTATTTAGAGAGTTACGTGGGACATTGAGGTTCTGCATTATGATGCATTTACACTACAGAATTATATGGCACCCATGTTAGCACCCCCATTAACATTACACAGGGAATATCCCAACAATGCTTTGTAACTGAATTTCTGGAATCAGAACCATTTTCAACGTAAGAAAAGTTGGCCCAACTCTGTAAATATAGGTCTATGGCTTCAATTAACTAATTACCAGGCCTTCTGTGGCCTGAATTGCCTGGCTAGTCACTATCATCATCATCATCATCATCATCATCATCATCATCATCATCATGATCATTATGTTATCATCCACCCAACAAGACCATTGTCACTGCCGTGAACTCAGTATTAAATAGAATAGAACATTATCATCATTATGGTCATCATCATTACAAAAATCCTCAGAATATTATCACCCACACAACAAGAACTTCATAACAGCTCTCAACTCAACGTCATCCTACAGTGGTCGTCATCATTAGGTTATCATTGACTATTGAACATTTGTGTATGTTAGATGATTCAACTCACAATTCTATGGCCTTGTTCCACATGATGACGTATCCAGACAGAACGAAGGACTCGATGTTGACGATGTGTGTATTGCCACGCTCTGTGCCCACGTACAGCCATTTACTCTGGAAGGGGAGGTGGCAAAACGTGATCCTGAGGAGGAAAAATAAACAGCAGCGTTAAAATACGATAACATTTGATATAATGATTTGGTAGGGATTATGTTGTGTTTTCAGTTAAAATTGTAAAAAAATAATAATAATAATTTCTTCTTAGCAGAGAGCATTTTCTCAAGCAAAAATGTTGATTGGTCTGAGTGAGGTGGTGAAAACTGAAAACAAGCTGGTATTGGCAAAGAGGTTTGGAACGCTCTTTCTTATTGGCCTATTAACTAATTGATGTCACCAGGCAGTCCAAAACTCCATCCCACCGAAACAGGCTCAAATTTCCATCTCGTATATCCCTTTCACACTAAGATGTTTTTTAATCAACTTTATCGTCAAACTTTTTTTTGCCTTTTCTTCATATCTGAAAGGTATTGCCAGTATGAAAGCATAAACGTTTATTTCCTCCAAACAACCTAGCACACGACAAGCGGTACTGGAGTGCCAAGTCTAGGTCCAAGAGGCTTCTAAACAGCTTTTACCCCCAAGCCATAAGACTCCTGAACATCTAATCAAATGACTACCCAGACTATTTTCATTGTCCCCCCCCCCCCATTTTTTAGACCTCTGCTACTCTCAGTTGTTATCATCTATGCATAGTCACTTTAATAACTCTACCTACATGTACATATTACATCAACTAACCGGTGCCTCCGCACATTGACTGTGCACCGGTACCCCTCTGTATACAGTCTCGCTATTGTTATTTTACTGCTGCTCTTTAATTACTTGTTACTTTTATTTCTTATTCTTATCTGTATTTTTTTTAAACAGCATTGTTGGTTAGGGGCTGGTAAGTAAGCATTTCACTGTAAAGTTGTATTCAGAGCATGTGACTAATAACATGTTATTTCATTTGATCATTTCGGTAAAGTTCTGCCTGCGGCTTAGTATGAAACTTGCTGAGTCGACATTGGCACGTACTATGCTGTTAAACTTTTGATGGTTGCTACGTAGCGCAAGTTTTACTATCATTTTGGCCGTTTTAAACTTGGCATAGCTCACCACTAAGCGCTGTTTCCTTAACCAATACTGGATGGGTCCATAAATAATTACTGACGGAATAAAATAGCACAGAATGACGAAAATATTGGAATAAAGTAGGCTAATGCAATTGAAGGCATGTATCAAATAGTCACTTAGTAAAACTCCCAAAGTCATTCCATCCATGCATAGTGTTGTCCACTACCGGATCATTTCAGCACAGTTTTGATTGGGACAGCGCCACGGCGCTGCTTTGAAACCAGCCTGGGGACTAGTCTTGATACATCATTCAATGTCTGATTTCTGTTTTCACTGAATTTCCATTTGGATATTAGTTAGACTACGATTAGGCTGGGGAAATTTTAGCTAAGTTAAGGTGAGTGCTGCTCATGATCATCTCGACGAGTTGGCTGGTTGATCTTGACCGGTTGATCATCTTGACTAGTTTATTAGAACATTTTGCCATGTTAGGTAGGAGCATAGGCCTACTCCCAACCAAAAGGCTGACTTGTTTGATAATCAATCAATGTGATTTTGTTTGACTGAATCTCTGTCTGTATAGGCTATTTGGTTAAATGGCTTCTGGCTGGGTAAATAAGTGTAAGTTGTATGGCTCATCTATTAGTTGGGTCATATATCACTGATCAGAAACATTTAGTATGCAATAATGTAGCCTAAATCAAGAGTAGGCCTATTATTGTGCTCGAACTGTGTATAGCCCTATGCAACTCCAAAAGCCTGCAGAGGTTGTGAAATATGAACAGGAGACTCACATGCTTTTGAAAATAGGATTACTATTATGATGAAGATCGGTCACTCCGCCTGCTCCCAAACAAAGTGTACATAGGACAGATGAAATATGGATCCAAAAAGGATGGCCTTTCTATATGGCAGTGGTTTCACGTACTGTGTGGGAAACATATTATTTTATTCTGTTATATTCCATTATATACTTACTATAAAATATATGTGTGTTGACTGTGATCGGGTAGGTGTGTCTTGTCTGTTTAATTTAATAAGATAACTAACTATTGCTTTCAATTGGATGGCGCAGCCATGGCTGCACAGAACCGTAACATGGGTCTAATTCAACTCAAAATATGCCATTCTTTTCTTCTGATAATATATTGTATTAGTCTTATGTTTCTTAGGACCTGCTTAAACAAATTGAACATAGATGCATTTTTTCTGGTGTTTATTCTCAATTGATTTATTCAAATAGAGGCCCACCCATATCTGCACACCACTACTACTTGTCACCGGCATGACGGCACTGGAGCTATGAAAGGCGTATGCAGGCAAGAATGTGGTCAAATTGGCCTGTTTGTAAGGGAGTCGTATAAACATTGGCCAAACACATTTCCAGGCAAAAATACCGTAAATCCTGCGTGAAAGCAGTATATCACTAACAGGACATTATCGTAATTTTCACACTTTCATAGTATTATTTCAACCTCATAGTGTGAAAATATATACTGTATTAAACACAGAAAATCTAGTTTTTGACTGCACTGTGCCTTTAATTATTCCTCCTCCTTAACCTATTCGGCAGCAGTCATCAATAAGTCACGCATCATTACCCCCAGACAAACAGAAGCTAATCACAAGTGGTCAGTATCATTGGGATTGAAAATGCCTTGCACCTTTTGTTCTCTAACTTGTTATCTCCTTTTTACTTCCTTCCCTCTCTCCCCCAACTCACCCCTCTTTATCTCTCTGAACTATTGAGCCCAGGGCTCAAAAACACAGACAAAACCAGTTGAAAGCAATTATCATGGTAAGTGCTATCCCGGCTGCACGCTCCATTTGTCTCTCTCTCTCACACTGCCATGTGTATTTGTGTATTTGCTTATTGTTCCATTACATTGCAGTAATACGACACATCTAATTATACACATTACCGGCTCCATTTCCACGTGTCATTTTCTCACTTGAAAGTATGAAATAAGGGCTCTAAAGTGCGACCAACAATGATATTTTCCCTCAGCTCTTCTCAAACAAGACAGAATGACACCTGCAGATGCTTGCTTCCAGGTCCTGGGCCACGCACACCAAGCCACACCCCCACCAAGCCACACCCCCACCAAGCCCCACCCCCTGTATCTCAAGCAGGCAGCACACTGTTCCTCCATGCTGTTTATTCCCTCAGCATGTTGTCAATTCATGCACTCAACATATTATTGCTAAACAAGAACGATGCGGCCTTCCGCATTGCTTCTAAATATGAATCCATGACTTTTCTCTATTATACTATTAGTTTATGTATCTTGGCTCTCGGTGAAACGCAAGTTAGTTTTAAGGAAGCTGGCATGTGCCTAAAATAATGCTAATCACTAATGCTTATTAGCTAGCTGGCTAGCTAAATTCCATTTAGCTAAACGCATTAGCTAGGGCAAAGCACACGTTAGTGCAAACACTGGTTGCTACTACTGGTGGTTTGATTTGATTTGATGTAGATCCCCATACGGGAAACTCATGTATTATAATATATTCCCAGGGGTGGCAGGTAGCCTGGCGGGTAGGAGCATCGGGCCAGAAATCGAAAGGTTGCTGGATCGAATCCCTGAGCTGACAAAGTTCAAATCGGTCATTCTGCCCCTGAGCAAGGTAGATAAGCCACTGTTCTCCGGGCTCCAATGACGTGGATGTCGATTACGGAAGCCCCCTGCACCTCTCTGATTCAGAGGGGTTGGGTTAAATGTGGAAGACACATTCCAGTTGAGTGCATTCAGTTGTACAACTGACGAGGTATCCCCCTTTCCCCTACAAGGTGTCAAAAGTGTTCTGTAGGGATGCTGGCCCCAAAGCTTCCCACAGTTGTGTCAAGTTGGCTGGATGTCCTTTGGGTGGTGGATGGTTCTTGATACACACAGGAAACTGTTGAGCATGGTAAAATCCCTGGGGAAGCCAGAAAACAAAAAACCATTACAACATACTGTATGTGTTGTGATAACTGCACTCTATAACTTGTTACTTCATATGCCTTGTGACTGTGATATAAGGTCGCAACAATAAGACGACACAGTGGCAGTATACATTCAACCATTCTCACAAAGACACCACGGTTGGAACCAAAAATCTCAAATTTGGACTCATCAGACCAAAGCACAGATTTCCACTGGTCTAATGTCAATTGCTCATGTTTCTTGGCATGAGAAAGTCTCTTCTTATTATTGATGTCCTTTAGTAGTGGTTTCTTTGCAACATGTCGACCATGGTGACCTGATTCACACAGTCTCCACTGAACAGTTGGTGTGTTGAGATGTGTCTGTGACTTGAACTCTGTGAAGCATGTATTTGGGCTGCAATCTGAGGTGCAGTTAACTCTAATTAACTTATCCTCTGCAGCAGAAGTAACTCTGGGTCTTCCTTTCCTGTGGCGGTCCTCATGAGAGCCAGTTTCATCATAGCACTTGATGGTTTTTGCAATTGCACTTGAAGAAACATTCAAAGTTCTTGAAATGTTCCATATTGACTGACCTTCATGTCTTAAAGTAATGACGGACTGTCATTTCTCTTTGCTTATTTGAGCTATTCTTGCCATAATATGAACTTTGGCTCAAACACATTAAGAAGGAAATAAATTCCACAAATTAACTTTTAACAGGGCACACCTGTTGATTTAAATGCCTTCCAGGTGACTATCTCATGAAACTGGTTGAGAGAATGCCAAGAGCGTTCAAAGCTGTCATCAAGGAAAAGGGTGGCTACTTTGAAGAATCTCAAATATACAATATTCTTTTATTTGTTTAACACTTTTTGGTTACTACATGATTCCATATGTGTTATTTAATGGTTTTGATGTCTATTATTATTCTTTTATGTAGAAAATTGTACAAATAAAGAAAAACCCTTGAATGAGTAGGTGTCTCATTAAGAATCTCATTAAGATTGGCATTGTATGTCAATATATTAGGTTTCGGTATGGGTCAGCATGGTGTTTGTGCAACGGGATGCTCTCAATTAGATAGCCTGTTCTAAAATATTTGTCTAAATGCAACTCTATTGAAATGTGATTAGGTTCCCCTGGGAAACACTGACCAACACTTTGCTTCCTACCTTGTCATAACTCCTACCTGGCGTTTTCATTAATTGTCATGCTAAACTACATCAAACATATAATTAGAATAATCATAATATGTCTATGATTCCAACAGTTGACCCAAGTGTTTTAATCTACAATATATTGCAATAGTTGGTTGAAAAATCTGAAGGAGATTTTTTTTGCCCTACTAACTACCTGGTAGCTTTACCAGTATATGCAAACATTTGATGGCACAGCAATAAGTACGTAGGATTCTTATAGGCCCAACGTAGGCTATATCTCAATAATAATTACAAAAAAAAACATGTTTCTGGTACTCCTAAATGTTGTGTGGTGCTCCTAAGTTAGGAGCACAAGTGCTACCAATGATTTTGTTTTATTTAAAGCCCTGTGTACCAGCATACTTCTCTCACACGTAAGGTTGTGCATAATATACTACTGTAGCTGTGTAGTCATTAGTCAATCAATAAACCATTGATAGCGAGGCATGCTTGGTGTTCATGTAACATGTAATATATTCAGAGGTAGGCTTCTATGTGGCCTTGCGGTCTTGCAATAAAGTCAACTAGGTGAAACGTCTGTCGATATGCCCTTGAGCAAAGGAACTTTACCCTAATGGCTCCTGTAAGTCACTCTGGACAACAGCGTCTGTTAAATTACTCTAATGTACAAATGTAAAACATATTCAGGTGGTCGTCTGCTACGTGGTGGTGGGGTCATGTAATATATTCAGAAGTAGGCTTCTATGTGGTGGTGGGGTGTTCATACAGTCGTTCTGTCTGCATTAGCATCCATCGTGTTTATAAGCACCATCACTAGGGAATACAAATCAACACACTAATTCTCTCCTGTCTATGCTGATTACCTCTCCAGGAGAGAGAATGAGCGGGCCCTGTTCCTCGCCACCCCACTTTCACTTACCCGGGAGACGGAGGATTATTAGATAGGAGATAAATGAGATGGAAGACAATTCAAAAAAAGGATTTTGACCTCTTGGGTGTGCCGGGGTGAGGGGAATGGTAAATTGGGAGAGGCAGGAGAGGGCGACTGTGTTTGAGAGAATGGGGAAGATTATATTTGACTTCACGCTTTCACCAGATTTGCTGCAAGAAGTGTTTCGGCCACATAATCTTCATCAGACGTGTTTATTTTTTAAAAACATTTTGGCCATCAGTTCCCAGTGTTTTTGAACTTGGGATTTCATTTGAAGTCATTGTCATATATGGGAGAGCACCCAGCTAATAAAATGAGATATCACACCTGTTACCCACTCCACAGGCAGGAGTGGAAGTGTGTGAGAGAACAGGGGGAAGATTATATTTGATTATATTTGACACTTTCCCGAGCTTTGCTGCCAGAAGTCTATCAGCAGCATAATCTAGAGAGGAAAGTTGAGTGAGGTTGCATGTCACAATGACATGTGTAGGTATTCTGTTAGTTCTTATAGCTGGCAATGGTAATTATTGACACTTGATTCCCAGCAGTATATGGAGAAAAACTCAGATAATGGACATTTACAAAATCAACTACTTAAATTAGGAGTTCCTCAAGGTTCAACTGTTGCCCCTTTTATATTTCTCCTGATCGTTACACGAAAGGACATTTCTTTCTAAAATGAACCCCAAGAGCCCTAATCAAAGTGAAGTTAGTACTCCAACTGGTATAACTCACTGAGCCTTCTAACTATAAGAAAAAATATACTGAAATCAAAGCCCTTGGCTGAGGAGAAACATGACTCAGTCCCCACTCAGGCAATCAGCTGTTAGGAGGCGGCCATTTCAGACAACCCCATTAGACTCGCGATGGTGCCCAGACGACCTCTTTCATTTACACACCCATTTGCATAATTTAAATGTCACTGGAAATCAAGAACTTTAGGAGCGGAGATACAGAAACAAGGGAGGGTGAGAAAATAAAAAGGTTGGCGCAGGTCTCGGAGGGTGACTGTGTAATGGAGTGAAAGTCAAAGGCTTTGTTTGACTCAGACAGCTTGACGAGGCGCCGTCACCGCGGCTCATAATTATCAATCAATCAGGAGGAGGCGTGGGTTGAACTGACCGCCAGCTGGCTGGGCAGCCAAGGAGCTTCTGGGGGAACAAATATAAGTAATGAAGTAAATAGATGGAGGGAGGGAGAGAGATTTAATTGAAGATTTTGTTCCTCTAACCATCTCGGCCACATGCCTCGTGACCTCCCATCTGTTTCTGTAAGAGTCTCAGTTTCTCCCGTGGAGAGGAGAATGAGAGGAGCGGGCCATTTTGGATTACTAGTCATGGACAGATAAAGAAACTGTATGTAGCATGGGGAGATTGATCTGCCAATTTGCAAGCAGAGCGTCAACGAGGATACAGGCTGAGTGTGTGATATTCAGGTGTCACACAAGTGATTCTCAGTTATCTGTCACGTGATTCCCAGATGACTACCAGTCAACACTCAGGTGATTTGTGGGTATTGCAGGGGTAAAGCACTGCATCATAGGAGTAGTTAGAGAGCTAACTAATGGTTCACTGTCTGGCTCGTGAATCACCATTCATGTCTTTTTCTATGTGTGCTAGAGGTCTTCACGGGTCCAAAAAGTTGGCCCAGGACCCGAACGGACCCGAGGACAATCAGACCTGACCAGAATGGACCCGATATGGAAAAAAAGGGGACCTGGTCTCGAACAGACCCGAGAATAATCAGACCTGAACCGATTGGACCCGAGTGACATTTTTTTAAATGTTTATCAGCCAAGTTGCTGTTCTGGTTAATGAATAAGTCTTTATACTGTATGTTGGCTATGACTTCTATAAGTCAATAAATTGACCTTATTGGTGTAAAAACAAATATGCTATAGACTATTCAGAGCCGTGGTCAGGTCCATTTGGGTCCACATGGCTCTTTAAGCTATAGTTAAATAGACCCGTAACCCGATGACATTCAAAAAGAACCCGAACCGGACCCGATGGACAAGTTAGAATTTCAATCGGGCTCGGGTCTCTGGTATATCCGGTCCACCTGGACCTGTGAAGACCTCTAGTGTGTGCATCACCTATGCTCCTGTGGAGTGACCCGTGATACCCCACAGTGATTCCAGAGGAGTAAAAAGGAATAAAGACCATTTTAAGTGATTTTGCCACCTGTGAATTCAGAAAAAAATAAAATGCATATTTTGTCTCCTCTGTGTGTGTGGGTGTGTGTATGCATATGTGCTGTGTACAATACAAACACGTAAAAAAATGTAACCTTTATTTAACTAGACAAGTCAGTTAAGAACAAATTCTTACTTACATTGACGGCCTAACTGGCCAAACCCGTACGACGCTGGGCCAATTGTACGCCGCCCTATGGGACTCCCAATCACGGCCGGATGTGATGCAGCCTGGATTCAAACCAGGGACTGCAGTCATGCCGATTGCACTGAGATGCAGTGCCTTAGACCGCTGCGCCACTCGGGAGCCCAACAGAAAAAACAGCATATGTCATAAGCGAAAACCTGCTGTTAGCTATTTTTTTTTATGGAATAGACATAGACCCAGACACAGCGACGTGAAAGTACATCAATGAACGTACACACACTCCAAACACTCAGACACATTAATTGGCAAACCTTCATAAAAGCCCTACTTCTGAGCGAAACGCTTTCATCCATGTGCATTAGGAGAGCAAAGGCTATCCCTCGTCCCAAGAGTATTGTGTCCCCTTTATTCAGCTCAGCGGTGTGAGATTCTAATTGGCTCTTGAGATGCCTCGAATTCAGTATCTCAGCCAGGCACCGAGAAGCACAGAGAATAACTTTATACTGGATAATCTCCGGCGACCAGTGTACTTCTCGGAATCTAGGGGTTGGATCATGATCATGAATTTCTCAGATGTTGTAGGTCTGGGTGCAAGTCCCAAAAACCTTCCATTACAAAACAAACTTTATAATAAGAAAGCGTATTCCCACAGTGTAAAATATCTCAGGAAAGTCAAGTAGAGGAGAGGCAAGTATAAAGGGGTTGAGAGGGGAGGAGAGACAGTGACAAGCAGAGGGTAAATAGAAGCTCATTTTGTTTTGATAGAATCACTTCTCACCTCTACTTCTTAGAGATCAAAACTAAAGAAGGTAACTCCTCCAAGGCAATACTGCTGCAACAATTCTGGCACTCACCAGCCTGGTGAATAACAATGCTAGGGACTTTAATAAAGGAAATCTGAGGAAAATGCTCCCGATTTTGTACCAACACATCTCCTGTACTACACGCTTCGATAACACGCTTAATCATTGCTACTCTCCCTTCCGAGACAGCTACAAGACCCTCCACTACCCACGATTCTGCAAATCAGATCACATCTCCATCCAGCTCCTCCCCACCTACAGGCAGAAACTTGAACTGGAAGCATGCATGGTAAGGACTATTCAACATTGGTCCGACCAATCAGAATATCCTGCGGACTAGGAAATGTTCTGGGTCTCCTCTGGGAATAGTATCAACGTATGCACCAACTCTGTGACTGGGTACATCAGGCAGTGCATAGAGTATGTTGTTCCTACTGTGACGGTTAGAGCTTATCCAAACCAAAAACCCTGTATAGATGGCAGGATTCACACAAAACTGAAAGTGTTTTACCACTGCATTTAATCACAGCAGACTGGGAACATGGACATGCACAAACAAACTAGCAATTAGCGCTGCTCGATTAGTGCTTTTTGAGGTCGGTTCAGATTCCGTTTGATTATTTAAAAAAATAATTACGGTTTTCTATTTAGGTTTCGATACATTTGTTTACATTAAATGCACTATGCATTTAGTGAGTTGAATGCTGTAACAACACAGAATAAAGCTATTAACAAAAGTCCCATGATGGTACTGACTGCCCATTACTGCTTATCACTTAATAACCATCATTTATTCACATTACTCTACTTGAATAAAATATTTCAGTTGTTGTGTATATTACATTTATTTGATTTGATGACTTTATTATTTCATTCCAAGTCATCATCTCATCTATTTAGAGACACTGCCTAGGCTGTTTGACAAAAATCACTATTTGCAGTTCTTCAAAGAAAATAAGGCATACTTTTATGACTGCTGAATACCAAATATCAATCACTTAGATCATGTATTTTCAAGTAGAGATACTGTACCTTGCTCAGCAAGAGCTGCTCTCTGTATTCCCTCACAACTACGCATTTTTCGGTCTCTTCAGTAGCAGGCTTAAAATAACACAGACCGGACAAGCAGGTGTGCAGTGGATTATAGTCATTGTAGTTTTATTTTTTTAGCAAAATTGACCCACTACTACATCTTTTTTTACATGTATATTCTACCCACATTCTACATACATAGCACTTTTTTTCTACAGAACTGTACATAGCAAGAATAAAGTCATGTGATATTTTGATATACATTACATCTAGGTAGCTACAGTACAGCCAGGGTTGCTGCCAGGGATTTTGTGCCCCATGAAAAGATATCACATTGGGCCCCACATCCACAGCCTACAACCAATCCTGCGCAATTGCTGTAACGACACACCTCCAAAACCAAATTGACCAGTTCAAAGTTTTAAATGACTCTACCTTTGTAGGCTTGCAAATCTATTGTAGTCCAATATTTGCTGTACGATATTTACTGACAGTGAGCTGTGAAAATATAACACTCTGCAGACATGCATGTAACATTCTGCATACAGTGGAATTCATGATTTGATGCAAGACTGATACCCGCTATAAGAAATGTGCTAAAGGCCATATTTCACTGTCTAAATGTAATTTTATTGCTAAAATTCTTGAATGGAATTTTTTTTAACATTAATGAATAACTTAAAATAAATATAACTTAAATATACATTAACCTCTTCAATTAAAATACATGTATATTATCAACTATAGAATGATATAAGAAACAAAATACTAAAATCAGCAGCAGATTTTTTAAAACTATGTGTACATTCCAATTAGAAAATAAACAGCTGTAAAAGTGGAAATGGAAAATGGAAAACAAGATGGAAATGAAAAGGTCTGATTGTGGCGCTAGAATAAAGGTCAAAAGGTCACCAAATCAATAGGTTTCTTCCACTTGGGTTCTTGATTGTGCACAACAAATTTTGTGAAAATCCAGCCATGACTTTGAGATACATCTTGTTCTCAGTCTGTTCTCAGTCTTGTTCTCAGCTTGTGGGCATCATGTGTGTAGTGATCATATATCCATAGCCACTTAACAGTTATCACTGGCCCTTGCTCAGCCTTACTCACCAAGAGCCCAGCGCCGAGCCTTCTTGATCAAGTCTTTGAAGTCCAGCTTTCTAGCTAACTGACTTTCAATGGACAGCATGGCAAGATTGCAAAGCCTGTCCTGGGACATAGTGGACCTAAAATAGTTTATCAGTTTTAGCTTACTGAAAGCTCTCTCGCCACCAGCAACAGTCACAGGTAGTGTGCAAAATATACGTAAAGCAACGCACAAAAATGCTTTGCAACTGCATCTTACAAATTGCATTCAGGAGGCCAAGCGGGGACAAGTTAGGGGGGAAAGTGTCAGAATATACAGTGTTCAGGTGTCTTACTTCATGTCGAAACTCAGGTGTAAGATCTCTGGAATACTCTATGATCAGTGGTTGGCACACAGACGGGACTTTATTTTCACTAAACTGCCCAACTTTCAGAACAGCAGAAAATGATTTTACAATTTTTACAGTAGTGTGGAACCTTGTATCCAAGTCACTTATGATGTTGTTCATAGCAGTAAAAAACACTGTGTTCTGAAACACCGTTGCTGCACTGTCCTGAGCTGTATCCTGGGGCAGCAGGGTAGCCAAGTGGTTAGAGTGTTGGATTAGTAACCAAAAGCCTGCAAGTTCAAATCCCCAAGCTGACAAGGTACAAATCTCCCCCTGAACAGGCAGTTAACCCACTGTTCCTAGGCTGTCATTGAAAATAAGATTTTTTTTCTTAACTGACTTTCCAAGTTAAATAAAGGTTAAAAATAATCCTCTTGAGAGGTCTCATCATGGAATCTTTTCCTCTGGCGGCTGTGTTCCTTGCTAAATGGAGGTGCAACATCCATTTGCGTAGCAATCAGTGCTGCCTCAGAAAGGAGAGACCCCCATCCATCTCTAAGAGCCTGCATCTCTTCCTTTAAGGCTCTGATATTGGCTGCCTCTGTGCCAAGTGAGATTTTTCCTGACTGGAGAATCACACTCCTGTCCTCAATGCATTACAGTACCTGCAATTATGCCAAATGTCATGTCATTCAACACAATGCTGCTAACCTCCTTCTTCAGTTGGGAGTAGGGCTGGTTCAGGGGTATGGGGAGACAGGGCTACTGAACCTGAAGCTGCATCTGTTGGGCCTGGCACCAGGCAGGGGCAGGGACAACTGATTTACTACGAATAGCTTGCTAAATGTTTCTCTGCATTGATTAAATATCAGCTAAAAGAGGAGCAAAATATAAATACTCAACATTTTCTGTGAAAAGATATTAAGTAACTAATGTTAGGGGAGCAAAAGCAGCTATTTCACCATGAACTAAGCTAAAAGGTTCATTTCCACCGCTCACAGACGACACCCACCTTCCTTTCTGAAAAATTGGGTGACATACTGTCGTCCTTTCTTTTCTCTCTCCTGTCTTTTTTTCTTTCTTTTCATTTTTGGAAGCCAGATTTTTCTTTAGGAAGCTGAGACATGATGCTCCACCAACACTCCTCACTTGCAATTCGCTGCTAGCAAGTACTGTTCCTGGGCAGGGGGCAGGACCAAACCATTTCATGTATATAGGGGGCGGGAGGTCAATACAGAGGCTCTCTGGATGTTTACTTTTTGGCAAAAGTAATTTAAAAAAGAAACCGCTCATTTTATTAGTACATTGAAAACAAAACATAATATTAATGATGATAGGTTAATAATTTAATATTGAAAAAAATGTACCTAATGTTGTAATCCTTTTTTAAGGCCACTGTCAGTCACAGGCTCATAGAATAATCCTAACCCTCCCCGCCCCCGGAAAAATAATCAGATCCTCTATGAGGCTGTGCAAAGATCCAGATTTTGGATTTAAGAGGGAATTTGAGTCACCTTTGTTTTTAAGTCCTGGATTTCTAGCCCCTCTATATTGTTGTTGGAACTGATTTCAATAGCAAACATTTGATGGCCATAATAAACAGATATGCTGACGGTGGACAACCTTGTTTGACTCCTCTTGACAGTGTAATACTTTTTGAGAAGTAGCCATTATTTACTATTTTAAACCTGGGGTTACTATACATAACTTTAAGAGATTCTCCAAAATCAAAAGAGTCCAGGCATTTATATATAAATTCTAGTTGTACTTTATCAAAAATATTTTCAAAATCTGCTATGAATACCAGCCCTTCTTTCCTAGATTTATCTTAGTGTTTTATTGTTTCAAGTACTTGTCTTATATTATGTCCAATGTATCTTCCATGATCAGGATAAATAATCAGGATAGATAATTATCCGACAACACCTTTTTAATTCTATGTGCTATGCATTTTGCTAGGATTTTCGCATCACAACACTGAACTGTAAGGGCCCTCCAGTTTTTTAGATAGACCGGCTCTTTACACATACCACCTGGCTCCTGTTTCAGTAATAATTGCTGAGTACCTGAAAGTTTACAATTTTTATAGTAGTGGTTGAAACATGCTACTAGTGGATATTTGAGTAGATCAAAGAAGGTTTCATATACTGTACCTCAACTGGTATGCCATCCAGCCCTGGAGTTTTCCATGGCCTAAAGGCTTTAATTGCATCTAGAAGTTCCTCCTCTGCAATTTGGCCCTCGTGTAAGTCTCTCTGTACGGCTGTTAATTTTACACTATTATTAGGGAAAAAATCCTTACAGTTAACTTCAGTTAGTGGAAATGGAGGAGACTGAAAAGAGAATGTATGCTTAAATTACTTTGCTTCCTCTTTCAAAATATAATTTTGTGAATCATAGATGACTCAGTCAATTGCAACAAGTTTCTGTCAATTCTTCTTGGTTCCATTTCTATGTTGAAGATTCTATCTCTACTGTTATTTATTCTATTTCATTGTTAATAATATGAACTCTGTTGTCAGATTTTTTTTATTTGCATGACCTTTAAAAGCCACATGTTAAAGTGTCCTACACTACAAGGGGATCTGCTGTACGTATGTTCATGCAGGAAAAAGTCAGTTGTAAAATCCTTTGTCTTGGTTAAAAACAGGTTGTCATCCAGTAGGCTTTGCTTATATGTGGAAATTCTGTAAGAGTGATGTGGATGCCAGTTATTTGAGGGTTCGACTGCATTTTGCCCCCTATCAATACGTTTTTACATTTGGTGCTAGCGTGAAGGATACAAGAAAGTAATCAAGACGACGAGCTTGATTAAGCCTCCTCCATGTACAGTATATCTCACCAAGTCTGTATACAGCTGCTCATTATCGGCTCACTTTACAAGTTGTCAGTTGTCGAATAAAACAAAGGAAAGCCATATCTCGGACCATTTCGTTCAGTTCATTAGATCCGTTTGCCAAATAAAAAATTCAGCGTAAACATTATAGGCTCACTTATTCGCATTCCTACAATCACTATAGAGGAAAGTTATTCATTCAGTTCATTAGATCAGAATGTCAGTAAAATGAGAGAAAGAAATTGAAAACAAGAACCATTCTTAAATGTTCATTACTTGCACGTTGCCTATTTGGAAGAAAAAAAAAATATCAAAAGAAATGTGCTCACATGTCATCCTTGTTATATTCTAGCATTACAAATACAGTACATTACGAATAGTATGTGGGCACCTTCTCATCGAACATCTCATTGCAAAATCATGTGCATTAATATGTAGTTGGTCCCCCCTTTGCTGCTATAACAGACTCCACTCTTCTGGGAAGACTTTCCACTAGATGTTAGAACATTGCTGCAGGGACTTGCTTCCATTCAGCCACAAGAGCGTTAGTGAGGTCAGGCAATGATGTTGGGCGATTAGGCCTGGCTCGCAGTCAGTGGTCCATGGGATTGAGGTCAGGGCTCTGTGCAGGCCAGTCAAGTTTATCACACCACAGGAGGTAGGTGGCACCTTAATTGGGGAGGACGGGCTCATGGTAATCACTGGAGCGGAATAGGTGGAATGGTATCAACTACATCAAAGACGTGGTTTCCAGGTGTTTGATGCCATTCCATTTGCACCGTTGGGACCACTATTATGAGCCTTTCGTCCCTCAACAGCCCCCTGTGTTCCCCTACTAATCTCGACAAACCATTTCTGTATGGACCTCGCTTTGGGCACGGTGACATTGTCATGCTGAAACAGGAAAGGGCCTTCCTCAAACTGATGATTGGTATCCAATTTATACATCACAACACCTAAAATAGTACATTATCCAAATTTTTGCAACGGGCGGGTCTTGATTTTTTCCCACATTTTTTTAACGTTACAGCCTTGTTCTAAAATTGATTACATTGTTTTTTTCTTCAACAATCTACACACAGTGCCGCACGATGACTAGGCAAAACGTACTTTCTTAAACCAGTTACTATTGGCTTTACCGATTTAGTTTAGCATACCATTAGTTTGTTTTGATTTACCAGCCGTGAGCAGGCGGAATCAACCGACCCTGGTGACCATGGGCCTAACGGATTGCCGATGTGCGTCGGTGCACATTATTATATTAAATCCTTTACGTTTTTATATTGTATCATAGCCTTATGAAATGAGTCAATACATCAAAACTATTCGTTCCGATTCACATCTGAGTAGCCACAATATAACTATGTTCCGATCCTTACATTCCGTTTAGATCAAATACGAATAAACACCAAACCATTATTTAACATTTTAAGGCTTGTGCAGTCCTGTAAAAAAGTCTGCCTATCATCACACGTTTTCTTTTGCTGATTATCTCAAACGTGAATCTACATCTGCATTGTCCAAGACTCAAGAATAAGTAAGAATAAGAATAAGCTATACCAAAATAAGTTTATAGGACTGTAAGGGCACCTAGCCCATTATGGATTGTTCGAGGCCTGTAGTGTAGAGTGGTAATGTGTAGTGTTGTGTAATTCTGTGTATTGGGAACTAGCTTAGGAGGCCACGTTGTAAACTTTGAGTCCCTGAAGAGCTGGTTGATTACATACAGTTTATCCAATACTAAGCGCACATTCTGGTTCTCTGCTCTATTTTTTTTTTAAATGGAATGAAGGATGTGTCATCTCTCTATTATTTCTTGGGGGAGTTGTTCGTTGATAAAGAATGGTGTGCCCTTCAACTCCCTACCCCTTTCCATCACGGCCACCTTCGTCTTGTAATGGGATAGTCTAGCAACAATGGGCCAGGGTTTCTGGGGAACCCTTCGACCAAAACGATGCGCCCTTTGGAAATCAATTTTATTCACCTGTTTGTGGGACATTTTAAGATTATGTTTTCATTAAATCCTTCACCTTTTCTTCTGTTGCCAGCATTTTCATTCTCCTTCACTCCCAGTATAAAAATATATATCTTTTTCATGCTTCTGCATTTTAGGTCAAGTAGCTCCGCTTTCATTTGAGTGTTATCACTCAGGAGTTTCTCTGTCGTTGAGTGTAGGGAGTCTAATGTCGCTTTCAAGATTTTGTTTTCAGTCCTTATTTCTTCCATTAATTTGTTGCTGTAATCCATTCCTACCTCGAGGGCTTCAATGTCCTCTATTACTCCGGGCAATAGATCATGCTTTTCTAGCTGTGTGTTCATTCTTGCCAGCAATGCGCTGTCCTTCTTTGACATTGTTGTAACCGCCTCCTCTTCCATTGTTTTGTTTGATTCTTTGGAAGGACATTTCTCCTCCTCTGTTTCATTGGATGATTTATTTGACTGATGCTCAAGCATATCAAAATGAGGATCTATAGAACGTTTGACGTTTTCTATGTTATCCAGAGTGTAGTTATCTCTTTCCCCACTTACTTCAAGATATCCACCATTGTTCCTAAACCCAAGAAAGTGAAGGTAACTGAACAAAATGACTATCCCCCCACAGAACTCACTTCTGTCATCATGAAGTGCATTGAGAGGCTTGTTAAGGATTATATCACCTCCACCTTACCCTAAACCCACTACAATTTGCATACCGCCCCAAAAGATCCATGGACAACGCAATCGCAATTGCACCGCACACTGCCCTATGCCACCTGGACAAGAGGGATACCTACTGTATGTGAGAATGCTGTTCATCGACTACAGCTCAACCTTCAACACTATAGTGCCCTCCAAGACCATCACTAAGCTCAGGGCTCTGGGTCTGTACACCTCTCTGTGCAACTGGGTCCTAGACTTCCTGACGGGCCATCCCCAGGTTGTGAAGGTAGGCAACGACACCTACACCACACCGGTCCTCAACACGGGGGCCCCACAGGGGTCCGTGCTCAGCCCCCTCCTGTACTCCCTGTTCACCCATGACTGCGTATGCTATACACGTCTCCAATGCAATCATCAAGTTTGCTGACGACACAACAATGGTACTGTAGGCCTGATTACCAACAATGACGAGTCAGCCTACAGGGAGGAGGTGAGAGTGCTGGGAAGAAAATAACCTCTGCCTCAACGTCACAAAATGAAAGAGCTGATCGTGGACTAGGTGAGATAACAGAGAGAGCACGCCACCATCCATATCGTGTCAATACCTTCAAGCTCCTTGGCATGCACATCACTGAAGACCTGTTATGGTCCCTCCAAACTGACAGCATAGTGAAAAGGGTGCAACAGCACCTCTTCAACCTCAGGAGGCTAAAGAAATTTGGCTTGGCCCCTAAGAACATCCCAAACTTCTACAGATGCACCATCGAGAGCATTCTGTCGGGCCGTATCACTGCCTGGTATGGCACCTGCACTGCCCGCAACCTCAGGACTCTCCAGTGGGTGGTGCGGTCACCCCAACGCATACCAGTGGCACACTGCCTGCCCTCTAGGACATCTATATCCCCAGGTGGGTGTCACAGGAAGGACAAGAAAATACAGACCTCAGCCACCTGTGCCATGGCCTGCTCACCCTTCTACCATCTAGAAGTCAGAGACAGTACAGGTGTATCAAAGCTGGGACACAGAGACTCAAAAACAGCTTATATATCCAGTCCATCAGACTGTTAAACAGTCATCACTAGTCGGCCTACGCCCGGTACCTTGCCCTGCACCTTAGAGGCTGCTGCTCTATGTACTGTACATAGAGTCATTGAACATGGGTCACTTTAATAATGTTTACATACTGTTTTATGTATATATCGTATTCTAGTCATGGTTCCTCCAATATAACGACTGCTGTATCAACCAGTTCTATTAATTTTCTGTCCATATTGTCTGTACATACCAGATGTATACAAAACAATAGAAACACCCGCTCTTTCCATGACACAGACTGACCAGGTGCATCCAAGTGAAAGCTAGGACCCCTTATTGATTTCACTTCAATCATTTCAAATTGTATTTGTCATATGCGCCGTCATATATGTAGAAATGCTTACTTACGAGCCCTTTCCCAACAAAGTACTTAAAAAGTAGGCAAATTAACAAATAGATAAAAAATAAAATTGTAACACAATAAAATAACAATAACGAGGCTATATACAGGTTATATACAAAGCGTACCGATACTGAGTCAGTGTTCTGGGGTAGGAGATAGGTGGGTGATGGATTGAGTTAAGGGTGAAGAGGCATTGTCGTTCCCTCTTCACGACTGTGTTGGTGTGTTAGGACTATTGGTGTGTATTGGGTATATGTTGTGTAATTTGTTAGATATTACTGCACTGTCGGAGCTAGAAGCACAAGCATTTTGCTACACCCGTAATAACATCTGCTAATCACATGTATTTGACCAATAAAATTGGATTGGATTTAGTGATGTGGACACAGAGGACTTTGAAGCTCTCGACCGTCTCTTCTACAGCCCCGCTGATGTGAATGGGGACGTGCTCAGCATCCGTTTCCTGTTGTCCATGTTGTCCTTTTCCAGTAGGCCCATCACAAAGTCCAGTATCCAATTGCGGAGGGAGGTGTATTAATCCCCTTGTCCTTAGCTTAGTGATAAGCGTGAAGGGCATTATGATGTTGAATGAGCTGTAGTCCATGAACCTCAATGAACCTTTACCCCCGCACATTGACTTGGCACCGGTACCCCCTGTATATAGCCAAGTTATGGTCGTTTTCTTGCGTTACTTTTTATTTTATTTTATACTTAAGAAAACATTTACAAAGTAAACTTAACTCTATTTCTTGCACTGCATTGTTGGTTAAGGGCTTGTAAGTAAGCATTTTACAGTTGTATTTGGCGCATGTGACAAATAAAATAACATTTGATTTGAACAGCATCCTCACAGAGGTGTTCCTTTAGTCCAGAAGGGAGAGGGTCGTGTGGAATGCAATAGAGATCGCAACATCTGTGGATCTGTTGGGGGCGGTATGCTAATTGGATTGGGCCCAGGGTGTCTGGGATGTTGCTTTTGATGTGAGCCATGACCAGCCTTTCAAAGCATTTTATGGCTACAGAGCTGAGTGTCACGTGGAGAAAGTAATTTAGACACGTTAGATTGGCATTCTTGGGCACGGGGACTGTGGTGGCATAGCCGGAGGTAGGGGTGCTGAGGATGCTGCAGCACCCCCTGAAAAATCTGAAATAAATAAATAATACAAAATGAATAATAAGTAGTGTACTGGGCCTTCCCTCTTTCTGTATTAGGAGACCGATATAGCAGTATTTAACCCTCTCCTTCTTCCAGGGGCTATGTATGGTGGTCTGCTTGAAACGTGGGTTTTACAGACTGGGTCAGGGAGATGTTAGTGTGGACACTTGCTAGCTGGTAAGCACATGCTCTGACTACGCATCCTGCTAATCCGTCTTTTTAAAAGTCTTACATCAACTACAGAGTGCGTGATCACACAATTGTCTGGAACAGCTGGTGCTCTCATGCGTGGTTCGGTGTTTATTGCCGCGAAGCGAGTGTAGAATGCATTTAGCCTATTATCTGGGAGGCATCACTGGACAGCTCGTGGCTGGGTTTCCCTTTGTAATCCATGATAGTTTGCAGAGCCTCAGAGCCAGTGTCGTAGGATTCGATCTCAATCCTGTATTGATGCTTCACATGTTTGATGGTTCGTTGGAGAGCTAAAGGGATTTCTTATAAGCGTCCGTATTGTGTCCCGCTCCTTGAAAGCGGCAGCTGTAGCCTTTAGCTCAGTACGGCTGTTGCCTGTAATACATTGCTTCTGGTTAGGATATGAACGTACGATCACTGTGGGGAGTACGTTGTCGATGCACTTATTAATGAAGCCAGTGACTGATGTGGTAAACTCCTCAATGCCATCGGATGAATCCCAGAACATATTCCAATCTGTGTTGGCGAAACTGTCTTGTGGCTTAGCGTCCACCTCATTGGACAACTTCCATATTGAGCACATCACTGGCACTTCCTATTTTAGTTTTTGCTTGTAAGCAGGAATTAAGAGGATGCAGTTATGGTCAGGTTTTCCAAATGGAGGGCGAGGGAGAGCTTTGCATGCATCTGTGTGTGTAAAGTAGAGGTGATCTAAAGTTTTTTCGCCGGCTAATAGGAGCGCCACATCTATGTGAGCATTTTCTTGTTTGCTTAGGACCTTATATGGCTGGTTGAGTGCGGTCTTAGTGTCAGCATCAGTTTGTGGTGGTAAATAGACGGCTTTGAAAAATATAGATGAAATCACTCTTGGTAAATACTGTGGTCTAATGTTTCATGAGGGATTCTAGCTCGGGCGGGTAGAACCTCAAGACTTCCTTAAATCAGGGATCGTACACACTGTGGTATCCCAGGAGGTCTACCCTGGGGGATGGTAATAGAGGGGAGGTACGTGAGGCGACGTTGGCTCCCTCTGCTGGGAATACGGGAGCTGGGCACCCCAACACGGACAGCTAACTGGAGGTAATTAGAGGAAAGTGCCAACCAGCCGTGGAGGCTAAATAAAAGAGGCACGATGGCACACCGCGGAAGAGAAGGGAGAGAGCTTATCGGACACAGCTGTTCTGTCCTGCCGATATATAGAAAAAACAGCTAGATTTATATTCTCTATGTCCTTGTTCAGCCACGACTCGGTGAAACATATTACAGTTCTTCAGTTGATCAAGGTTTGTAATCGTCATCCAAATCAAGGTTAGTAATCGCTGTTTTGATGCCCAGAAGGTTTTCTTGGTCATATGAAATGATGACCAAAACACGTAGGATCAATCCACCGCATCCGCCAGTGTCGCACTTCCGCATCTCCTTTTTTTTCTTTACGACCCCCACAAGTGTCAGGAGACTCATCTGAAGTCAGTACCGGTAATGTGCCAACAGCTGTTTTGGTAACGTTCGAACCGTTTGGGCTACAAACGAATGGGACAATGCTCCATGCCACAAGGCTAGGATTGGAATGGTTTCACGAACATGACAGTGAATTCAGCTTACTGCAGTAGCCTGCCCAGTCACCAGATCTCCATCCAATTGAGCATCTGTGGGATGAGTTGGAATGAGCTATTCAGAGTAGAGATCCACTACCAGCCAACTTGACACAACTGTGGGAAGCACTGGAGTCAACATGGGTCAGCATCCCTGTGGAATGCTTTCGACACCTTGTAGAGTCCATGCCCCAACAAATTGAGGATTTTCTGAAGGTGTTCCTAATGTTTCGTACACTCCGTGTATATGTAAATATACATTCCAGACTCTGATATCGCTGGTTCTGATATTTCTTAATCTCTTGTTTGTTTTTGTTGTTTCTTTTGTCGTTTTTTGTTTATTGCATCGCTAGATATTACTGCCTTGTTGGAGCTTGAAACATAAGCAGTTTTCTGCACCTGCACTAACATCTGTTATTCCAATCTATGTACACAACCAATACGCTTTGATTTAATTAGATGTTGTTACTGAAATCAACACAAACAACTGAAGAGCATCTGCATGATGTGAAAATTCCCTGGCCAAAACACACACTGGCATCATACCAGAAATAATCAGTGCCATCACAGAAAATGTACTATATGAGGGTGATGGGAATGATCATGCCCGGACATTTTCAATTCTGCAACCCATGCACTTCCCACCTGGGTGGCTAGTGGAAATCTATTAAAAACACCTTCCTTCCCCCCTGCTTTGCAATTCCCCCACGTCACACGGACTGCAGTTATCACCAGGAAAGGTAATTCAATTCCTCAGGTTTTAAATGACTTTAATGGCAATTACTAGGCAAAGGTTTAGGCCTGTCTGGCTCTCTGTGATATGGAAATGGAGGGAGACAGAAATAGAGAGAAAGAAAGAGTTGTCTGCCAGAGGGTTTTCCATCCCTTTAATCCTACACATGGGGTATCAGTGAGTGTGAAACATCACTCACACACAAAGGGACCCTCGGACAGGGCTGACAAACATTACACAAAAACATTCAGCTAGAATGCCACTAAGTAAGACCATATCTGAGCTATTGGGTTGGACGCAAAATGGCTACGACAAAGCCAGCATTTTTGCACGACCTTTCTGGGGACTGTAGTGTTTGGAGTTTACTGGTAGATTTGAGAGAAAAATGGCCACCCAGTACAGACCAGGTGGATTATGGGTGTTGAAGTGTTCAGGGGCCTCTCGGGTCTGACTCTTGGTCTAAATGTTCAACATTGGACCCTTGAGATACACCATGACTCATAGGAGGTTTCTCTGTCACGGCCTAAAAGGGATTAAATGTAGCATTTTAGTGGCCATTAAGGAGGCCATCACACTCGTACCCCTAAACCGTTGGCATTTTAAAGAGTGTGCACAAAGTAGCTTTATGATTTAAAGATACTGTTACCTAGATTAACATTGCAGAGGGATTTCTGGTGGATTTTCAGTGGAATCTAGAAGTGTTGTCTGTTGTTTCTCAAGGTTTATTGGTCCTGTGTGTTGAGATGTGGTGTTGGTGAGCGGCTGGTTGTGACTCAATTCAACTCCCTGCCTTCCTGAAATGTATTTCGCTTTCAGATATAACTTACTGCTGTTCAAACACAGCCATAACTCATGTGAACATTGTGCATTATCAACAATTAACCTCGTGTGTAAATGGAGCGTTTATACCACCTTCAATGTGGCAGTTCCCTTGACCTGTTAATTGAAAACTGACATCCACTATTCTCGGTAAAGGAGATGGGTTGAATGACATACCTCTTATCTTATTGTCTGCTTTCATACCGAGGGTAACCTTGAAGGAATATAAGTAGCTACCCACTGGGCACAGACGTCAGTTCAACGTCTAGTTTTGATTTACATTTGGTTGAGTTGCCAACTAATGTGAATTCAACGTGAAATCAACACAAAATGTCACCATGTCATTGGATCACGATTAATCGTAAATTCAGAATTTGCTCAAACTGAGCTAAAATCTAAGATTCTTTTTTACACAAAAATAATTACAAGAATATTGCAGTTTAGATTTTGTCTGAAGTAACGCTGAGCAAAATCAGGTAAATTGATCAACTTGTCTTGTCATCGCATTGTTGTTTTTAACTGTATAGATGATGTATTTAAAAAAATAATTCAGTGTATTCTGAACGTTTTCAGACAATGCAATGGAAAAATTGTGCACTAAAATTCCAAAAATCTAACTTGAGTTAATAACTGATTAACTCTAACAGCGCAGTTCTTTCCAGACACTCAATCTCATTCTAACGTAGAAGAGTAGTTAAGTGTTTAATGCCTAAAATAGCTCTATATTTACACAAAAAAAGATAAATAAGGAGACAGTTAACTTCACTGTTCTTTTCACTGTACTTCTTCCAACAGTCACTGACCAACATACAGTGGGGCAATACAAGTATTTAGTCAGCCACCAATTGTGCAAGTTCTCCCACTTAAAAAGATGAAGGAGGCCTGTAGTTTTCATCATAGGTACACTTCAACTATGACAGACAAAATGAGGAAAAAAAATCCAGAAAATCACATTGTAGGATTTTTAATGAATGTATTTGCAAATTATGGTGGGAAATAAGTATTTGGTCACCTACAAACAAGCAAGATTTCTGGCTCTCACAGACCTGTAACTTCTTCTTTAAGAGGCTCCTCTGTCCTCCACTCGTTACCTGTATTAATGGCACCTGTTTGAACTTGTTATCAGTATAAAAGACACCTGTCCACAACCTCAAACAGTCACACTCCAAACTCCACTATGGCCAAGACCAAAGAGCTGTCAAAGGACACCAGAAACAAAATTGTAGACCTGCACCAGGCTGGGAAGACTGAATCTGCAATTGGTAAGCAGCTTGCTTTGAAGAAATCAATTGCGGGAGCAATTATTAGGAAATGGAAGACATACAAGACCACTGATAATCTCCCTCGATCTGGGGCTCCACGCAAGATCTCACCCCGTGGGGTCAAAATGATCACGGTGAGCAAAAATCCCAGAACCACACGGGGGGGACCTAGTGAATGACCTGCAGAGAGCTGGGACCAAAGTAATAAAGCCTACCATCAGTAACACACTACGCCGCCAGGGACTCAAATCCTGCTGTGAGTGTGTGTTTTTTGTAAGGGAACACATGCAGAATACGCATATAATGAAAGCTTTACAACACTATCTTTCATACCTTCTTCTTAGATGGGGCTTCAAAGTTTAGGACATTTTTCATTGTCACAGAAAAAGAAATGGGAAAGACCTTCAAAATAACTTCCCAAAGGATCTCTCGGTTTCTCTCTTTTTCAAATATTCACGCAGGAAGACCTTCACAACACACAAAAACAGATCCTTCCAAAGCATCTCTTTCCCTCTTTCTTCTTCAAGCACTCAAACAACATGTACAAAGTGTTTGAATGAGCTTTTTTCTGTTTCCTAGCAGCCAAAGATTGCCCCACAGGACAAGAGAGTCGTGAGATTGGTCAGTTAATCATTTAGGATCTTTCCAAACTTTGCTCCGATATTTTATCGGTGTCTGCATACAATTTACTGTGGAAAGAGAAAGAAAAATAGATGGAGAGGCCATAAAACTTTACACATTTTACAAAACTACAAAATATCAGATTTCAGAACTGAATATAGTCTTTCACACCCATATTTCTCCTGAACTACCCCTTCATAAGCCTGTTATGGCTAGGGTAATATTGGGGTGAGACGAACCAGGTTTTAATCCCCGCTAGGGTGTTACTCACTTCCGCCATTCACTACAGTATCTATGACTGATTCTTCCCTATGCCCTAGCCACCTATATTGCCTGGAAGGCTTAAGGGAGGATGAATGAACCCTTTCAGCCATTCGGCACAGCATACACCTACACACATACATCTGTCATATTCAGGGCAGACAGGGTCGTGCAGAAAATGTGTGAATGCTCACCCAGAGCGTTTTGAAAGATGAGGAAATGTTGATGTTTGTGACATTCAGCATTGTGGCGAATGCTTTTGCTGAACTCTGAGTATAGTTTGGGAACTTTGACGGTGAACCTTGGGACATGTAGATTTATTCTGTCTAACTTGAATATATTTGGGCATACTCTGGCCTTGAAGTAGAATCCATCTCATCGAGCCACGAGATGTCAAACAGAAAAGATGCATGCCTTTATGCAAGGTCGTGTGTGTGTGTGTGTGTGTGTTACCGCACGTAGAGTTCTTACCTCTCCCTGTTGAATTTAAGCGAGTGCAGGATGGCTGGGCGTCTCTGGCGAAGGTTCCACAGGTGTAGCGTGTCGTCTGCACATGCCGTAACCAGCGCCCCCTGAAGGTGAGACAAACAAACAGAACACAGACAGTCAGTACACTTGATTGGGGTCAATTCGAATTGAAGGCAGTCAATTCAGGAAGTAAACAGGAATAATAACTAAATGATGTAAAAAAATGATGATTTTTTTTATGACTTCTCAATAAACTGAAAAGTAGACAGTATTTATTTCAAAAACATTTTTCAATTTCTGAATGAACTGCCTTCAATTTGACCCCAACCCTGGTACAAAGACTCCATCATTACTATGCTGATCACTGCTATGTAAACCGTGGACTAATGCTACTCATAATGAACTCTGACTCTCGAACTGTCTAACAAACTACGATCAATACATACCCCTGAGCTACTGCATACTCCTGCCAAGGAATGGTACTTATAATAACTGCAAATCAGTTTCAAAAGGTGGGAGGAAGACTGAACCCTTATGGAAAAACCACATGAATTTCAAATGTAAACATGTGATCTCGTGTGATCTCATGTGATCTCGTGTGATCTCATGTGATCTTGTGTGATTTAAAGTGAAGTTCATGTGAAAACATGGCAACTTGTTCAGCAACATGTGAAACAACACCTGATAACAACAAAACTACACGTGACTGACAACATGTGTATCAGAATATGATTTTATGTGAAATGAATGTGCAATAAATTTGACAAGGTGGGGACGCAAAATTTCAACATGTGATACCATGAAACTACACGTGACAACATTTGAGCACATGAGAAAACCCAGGTGTCAACTATAATTTTGAATATTTTCCTTTTAAAGACATAATTGACATTAATAACATTTAAAGAGTCCTGGTCCCCAGAATATTTATGTCTAGTTACAGTCAAAATATGGTACATCTACAAGTATACTTAACAAATATATTAAACGCAACATGTAAAGTGTTGGTTTACACAACCGCAGACCAGGTATAACCACACCAGGATCTCCACATCTGGCTTCTTTGCAGTTTGACGGCGTAACCATCTTCAGTTGGAAAATGCTCACCTTCGATGGCCACTGGCATGCTGGAGAAGTGTGTCCTTCATGGATGAATCCCAGTTTCAACTGTACTGTACAAGGTAGATGGTGTTGTGTGGGCGAGCGGTTTGTTAATGTCAACTTTGTGGACAGAGTGACCCACATTGGCTGTTGAGTTTTGGTGCAGTATGGACAGGCATAAGCTACGGACAACAAACACAATTGCATTTTATCTATGGCAATTTGAATGCACAGAGAGACATTGACAAGATCCTAAGGCCCAATGTCGTGCCATTCATCCACAGCCATCACCTTATGTTTCAGCATGATAATGCATGGCCCCATGTCGCAAGGATCTGTAACCAATTCCTGGAGGCTGAAAATGTCCCAATTCTTCCATGGCCTGCATACTCACCAGACATGTCGCCCATTGAGCACGTTTGGGATGCTCTGGATCAACGTGTATGACAGCTTGTTTCAGTTCCCACCAATATCCTGCAACTTCGTGGAGCCATTAAAGGAGTGGGACAACATTCCACAGGCCACAATCAGCCTGAACAACTCTATGTGAAGGAGATGTGTTGGGTTGTATGAGGCAAACGGTGGTCACACCTGATACTGACTGGTCACCTAATCCCGGCCCCAAATAATGCATATCTCTATTCACAGTCATGTGAAATCCATAGATTAGGACCTTTTGAATTTGTTTCAGTTGACTGATTTCCTTATGAACAATAAGTCAGTAAAATCTTTGAAATTGTTGCATGTGGCGTTTTATATTTTTGATCAGTGTAGTTACTGTATGTTTCTAGATGAATTCAGGTGTTAATGTTAAAGGGACAGTATGCTGCTGTACATAGGACTCAACCTCACAACAGATTGGCAATAATACATTTCTGCACTTTGTTACAGTATAAATAAACATATAAAACAACTTGAAGGTGTTATTTCTATAACATTACAGTATGCTGCTATATAAGAATATTGTATAATTGTTTACTTTGGTGACCAAACTTAGGGCTTAAATGGGATTTGAACACATAACCTCTTGGTTGCTACCCAATATTTTGAAAATAAGGTACCATCACTGGGCTTTGATAGGTGGTGGCAATGTACTGGTGGGTCTCATTAGCATATTTGGGGGCGTGGTCAAATATATGTGCACAACCGTTAGTGGAGGTGTTGTAGCTGTTTAAGTGTTTGGTTATGCTAATGCAAGTAGAGAACCTTTTCTTTGATGCTGTCTCTCAGTAAACGTCATAAGAGAATGTGTCAGTAATGAGCTACAGTGTGAAGAGGTTATTGTGCATATTCCAGTAACTTAATGGCAACTTGTCAGAAGTTACTGGAAACTGATTGTCAGTAAGTTCATGTAAAAGACACAATAACTTAGTTAATGTTGTCTGTTCATAAACATTAAGCTTGTACACTCAGTTATCCAGCCCTAATATACACTGACTGTACAAAACTTTAGGAACACATTCCTCATAGTTGCCCTCAGAACAGCCTCAACTGCTCTACAAGGTGTCGAAAGCGTTCCACAGGGATGCTGGCCCATGTTCACTCAGATGCTTCCCGCAGTTGTGTTACGTTGGCTGAATGTCCTTCGGGGGGGTGGACCATTCTTGATACACATAGGACATTTTTGAGTGTGAAAAACCCAGCAGTGTTGCAGTTCTTGACACACTCAAACAAGTGGGCCTGACACCTACTACCAAACCCCGGTCGAAGGCACTTAAATGTTGTGTCTTGCCCATTCACCCTCTAACCCTAGCACACATACACAATCCATGCCTCAATTGTCTCAAGGCTTAAAACTCTTTCTTTAACCTGACTTCACCCCTTCATCTACACTGATTTGAAGTGGATTTAACAAGTGACATCAAAAGGGATAATAGCTTTCACCTGGTCAGTCTGTCATGGAAAGAGCAAGCGTTCCAAATGATTTGTACCCTCAGTGAATTTATAAATATGTATAAACATATACACACAGTGCATTCTGAAAGCATTCAGACCCCTTGACCTTATCCTCATTTTGATACATTACAGCCTTATTCTAAAATGTATTAAATAATGATTTTCCCCACATCAATCAACACACCATGATGACAAAGCAAAAACATTTTTGTTGTTGTTGTACATGTATTAAACATAAATACCTTCATTTACATTAGTATTCAGAAACTCCACTTAGTACTTTGTTAAAGAACCTTTGGCAGTGATGACAGCCTCGAGTCTTCTTGGGTATGATGCTACCAGCTTGGCACACCTGTATTTAGAGAGTTTATCCCATTCTTCTCTGCAGACCCTCTCAAGCTCTGTCAGGTTGGACGGGGAGCATCGCTATATATATATATATATTTAATCAATCAGTGTATTAGACACCAAAGCATCAAAATATATTTCATTTTTTAGCTAGTCACCATGTAATTGTAATAGTCACTTTCTTACCAGACCTTCAGGTCAATGAGTGTGATGCATTAGGTACAGTAAGTGTTAATTTCACAATAACCCACTTGTAACTAATTGACAGTAAGCTATTGAAAATGGAACATTAACTTCTCGTGAACCAGGTTCTACTGGAAAATGCACGCTAACCTTTTAACAGTGTCACACATTCTGACAAAGATTGCATAACTAACAATGTCAAAGGCCTTGCTCAACCTTGTTCAACATAATGATAGAAGCACTTAAACTGTGTTTCCACTAACAGTTGGCAAAAAAACTAAATATTTTAGACCATGCTACAAAATATGCTAATGAGCCCCCACCAGCACATTTTCTACACCTACATTTCAAAGTGCAGTAATGATTGCATCAAATGCCTACGTTTGTTACCAAGTGGGAAGTGGGAATTTACAACTGGAAAAAATCAGCTTGAACAACCCTCCAACTGGTAATTTCTAGTGGGAAACACGTCTATCATCCCTGAGCTTCAACTTCTCCCACATGACATCACCGACTAATGAAATTAGCTCAATAACTATTTTTTCGGCAGTCAACTGGAACGACAAAACATTCTTTTAAAAAGCAATCTATTAATGTGGTTTTTGAACCCTATACATTTTTGACAAGCATGACAGCTGTACTTTTAGTTTATGGTTGACGCAGCTTGTTGGCCATTCGCCAGTTGACGTTTCCCAATGGTTTCAAAGCATGTTAATGCATCCAACAGGTATTTACGACTTCACAACTGGTAAATTCCCACCTCCCTCATGGTTAAGAATGCAGCTTGATATTTCATATGTTGGGTAGAAAAAAATGACCATTATACTAGATTAACCACACATGTACCCAAAAAAGGTACCGACCAGAACCATGTGAGTTCCTATGTATACCTCTAAAAGGTACTTTGACTGTGATGTACTCCAGGGAACAACACTGTAATTTTACTCTTATTTTTACGAGTGTGTGGAGATCCTGCATGCTCTTGGTAACAAATAACCATCTGGTGGCACTGCTGAAACATTAATACACTCAGACCATAAGGTTGCAAGTTCAAATCTTCAGAGTATTCATGCACACTATCAGACCTGTGCTGGCGGACATCCGCATGGCGGTTGTTTAGGCAGTGTCAGAGGTGCAATTGCATTTGAGCTGTCAAATCCACAAGCGTCTCCTGGCATTATACCAGCGGTACCAATGCACCAAGTCTGGGCCCAACAGGACCATAAACAGCTTCTAACCCGAAGCCTACTAAACAGTTAAACAAATAACTATGTAAGTCAGCTGAGAACAAATTTCTATTTACAATGACAGCCTAGGAACAGTGGGTGAACTTGCCTTGTTCAGGGGCAGAACTACAGATTTTTACCTTGTCAGCTCAGGGATTTGATCTAGCAACCTTTCAGTTACTGGCCCAACACTCTAACCACTAGTCTACCTGCCACCCCCCAAAAATGCCCAAGACTATCTGCATTGACCCTCTTTGCACTAACTCTTGACTCATCACATACCCTTCTGCAACTGTTTATTATCTATCCTGATGCCTAGTGTGGTGGAAGAATCAGAATTAGCTCGGTAACATAGATAATTAAGATGTCTTATCTGCATAATATGCTTATAGGATTGAACTATTGAACTGTTGTTATTAGCATGTATCCCTTCGGACTTGTCATGGCTGTCGTAAGAACAGCCGTGGATGATGAGTTCCACATATCTCATTCAAAGAGAAACTTAAAACAAAACAAAATATATCAATAAACGAACAACTAAATGTGACTACGTGGTGCACATGCACAAACACAAAACAATAGCACACAAACACAGGTGGGAAAAATAGCTACTTAAATATGATCCCCAATTAGAGACCATGATTACCAGCTGCCTCTAATTGGGAATCATACAAAACACCAATATAGAAAATATAAACTAGAACACAGAAATATTCAACTAGAATACCCCCTAGTCACACCCCTGAAACAAGAGCTCTCTATGGTCAGGTCGTGACAGGCCTCTGGTGTTGGCAGTTGCTCTTCCTCCCTCATATGGGCCTCAGTCACCTGGGGCCCAGAGAGGGGAGAGGTCAGGATTGTCTATCACATGTCCCTGTTGCTATGCAGAATATCAGAAAGAGAAGAGGACAGGAGGGAACATTGTCATCATATGTAGATATGTATCTTTACCTATTACAAACCATGTGGGGAACCAATTACTTGTCTCCACAATGTCTGTGTGCCAGTCACTACCTCCTTCGGCCTTGGGGGAGATAAGGTCTGAGACAGGATGTGTGGGATAGTGTCTGGAATCATTGTATGTCATATTTTGTGTTGCACCTATCCTAGGATAGTGTATCTTAAATTAAAGGCTCACTCCCCTCAGTGAACTCGTCCAGGCGTGCGGTCAAGGACATGGGTTTTACTTGAGATAAGGGTATCTGGAGTTGACAATTGATTTATGCCATAGAATGTGTTGGTGTTTCTGTACTGTGAAGTACCAGGGACAGGCAGGGCCGTGTCTTAGGGGCCTAACTATAAGAACAGTATTCATAGTAAATGCTATCTGAGTGGGGGATACTCATTTCTCATATATCAAATCCTAACCTTGTGATCCATTCCACACATCTGTTGTTTGTCATTTAGACTAAAAGGGGTATATCTTTGCTATAAAATGTGTTTGTATTATTTGTCTCAGGGCTCTCAATGAATCATCTAAGTGTGGTTTGTCAAACAGCCATCTTTATTGCAGAGCACTCACATCATGCACTTCTGTCTGTGGTGTGACCTGCTTTCCTTATTAATAAGTGAATAAAGATGTAGTTTAAGCATAACTCTGACTTGTGTGATAAGTTCTCTCTCTTCATTTGATAACAAAGACATAAACCACCACACTAGTCACTTTACCCTACAGTGCCTTGCGAAAGTATTCGGCCCCCTTGAACTTTGCGACCTTTTGCCACATTTCAGGCTTCAAACATAAAGATATAAAACTGTATTTTTTGTGAAGAATCAACAACAAGTGGGACACAATCATGAAGTGGAACGACATTTATTGGATATTTCAAACTTTTTTAACAAATCAAAAACTGAAAAATTGGGCGTGCAAAATTATTCAGCCCCTTTACTTTCAGTGCAGCAAACTCTCTCCAGAAGTTCAGTAAGGATCTCTGAATGATCCAATGTTGACCTAAATAACTAATGATGATAAATACAATCCACCTGTGTGTAATCAAGTCTCTGTATAAATGCACGTGCACTGTGATAGTCTCAGAGGTCCGTTAAAAGCGCAGAGAGCATCATGAAGAACAAGGAACACACCAGGCAGGTCCGAGATACTGTTGTGAAGAAGTTTAAAGCCAGATTTGGATACAAAAAGATTTCCCAGGCTTTAAACATCCCAAGGAGCACTGTGCAAGCGATAATATTGAAATGGAAGGAGTATCAGACCACTGCAAATCTACCAAGACCTGGCCGTCCCTCTAAACTTTCAGCTCATACAAGGAGAAGACTGATAAGAGATGCAGCCAAGAGGCCCATGATCACTCTGGATGAACTGCAGAGATCTACAGCTGAGGTGGGAAACTCTGTCCATAGGACAACAATCAGTCATATATTGCACAAATCTGGCCTTTATGGAAGAGTGGCAAGAAGAAAGCCATTTCTTAAAGATATCCATAAAAAGTGTTGTTTAAAGTTTGCCACAAGCCACCTGGGAGACACACCAAACATGTGGAAGAAGGTGCTCTGGTCAGATGAAACCAAAATTGAACTTTTTGGCAACAATGCAAAACGTTATGTTTGGCGTAAAAGCAACACAGCTCATCACCCTGAACACACCATACCCACTGTCAAACATGGTGGTGGCAGCATCATGGTTTGGGCCTGCTTTTCTTCAGCAGGGACAGGGAAGATGGTTAAAATTGATGGGAAGATGGATGGAGCCAAATACAGGACCATTCTGGAAGAAAACCTGATGGAGTCTGCAAAAGACCAGAGACTGGGACGGAGATTTGTCTTCCAACAAGACAATGATCCAAAACATAAAGCAAAATCTACAATGGAATGGTTAAAAAATAAACATATCCAGGTGTTAGAATGGCCAAGTCAAAGTCCAGACCTGAATCCAATCGAGAATCTGTGGAAAGAACTGAAAACTGCTGTTCACAAATGCTCTCCATCCAACCTCACTGAGCTCGAGCTGTTTTGCAAGGAGGAATGGGAAAGAAATTCAGTCTCTCGATGTGCAAAACTGATAGAGACATACTCCAAGCGACTTACAGCTGTAATCGCAGCAAAAGGTGGCGCTACAAAGTATTAACTTAAGGGGGCTGAATAATTTTGCACGCCCAATTTTTCAGTTTTTGATTTGTTCAAAAAGTTTGAAATATCCAATAAATGTCGTTCCACTTCATGATTGTGTCCCACTTGTTGTTGATTCTTCACGGAAAAATACAGTTTTATATCTTTATGTTTGAAGCCTGAAATGTGGCAAAAGGTTGCAACGTTCAAGGGGGCCGAATACTTTCGCAAGGCACTGTATATGTACATACCGACCTCAATGACCTCGTACTTCTGCACATCGACTCGGTACAGGTACCCCGTGTGTATAGCCAAGTTATCGTTACTCACTGTGTATTTCTTCCTTGTGTTATAATTTTGTCAATATTTTTTCCTCTGCATTGTATTTCACTGTTAGTCTACACCTGTTTATTTACTAAGCATGTGACAAACACAATTTTATTTTATTTACCTGAAGTGGAAATTGCCTTTGGCTTTATGGAGCACCATTAAGTGAAATCCCATCCAGCCTTGTTTACAAGTTGAAACATTGGATTGTGATATGTAATCTACACCTCAGTAAGGCTGATAGAAATCCTCTAACGCGAGTAGGACGATGTGGATTCATGACAATGACAATTACCAAACGATTAGCCGCTCACCGACATGACAGCTCTCACGTCCCTGCTACACTACAGCCATCGGGCATCCGGCTTTGCCATCCGCCATCAGCCATTGAGGGAACACTTCCTCTGAAGTCCATGCCCATGTTGCGTCATGTCCAATGGCAGCGTCCAAGCTCAAGAACGGTTGACATGCGCTTTCATTCTATTTTGTGAATGGAAATAAAAATAAAATAAAGATTTAGTGTTGTTTTCTGGTGTAGCAGGTACAATGTCACATTAAACTCCAGCTATGTGGGTGTTGGCTATCGCATGTTTATGCTTGATCTGATTGAATCTAAGCCTTAATGTCAAGTGTCCCTGAGCACTGCTACGTTTTAGTTGGTGTTGTCAGATAATCACACAATTATTGACTTGATTCCGGGTAGCTTTTAGTAAAGTGCAGAAATGCATTCTTGCTTAGAAATCTCTGGCCAATTTCTGTCATGGCCACAGACCTGGTGGCAAAGCAGCAAATTCAGTTTGCTGTTATTTATGAGACTGTCATTTAAAATATCAGGTGTGGTTGTGTCCCAAGTGTGCTAACCAATGAGGAGGTCAATTCCATTTAAGTTCCAGTCAGTTCAGAAAGTCAACCAAATGTTCCGGTATTGAAAATATTAGAATTTGAATTTCTGTGTACTACTTCCTGAATACTATTTGTTGTTGTATATTTGAGAAAAAAAATACAGTTCAGCTGTAGAAATACATTAATGAAAGGAGTTTCCACTATTTTCACTGCAACTCAGTAGCTGGTAACTTACCATTAAAAAATACAGGAAACGTTTGTAAAAGCTTGTGCAATAAGAGCATCTAAGCGTAATTGAAAGGTAGGATTTTTCATGTGGAAAATCACGTGAAAACGTGTTTTGGAACACTTCAAATGTGAAATTTTGTAGTTGTCTAATGTTGGTGGGGCATATTATTTTGTTTTGATGTTACTCCTGAATCATACTGATGAATACAGTATAATAGTATTTTCTTAAGTATATTTTTTTAACAAAACTGAGATTTACTTTGAAGTCCAAAGTGTAGAAATGGAGGGGAAATAAGTTACTGACACAGACATGGTGGTGAAGCAAGAATATCGAAATTAAATAAACCAAGAGGTTGTGAGTTCAAATCCCAGGTAAGAATGTGTTGAATAATAAATATGCAAACACAATGTTAAAGTGAAGCAAATATAAGTAGAAAATAAATGCGATGTGTACATACAGTTGAAGTCAAAAGTTTACATAAACCATAGCCAAATACATTTAAACTCAGTTTTCACAATTCCTGACATTTAATCCAAGTAAAAATTCCCTGTCTTAGGTCAGTTAGTATCACCACTTTATTTTAAGAATGTGAAATGTCAGAAAAATTGTAGAGAGAATGATTTATTTCAGCTTTTATTTTTTTCATCACATTCCCAGTGGGTCAGAAGTTTACATACACCAAATTAGTATTTGGTAGCATTGCCTTTAAATGGTTTAACTTGGGTCAAATGTTTCAGGTAGCCTTCCACAAGCTTCCCACAATAAGTTGGGGGAATTTTGGCCCATTTCTCCTGACAGAGCTTGTGTAACGGAGTCAGGTTTGTAGGCCTTGCTCTCACTCGCTTTTTCCGTTCTGCCCACACATTTCCTATGGGATTGAGGTCAGGACTTTGTGATGGCCATTCCAATACCTTGACTTTGTTGTCCTTAAGCCATTTTGCCACAACTTTGGAAGTATGCTTGGGGTCATTGTCCATTTGAAAGACCTATTTGCGACCAAGCTTTAACTTCCTGACTGATGTCTTGAGATGTTGCTTCAATATATCCACATAATTTTCCTTGCCTATTGATGCCATCTATTTTGTGAAATGCACCAATCCCTCCTGCAGCAAAGCACCCCAACAACATGATGCCACCCCCGTGCTTCACGGTTGGGATGGTGTTCTTCGGCTTGGAAGCCTCCCCCTTTGTCCTCCAAACATAACAATGGTCATTATGGCCAAACAGTTATATTTTTGTTTAATCAGACCAGAGGACATTTCTCCAAAAAGTATGATCTTTGTCCCCATGTGCAGTTGCAAACCGTAGTCTGACTTTTTTTATGGCGGTTTTGGAGCAGTTGCTTCTTCCTTGCTGAGCGGCCTTTGATGTTAAATCGAGATATGACTAGTTTTACTGTGGATATATATACTTTTGTACCTGTTTCCTCCAGCATCTTCACAAGGTCCTTTGCTGTTGTTCTGGGATTGATTTGCACTTTTTGCACCAAAGTACATTCATCTCTTGGAGACAGAATGCGTCTCCTTCCTGAGCGGTATGATGGCTGAGTGGTCCCATGGTGTTTATACTTGCATACTATTGTTTGTACAGATGAACGTGGTACCTTCAGGCGTTTGGAAATTGCTCCCAAGAATGAACCAGACTTGTGGAGGTCTTCAATTTTTTTCTGAGGTCTTGGCTGATTTCTTTTGATTTTCCAATGATGTCAAGCAAAGAGGCACTGAGTTTGAAGGATGGCCTTGAAATACATCCACAGGTCAACCTCCAATTGACTCAAATGATGTCAATTAGCCTATCAGATGCTTCTAAAGCCATGACATCATTTTCTGGAATTTTCCAAGGTGTTTAAAGGCACAGTCACCTTAGTGTATGTAAACTTCTGACCCACTGGAATTGTGATACAGTGAATTTTAAGTGAAATAACCTGTCTGTAAACAATTGTTGGAAAAATGACTTGTGTCATGCACAAAGTAGACTTGCCAAAACTATAGTGGTTGAAAAACGAGTTTTAATGACTCCAGCCTAAGTGTATGTAAACTTCTGACTTCAACTGTATCATAACAACTCATTTTTACTTGCAGGCCATCACCTGTGAAGTCTCGAAAATGTGACTCCACATGTGAAAGTTATGTGATTACGTGAAAATCATGTGAAGTGTTCCAAAAACATGTGGGAAATTCACGTGAAATCATGTGATTTTTCCATAAGGGAAGTGGAGAAAGATCTCTTCTTCTAGCCATGGTAGCCAAAAAAATGGGCAACTGTGCATTTTAATACATGACCCGAAGCATGATGAGATGTTAATTGCTTAATAACTCAGGAACCACAGGTGTGTGGAAGCACCTGCTTTCAATTTCAATTTGAATCCCTCATTTACTCAAGTTCCTTTATTTTGGCAGATCCTGTATGTGTGTGGGTGTAAATATTCATTCAAAAGTGTATGTGTCTGTATGTGTGAATGCATGTGTTGACAGTGTCGTGTCTTTGGCTATGCCGGATTAAGTGATATGACATGCTATTCTATAAAATAATTTCTCCGTAATTAATATTACCTGATTGAGCTAATCATGTAAATGTAATTAACTAGAGAGTCGGGGCACCACGAAAGAATATTAATAGAGCTGTTATCTTCCGAGTAAACTCTAAATAAGACCTAGTAATATTTTACATCAATAGCAGTCAATATTAATCCTCACCTTAATTCAGTCTCATCTCATCTCCACGAACCCTGGCTAACAAGTTGAATCAGCAATACAAAATTGGGTTTAATTATTTATTTGCTAAATACCTAACTAATCACACAGAATTACACATACACATAATTAATCATAACTTGATTACAAATTACATCATAAAGGGAAACGTCCCTAGCGGGTGGAACAGATATGACAGCTGGTTACACAAAAGAAAAGGGTCTGGGTTTGAGTGAAAGAGCGGGGAGACTGAGGGACACAGGGAGAAGCTGTGCTATCGTAAATACAGTATCTTATGCATTCTAAATTACCGCCCATTTTGAAAAAGAAAATGCAATAAATATTTACTCTGAGCTGCGCTTCAGTAGGTTGGTGGTAGATGGAAGGCCGTGTTGTCCAACCGAGTCCTTTGTCCTTTGAAGAATGTCTCTGCTGGTAAATTGGAATACGTTGTAGTAACGTTGTGTCGTAGACGGGATACTCTGTCTGTTCCTTCCTAACCTGCGTTTGCAGCTGCTGTTGCTAACTCAATGGCTAGGAGGTATCACTTCTGTAGTGAATAAGAGTTCGAAGTTCATACCATTCGCAACCAAAGCTCACGCTGATGTTGGCTTCGTTTTGTAGTTATTATCTGAACCATTCTGACATTGGACTGTCGTCCTCACATCCTCGGAACAGGAAGTTGATTGTCATCAAGGCTTTATATAGGAAGGGAGAGGAGGGCGTGTTTGAAAAGTCGCTTCACAGGGGTGGGCCACTGATTGAGCAGAGCCCTACCTTATGAAAACCCAAATCTCACATTTTAGAAGCTAAAATCACATTTCATCCCATCACGAATAATTTCATATAAAAAACATTTAAATTGAACAACAATTCCATGTGAATCCGATAACTCTGATGTGTAGACTTTCCACTGTAGATTTTATGTCATCTTATCATTGATGAGAATGTCTCAGATGACAACCGAACTGACATCATATTCATTAAGTACCACTGCGTATGTTCAATTGGTTGGATTACCAGAATATAGTTAATTTCCCCCCACCTTCTGATGTTCCCAGAATCTCTATGTTAACCAAGGTGTTTGCAAATGTAACATCAGTAGGGTAGAAAGAGGAAAAAGGGGGGAAGAGGGAAGAGGTATTTATGACTGCCATAAACCTACGTCATGACAACAGTAAGCCTAATCAGAGGTCATGCCCAAGTACAGCGAGTAGACACCATCAGAATGCATCTGTATAAGTCTCTGGAGACAGGAGCTGCTTGTGCAGAAACATACAGGTGAGAAATGAGGTCCCCAGACACAGAGGCTGACATTTATTATTTGGAAATATAGGCCTATGACACAGAGAATCATTAGTTGTGTGTCTACTACGTGTACACATAGCACAAACCAAAAATCGCACACAGGCAGCGCACACACACACACACACACACACACACACACACACACACACACACACACACACACACACACACACAGATATTGGGGCCATAGTTCAGACCTGTGAGAGTGAGTGAACAGGACACAATGACTTGGTCCCAAATGGCACCCTATTTCCCATGTAGTGCATTACCTTTGACTGGGGCCCATGGGCTGCCATTTGGGATGCAGAAATGAGAACTGAGAGGAGAGGGGTCTCTCCCTTACTCGCTGTCATTTTTCACTGAGGGGATGTTGAATGAGGTGTTAAATCAGACTTGTTCCTATAACCCTGTCGATGTATGTGTCTGAACTAGCATTAGCATACTCTGTAGTAAACAATCACCTGAGTATGGTGGATGTTAAAAAAAAATGCATTTAATGTCTGAGAAACATCTTGTAAAGAGAGTCAATGAACTACAGCGTTCCAGGAGGCTGTCCAACATGATGTATAGTGTTATTTTTATGAAATACGTCATCTCTTGTTGACATACGCACCCAACATAAATGGTAGTAAAGTCTGTCAACAGACTGTGGATCTGTGACGACTAATGAGGAACTTTGTTCCGGTATGCTGGTTTTCCGTCAATGATCATTTGGACAAAGCACGATCTCACAGGTGCCCACATCTGTCGAATTCCGTTTACGTTCAGGGGGTGGAGACTTCGCAAGTCATGTTAGTATCTTTCTCTTAACATCTCCCCTCAGAATTTTACTGAGCATCTGACGCAATTATGCAAGATTTTAGTTCTGACTTTCCGAGATTATGAAATATATTTAATTTCTTTCCTCTCTGTGTGAAGGGGGATTATGAGTGAGTGATTACATGAATTCCCAGTACGGTGCAGTAACTGGTGCTGTGGGAAGGCTGCGGGGAGGATGGGACCCAGGGGAACCACGGGGGGATTAGCCCCAGATTAAGGGCTCAATCATGGGAGGAAATTACTCCACATCTCATAGAACATCATATCCCCATGGAACATGCATACAGGCACTAATCCACTGAGATTCCCATCTGGGTAAACATCTTTTCATGAATGTCTTCAGTTGTATTCTGTGTGTGTGTGTGTGTGTGTGTGTGTGTGTGTGTGTGTGTGTGTGTGTGTGTGTGTGTGTGTGTGTGTGCACCCATATCTTCTATATCCATGTATATCTCCCTGTTTTCAATGTCAGGTACACCATGTTCTATCCAATTAGCTGACGCGCTAGTTTGAGGTGCTCTGGTTTGGAATACTAATGATTTTAGAATTTTGGAGCTAAGTGAAAGGAAGTGTTCTTCTAACTAAGCAGTATACTCTTAGAAAGCAGCATATACCCATAGACTTCCAGTCATTACACTAGTATCATCTCAGGAAACTACCTCATTCCGGACACAGAGACATAATGGTATCCACAAGTTCATCCGACTCAGGAGAAGTAGATAAAGGGGCCCCATTGCCAAAATCCCGTAGTATCCCTTTAAATGTGAGAGCTCAACCTTTGCTGTGTATCTTCCCAGGTTCCTCCTCCATCTCAGTTAAAAACATGGCAGCTACTTCATAACACCATATTAGCATATGAAGGAAAGGAGGTTGGTATAAACCACAATAAATTAATCTCCACAAAATAATTAAGCAGCCTGGAAAATAATGAACGATATAATTGCTTGTGTTTTTCCACCCACTGTCTGTTTTGGTGTCAGTGAACCCTTATCCTGTTTCAGTGAGCTCTGGTTGTGTTGGCTGGCTAATAGCATTAACTTGGATATGCTCAACTAATCCATGTCAAATTTGACTGATGGAGTACACAGCGATGATTAGCTAGCACCTTCAGGAGATTAAGAGATCTGATATTGCCCTTCATTCTGCTTGCTTCCCTGCCTCTCTCACGTTCTCTCACTCTCTCTCACAATCAAATCAAATCCAAATCAAAGTTTAGCATATGTTAAAGCGGGTGCAGAAAAATGCTTATGTTACTAGCTCCGAACAATGCAGTAAAATGTCAAGCAAGTACACAAATAATAAAAAAGTATAAATAAAAAAATATGTCAGCTTGAAATGTCACAACGAATCCAAGTAATCCAATGGCAATCTATGCATATATCCACCTCTCTCTCTTTCTTTCTGTCCTCAAATGTTCGCTCTCAAACTTCCTCTGTGTCTAGCAGGGTGGTAATCCTTTGTGTGCACTTGTCAATCACGATCCCGTCACCCAGGCTAGTAGACAGGAGGGAGACAGCGCGCTTATTGTGTTTACAGAAACATGCTCTCTGTCGCCTTTCTTCAAAGACATGCAACAGAGCGCAGGAACGAAACGAGGATGCTATTAGTTGCAAGGAGGGTGGGGAGCGATAAAGGGGAGGAGAGCAGCGATTTAATGAACCACAGGTTCAGAGATACTGTGTAAAGTCATAAATAGCGCTCACCTCATTTATTTATACCACATTGTTAGAGAGGACTGCATTTGTATGTGTTCAGGTAAAACCAAGCCAGAAAACTGTCTGCCATTAGCTGTTTGCACAATCCTCCATATAATGCCTGTTCTTCTCCTCTAAAATGTCACTATTTCCTGGTCAGAAATGAATATCCTTGATCTCCCCAGGTGGCTGTTTACCTGGATGCTCCGCTTTACTTGGCTCCTCTAGACCACTCTACTCTGCTCCAGCTCCCCCTGAAACCCAACAGTCTGTTCTACAGATGCCTTGACAACCTCTCTCTTACAGTACTATCCATATTAAAAAGAACCCTTCTAATTATATATGCCATTTAGCAGACACTTTTATCCAAAGCAACTTCGGTCATGCACTTCACATATGGGTGATCTCGGGAATCAAAGCCTGGCGTAGGAACCGCTATGCTTTACCAACTGAGCTCTGATCCACCGAGCCCATTTACTAATCAGATGTATAATTCATGGAACAAATCATTCACATTAGCAAACAAACAATCTAATTAGCCTTTAGTCACACTCTGACATAAAGAACAAGCCTTTGTCCTCTGGAGTGAATAAGTCCAGCAGGGATCAAACCTGAACAGGGACACTGTGGCTATAATTATGAGAGGTGACCCAATGCAAAACTGAATGACAGTAGAGGTGAATGACAGCAGAGGTGAATGACAGCAGGGCTCTGGCATGCAACAAATCAGGGCAATAACACATTAATAAAGAGTGAAAACAATATCCATGTTGGTCCACCACACCATCAATACAGCATCCCCAAGTATCCTGACCCAGTGTCTGTGTTTGCTGAGAGCTGTATTTGAATGTAAAGTAGCTGGGCTCTCATTAGCCAGAGGCTTAGTATTGACTGGGTGTGTGAGGGAGGCAGAGGCATGCAGGTCAGGAGTGGCCCTCCAGGGCCCCAGCAGCTAATCAGCCTGTTGAATGTCAAGGGGCTGCATGTGTGTCTAACATCAGTGTTCCGTACTAGACAACCCACACACCACCGCATCAGAGCCATCAGAACTGTGTCAAGATCAGTGCTGTGAGTCACTGGAGGATATGAGAGGCCAGTGTTTTTCCCTGTGAGCGTAGAATATAATAATATAAGCTATTCAGCAGAAGCTTTTATCCAAAGCAACTTACATGTGCTTCTATTTGAAGTATGCTTGGCCCCAGGAATCGAACCCACAATACTGGCGGCGCAAGTGCCATGCTCTGCCAACTGAGCCACACAAGAGCGCAGTGTGAGAGTTTGAGAGAGAGACGGATAAAATAAATGTCCATATCCTGTATTTGTGTACATGCCTGTGTCAACAGGTACAGTGCCTTCAAAAAATATTCACAGCCCTTGACTTTTTCCACATTTTGATATTGTGTCACTGGTCTACACACAATACCCCATAATGTCAAAGTGGAAATGTGTTTTTAGAACTGTCTACAAATGTATTTAAAAAATGAAAAGCTGAAATGTCTTGAGTCAATAAGTATTCAACTCCTTTGTTATGGCAAGCCTAAGTTGAGGAGTACACATGTGCTTAACAAGTCAGTAATTGTGTCGAACATGATCTCATCTCTTTACCCTACACATACAATTATCTGTAAGGTCCTTCAGTTGAGAAATGAATCTCAAACACAGGTCCAACCCCAAAGACAAGGAAGGTTTTCCAATGCCTTCGCAAAGAAATGCACATATTGGTAGTTGGGGAGGAAAAAGCACACATTGAAAATCCGTTTCAACATGGTGAAGTTATGTATTACACTTTGGATGGTGTATCAACACACCCAGTAACTACAAAGATACAGATACAGAGTTTAATGGCTATTATAGCAAAAAACAGAGGATGAATCAACAACATTGTAGTTAATCCACAATACTAACCTAAATGTCATAGTGAAACGAAGGAAGCATGTACAGAATAAAACATATTCCAAAACATGCATCCTGTTTGCAATAAGGCACTTAAGAAATACTTTTTAAAAATGTGGCAGAAAATTAACTTTATGTCCGGAATACAAAGCGTTATGTTTGGGGCAAATCCAACACAGCACATCAATGAGTACCACTCTTAATATTTTCAAGCATGGTGGTGGCTGCATCATGTTATGGGTGTGCTTGTCATTGGCAAGGACAAGGGAGATTTTGGGGGATGAAAATAAATGAAATAGAGCTAAGCACAGGCTTTCCAACAAACTATGGGAGACAAGTTCACCTTTCAGCAGAACAATAGCCTAAAACAGCTGGCCAAATATACACTGGAGTTGCGTACCAAGATGACATTCAATGGTCCTGAGTGGCCTAGTTACAGTTTTGACTTAAATTGACTTGAGAATCTATGGCAAGACATGAAAATGGCTGTTTAGCAATGATCAACAACCAACTTGACAAAGCTTGAAGAGTTTCAAAAAACATAGTACAATCCAGGTGTGCAAAGCTTTTAAAGACTCACAGCTGTAATCGCGCCAAAGCCAATTCTAACATGTATTGACCCAGGTGTGTGAATACTTATGTAAATTAGATATTTCTTTTATTTAAATGAAACATTTCTGTGTTTTCAACTTGTCATTATGGGGTATTGTGTGTAGATGGGTGAGAGAATCCATTTTGAATTCAGGCCGTAACACAACACATTTAATAAGTCAAGGGGTATGAATACTTTCTAAAGGCACTGTATTTGTGTACATGTCTGTGTCAATGTTCGGTACACAGTGTTACATGTGTGGAACTAGTATATACATACGAAGAAATGTGATTATCAGACATTGATTTGAAGTGTGGAGGATACAGTACATCAGAATTTTTTTACATTGGTTTTGAATAAAACATTCTGCTCTGCTTTCGATAGTTGTGTTTGTTTTCACCAGTACACTAAACTATGGGGGTTTGAAATAATTTCACTATTCGAGCGGCGACTAGTGTGGGCGGACTCGAGCTCGTAAATCGTGGAGTTGAGTTTAGTCGTCTAACCCGTTGGTTGCTCGATGTAGCCTAATCCTTTTTATTTCACTAACTTTTAATTTGGTCCTTTTATTCCATATTTTGTGAACTTTCTCCTCCACTCGCTACACATTGAACCTCTTTGATGCTTTGTTTGGCAAACATAAACAACAAGATATTTTAATATAATTTCGAAAAATACATTTCAGTGGTAGAATCTGCCTAAAATTAATATTTTTTTCCTCCCAAAAACAAATATTCACAAGTATTTGAATACTAATGTCTGTTAGGATATTTGAATATTCAAATAACCATGCACATCCCTACACTACACATAGTGATTATATTATCCACATTCTGAAGGGAAAATATGCTTCTTGCTTCACATGAATGGGCATTAAAAAACCCAAGTCTAACATCTATCAATACCTCTCTCTCTCTCTCTCTCTCTCTCTCTCTGTCTGTCTCTCTCTCTCTCTCTCTGTGTGTCTCTCTCCTTTCTCTCTCTGTATCTATCCCCCCTCTCTCTCTCTCTCTCTCTCCTTTCTCTCTCTGTATCTCTCTCTGTATCTCTCTCTCTCTCTCTTTCTCCCTGTCTCTCTCCTTTCTCTCTCTGTATCTCTCCTCTCTCTCTCTCCTTTCTCTCTCTGTATCTATCTCTGTATCTCTCCCCTCTCTCTCTCTCTCTCTCTCCCTGTCTCTCTCCTTTCTCTGTCTCTCTCCCTGTCTCTCTCCTTTCTCTCTCTGTATCTCTCCCCTCTCTTTCCTATATCACTCTCTCCCTACACACAAGATAAGGACATTAATGACCCCCTTCCTTCCCTCTTGTCACAGTAATTAGCCACCCCCTCACACACATGAAGAACTAATATCACACACTGCTGCAGCTGTGCTCCCCCCCACCACCACATACACACACAATTACTAAGGGGGGCGTATTATGGAAAGTGACAGTGAGTGAAGGGAGACGAACTTGTGATGCTCGTAGTCGAAGCGTGCTGCTCAGACCACTGAGCCACCACAGTTCAAAATGCTCTAGCTAGCCGGGAGAATACTTGACATCCACCCCTCATAAAGCCCCATCTTCCCCCACCAAACACCCCTCCATATCCCCCATCTCCCACCACCCATCCATCTCCCCCGCTCCACACCCCTCATAGTTGCTAAATAACAGTGCTACCATTAGTCAAAACCATCCTAAAAGAGTGTCGAGTCAAGGTTTGAAATCAAGAGGGAGTCTGTGAACTGTGAATGTATCTGCCCACAACAAGATTTAGAACAGAGTTAAATTCAAAGTATGAAGAGGAATGGTAGAACTCTTAGCTTCTATTACAGATGATGTGTTCTCAGTTGGGTGAACTGGAGGTGCACTTCATGTTTGTTGGCCATATTGCCTTCACCCATACTATATTTTCAGATGAGAGGCAAGGAGAAGAGGCCTGTTGAACAGTGTTTCCCATTTTTGTGATAGACCCGGACAAGCACACCTGAATCAACGTGTCAACTAATCATCAAGCCCTCAATGAGTTGAATCAGGCGAGTTTGTCAAGGGTAACAACAAAAACGTGTGCTGTTAGGGATACTCAAGGACTGGAAATGGGAAACACTGCTTGTAGACGACTGAGAAGATTGTTATATGAAGACATCAGGGAGGGAATCTTACCTTGAATAGAATAGATTTAGTCTTACCTCGTTGATGAGGAACTGTAGCTGGAGGACAGCGGCTCCACTTTCATGCTGGCTATAGCAGTCCACACCAGGCCGTCCCAGGCTGATGACATCACAGAGTCAAGGAAGCAACCAGGAAGTAGAATGCATTGGCATAGCACAGGACAATGTCTAGCGCACACATGCACATTTGCACACACACACACATTTGCACACATTGGCAGACACAGAAAAATACACCCACACACGGTAGGATGCATTGGCATAGGACAGGACCATGTCTAGCACCGACTGTATGAGCAGGATAAAACATGAAAAACACGGAACCAACCAGGGAGATTCCTCAGAGGAGGAAGGGGAGGACGTCCTTCCGGAGGACGTCCTCTAACGTATCAGAGCACTGGCAGAATGAACTGAAATGTTGTCCACCCAATCAAAGGATAAGAAAATCAATCTAATACTGAAAGGATAAGCTCCAGCTAGCTTGAATGGCCATGCATCAAATGTGGTGAGTAGCGGACTCAAAGAGAGAGAAAGACAATAGTTAAAAGTTTTGTACTAATTAATTTCTTTAAAAAAAGGGGATGCAAGAGAGCGAGAGAGAGAGAAAGCTAGCTATATTTTGTTATATTCTTTTCACTTTCACTGGGCTAGTTTCAAACACCTGGCTGAAACAGAGAGAGATGCTATTTTAGCTAGATGGCTATGGCTATCCAACACTGTAACTCTTCCAAGTCAAGGTAAGCTTTTAGTTTTATGAATTTATTGCAATTGTGGCCCGCCGGTGTAAATGCTTGCTGACTGTACACTGTACACAGGAACTATACGAGCAAAGTGATCAATGCTGTTTGTATGTGGCTGCTAGGAAAAAGTGTGCAAGGCAAGAGTGTGCAAGGCAAGAGTGTGCAAGGCAAGAGTGTGCAAGGCAAGAGTGTGCAAGGCAAGAGTGTGCAAGGCGGTATTACATTTCTGCCACCTTTATTACTCTAATTTTTCTCTCGACCTGTGTGCACCTACGTTCTAAACGTTCAGTCATAGACTAGGTTGTAGCAACCTCATGTCAGGTACATGGAACATTCGAGAATCATGTTGTAGCCTAAACCGATCGAGGTTACATTGAGCAGGGTGAGCGCAATATGAATGACAGTCATCCGATACCGCTGTAGTAGAAATAAGGCCATGCTCATTAAAGAAAATACTGTCCTCTCTCATCTTAAATGGCACCGACCTCCACTGGAACCTGCTGAATATTTAGAAATGATATAATAGTCGTAGGCTGCAGGGCAGGACTCTGAAACATTATTTCTCCTGGTTAGGTGTAATAAAATATGGAATGAAATGAACTCTCTAGGTGAGTAACGTTCCTGTATTAAACACTGAATTCGGGAGTGAAGTGAATAAAGTACATTAGTGGTCTTGTAAAACCACACTTACACCCATTCTGTCCTCTCTTTCCCTGGATAACATGGCTAACTTTCCAGAGTAGCTCTCTTAAACAATGAGTCATAGGACTGGAGAAACAGGAGGGGTGGAGTGTGTGTGTGTGTGTGTGTGTGTGTGTGTGTGGGGGGGGAGATTTAGGTTCAAAGTTGGGTGAAAAAAAATACAAAATACCCTTACGTTGATGACTTTTTGCAAATACAATCAGTTTTCAACTTTGATTCAACGTCGTCACAATTGTATATATTTATTTTTTAATGATGTTGGAACAACGTTGATACACACAGTTTCTGTGCCCAGTGGGCTGTTATTGTTGTGGAAGCTCTCTCTCTGTGTCAAAAAGAACATGCCTGAGGGATGGAGTAATGAGGGGACCGCAGGAGAGGATATCAGGCCACTTTGAGACACACTGCCTGCATCCCAAATTGCGCCCTATTCCCTGTTTAGCGGTGGGGATGGACATAACGTTTACATCTGCAGAACAATTATATCTGTATAAGAATCATATCTCCAGAGCAATCATGTTTCCAGAACAATTATATCTCAAAGCAAAGCAAATGATAGCCAAAAACAATTTCCCACCTCCCAGTGGAAACCAAAGTGCTATTTGACTATGTTTGTTTCTGCCCCCCTCCCTCCACCCCCCCACCCCCCTATACACACACTAATGAACGAGGCCAACCCAACCAGTGTTCAGCCAGTACAGTATGTTGATGTCCTGCTCTCTATCTGCTGTAGAACAGAGGTGTGTGGCTGTAGAGGCAGGGTTCTGGTTGACTACATAAGGGGACAACACAAGGTGTCAGGACAGATACATCTGTGCCACAGGATTGGTGCTACTGCTTTTTCAGCCACCTCACACACACATAGACGCACGCACGCACACGCACACACACACACACACCTCCGACAAGGACAAGGTCATGGGACCTCTAATTTTACTCCAAGACACGATAAACAGTGTGATATAAAACAGATAAACATGTATGCAGCGTGCTTGTCAAACATGCTGTTTGCTAACACCACAGCAACAAGGTTGAGCAATTCGGAGTAAAATCGAGTGGACAGGGCCTTCCATGCCCATGCATCCATGTTCAGCAGATGAAGAGTAGATGGCGAAAGAACTGTTTCCAGGCCCAGCCAATATATTAAGTACAACTGTGGCTGTCCACTTGAATTGAGATTGGCTGGGCATCTCTTTTTTCTCTCTAGTTAGGAAGGCACTTCTAATCAAAATCAATACTGCAGGTAATCACACTCCCAAAAGCCTTTAAACAAGCACATTTCAAGAACATTAGCAAGAACGGCCTCTTTTGTGCGTGTGTGTGTGTGTGTGTGTGTGTGTTTGTGTGTATGTATGCCTACCTTTGAAACTCAGTGTGTGTCTAGCTGTGTCAGCCTCTATGCTTCATGTGTATTCTCTACGCACATTATCACCAGTGAGGGAGCGTGCAAGGCATGCAGACAGGCGTGCTGTGCGGGGGGGAGGGGGGGGGGGGGGTTCGGATGAGCAGGGCTCGTGGGCGGCGGGGGATCGGCAGAATTAACAATCCGTGACCGTCCCATTTCCCATTCGTTCCCCAGGAGGGAGGAGGTGGTTGATGAGAGGGAGAAGGGAGTGACAAGCGAGGGGGGACCGTAACTCATTCTTCTCATCCCTCTTTCCCTGGCGCCCTGTCTACCACTCCTCCTTCTTTCCCTCCAGTCTCCCTCTCGCCGTAATGACTGGACAGCCACTGAAGACATGCTACATGCCACTGGAAGGTGTGACAAAACTCGGAACAATGACACAAGAAACATAACTCATGAAAACATTCTGGGACATTTGCTCTGACCAGTGACACCATGCCAAGGGGTTTGCATTTAGTTTTATGAAGGAGAAGAGAAGAGGGAGGGAATGAAAGGAGAAAAGAGAGAGAAGGGATGGTACGAGGGAAAAGAGAGAGAAGGAAGGGTACGAGGGAAAAGAGAGAGAAGGGAGGGTACGAGGGAAAAGGGAGAGAAGGGAGGGTAGGAGGGAAAAGAGAGAGAAGGGAGGGTAGGAGGGAAAAGAGAGAGAAGGGAGGGTACGAGGGAAAAGAGAGAGAGAAGGGAGGGTAGGAGGGAAAAGAGAGAGAAGGGAGGGTAGGAGGGGAAAAGAGAGAGAAGGGAGGGTAGGAGGGAAAAGAGAGAGAAGGGAGGGTATGAATGGGAATGGATGGTATGGGTCTTAGGTCTAATTGTGCTCTCTGCATGGTTGCCTGTTAATTGGTCCTGGTTTAATTAGTTTGATAAACACACACATGGGACCCAGTCTGCATGGGAGCCACTACAGAGACACACACACAGCCAGGACAGGCGATGCCAGAATGGCTGCTGCTGTCTAAGATGGATCATTACCTCTGTGCCAGCCTGCTCTCACTGCCTGTATCCCAAATGGCATAGTATGCCCTACATAGTGCACTACTGTTGACCAGGGCCTATAAGGCACTATGTAGGGAATATAGAGTGCCATTTGGGATGCATTCACTTACAGTATGGTTGTTAATACACAGCAGCCTGGGCCGTGCCCTTGTGTATGCTACCCAGAGACATAGGAGAGGTTGGCCAACTGGGGTCGAGACTGAGTTTTGATCGGGTGCCAACTTGGCACCAAAAGCTTATAGTAAAGGAGTTTGTTAAACCAAGCAAATGATCCCATTCCTAGTGAATCAGTTAGTGTACAGATATAGCTGGGTTGTGGATGAATACAAAAATAAGATGACATCCACATAGTAAAATCGCATGAGTTAATTCAACTCCTATGGAGTCAAATTTCAACACTATTTTAGTCATGGGGTTGATATTTTTGGAGTTAAAACGACACTAAATGGAGTAAATATTAAACTCTGAGAGTTTCTTGAATTGAACTCCAATTGCCATTTTTACTCATTTCCGTATCATTTTTTTTAATCAATTCCCTTGCCATTTGACACTTTTCTGTGTTGTTTTTAATTAACAATCAACTGCAGCAGAGCACATTTTTCTTTCAGCTGACATCCTTTGAGTAAGAATGATGTAAAGCCTTATTTGAACATTTCTGAATGTTTCACACGATGGTGCTTTGCAATAAGATATCTCATTTCTGTCGGAAGCCATCTCACAGGAAGATATCCGGCACTTTGACATCACTCCTAACTTGCATTCAGAACACCTGTCAGAGTAGTGAAGACGATACAGCCCATGTAGACGAACAACATCAAACTGGAACAACTATCTCACTAACAGCTGCTATGAATCCAACCCCTTACAGATTGGATGAGTTGAATGTATCGTATTTTTGTGTAGCATCAGATTTAAAGAAACAGTCCATGTGCAAGAGACAAGAAATCAACCTGCAACAGACATGAGTCGGTCACGGTCAATCCAAAAGGCATTTCCTTCTTAGTCTAACGGTCTAAGACGGTGGTGTTACTCTGGTGTTATCCAGAGTGTTACATTGGCACCAAATGTGGGGTGGGCTCTCGCGGGGGAGGGGTCAAAGGTGAATGTGTCACACGAGGTTGCGTGACGAAGTAGACCCGCCTGTGAACTTCAAGACCAGCGTTTGCCCTCAGCCCAAAAAGGACATGTCCTCTTGGTCTAAGACATTGGTTGCTCCCCTGGGAGACCTGAGTTCATATCCTGCGCGTTACAAGAGCATGCTGGGAATTATTTGTTTAAATATTTAACTCCCTGTCTCTGGTTACTCTTAAAGGGAAAATGGTGCATTTCTATGTTTTGTTGTAAACGATACGTGTTCATCGTGTGAATTTGGCATTAGTAATTGTCTGCTAACTGCTTGATGATGTCATTGAAAACACTTATCTTTCTCTGTCTATTTTACTACAAAACATAGGAACGCACAATTTTCACATATGTTGATATATGTTTTTTTATTTAACCTTTATTTAACCAGGTAGGCAAGTTGAGAACAAGTTCTCATTTACAATTGCGACCTGGTCAAGATAAAGCAAAGCAGTTCGACACATACAACGACACAGAGTTACACATGGAGTAAAACAAACATACAGTCAATAATACAGTATAAACAAGTCTATATACGATGTGAGCAAATGAGGTGAGATAAGGGAGGTAAAGGCAAAAAAAGGCCATGGTGGCAAAGTAAATACAATATAGCAAGTAAAACACTGGAATGGTAGATTTGCAATGGAAGAATGTGCAAAGTAGAAATAAAAATAATGGGGTGCAAAGGAGCAAAATAAATAAATCAATTAAATACAGTAGGGAAAGAGGTAGTTTGTTTGGGCTAAATTATAGGTGGGCTATGTACAGGTGCAGTAATCTGTGAGCTGCTCTGACAGTTGGTGCTTAAAGCTAGTCAGGGAGATAAGTGTTTCCAGTTTCAGAGATTTTTGTAGTTTGTTCCAGTCATTGGCAGCAGAGAACTGGAAAGAGAGGCGGCCAAAGAAAGAATTGGTTTTGGGGGTGACTAGAGATATATACCTGCTGGAACGTGTGCTACAGGTGGGAGATGCTATGGTGATCAGCGAGCTGAGATAAGGGGGAACTTTATCTAGCAGGGTCTTGTAGATGACATGGAGCCAGTGGGTTTGGCGATGAGTATGAAGCGAGGGCCAGCCAACGAGAGCGTACAGGTCGCAATGGTGGGTAGTATATGGGGCTTTGGTGACAAAAACAGATTTCACTGTGATAGACTGCATCCAATTTGTTGAGTAGGGTATTGGAGGCTATTTTGTAAATGACATCGCCAAAGTCGAGGATTGGTAGGATGGTCAGTTTTACAAGGGTATGTTTGGCAGCATGAGTGAAGGATGCTTTGTTGCGAAATAGGAAGCCAATTCTAGATTTAACTTTGGATTGGAGATGTTTGATATGGGCCTCGAAGGAGAGTTTACAGTCTAGCCAGACACCTAAGTATTTGTAGTTGTCCACGTATTCTAAGTCAGATCCGTCCAGAGTAGTGATGTTGGACAGGCGGGCAGGTGCAGGTAGCGATCGGTTGAAGAGCATGCATTTAGTTTTACTTTTATTTAAGAGAAATTGGAGGCCACGGAAGGAGAGTTGTATGGCATTGAAGCTTGCCTGGAGGGTTGTTAACACAGTGTCCAAAGAAGGGCCAGAAGTATACAGAATGGTATCGTCTGCGTAGAGGTGGATCAGAGACTCACCAGCAGCAAGAGCGACCTCATTGATGTATACAGAGAAGAGAGTCGGTCCAAGAATTGAACCCTGTGGCACCCCCATAGAGACTGCCAGAGGTCCGGACAGCAGACCCTTCGATTTGACATACTGAACTCTATCAGAGAAGTAGTTGGTGAAACATGCGAGGCAATAATTTGAGAAACCAAGGCTGTCGAGTCTGCCGATGAGGATGTGGTGATTGACAGAGTCGAAAGCCTTGGCCAGATTAATGAATACGGCTGCACAGTAATGTTTCTTATCGATGGCGGTTAAGATATCGTTTAGGACCTTGAGCGTGGCTGAGGTGCACCCATGACCAGCTCTGAAACCAGATTGCAGAGAAGGTATGGTGAGATTCGAAATGGTCGGTAATCTGTTTGTTGACTTGGCTTTCGAAGACCTTAGAAAGGCATGGTAGGATAGATATAGGTCTGTAGCAGTTTGGGTCAAGAGTGTCCCCCCCCTTTGAAGAGGGGGATGACCGCAGCTGCTTTCCAATCTTTGGGAATCTCAGACGACACAAAAGAGAGATTGAACAGGCTAGGAATAGGGGTGGCAACAATTTCGGCAGATAATTTTAGAAAGAAAGGGTCCAGATTGTCTAGCCTGGCCGATTTGTAGGGGTCCAGATTTTGCAGCTCTTTCAGAACATCAGCTGAACGGATTTGGGAGAAGGAGAAATGGGGAAGGCTTGGGCGAGTTGCTGTGGGGGGTGCAGTGCTGTTGACCGGGGTAGGAGTAGCCAGGTGGAAAGCATGGCCAGCTGTAGAAAAATGCTTATTGAAATGTTCAATTATGTTGGATTTATCAGTGGTGACAGTGTTTCCTATCTTCAGTGCAGTGGGCAGCTGGGAGGAGGTGTTCTTATTCTCCATGGACTTTACAGTGTCCCAGAACTTTTTTGAGTTAGTGTTGCAGGAAGCAAATTTCTGCTTGAAAAAGCTAGCCTTGGCTTTTCTAACTGCCTGTGTATAATGGTTCCTAGCTTCCCTGAAAAGCTACATATCACGGGGGCTGTTCGATGCTAATGCAGAACACCATAGGATGTTTTTGTGTTGGTTAAGGGCAGTCAGGTCTGGGGAGAACCAAGGGCTATATCTGTTCCTGGTTCTACATTTCTTGAATGGGGCATGTTTATTTAAGATGGTTAGGAAGGCTTTTTTTTAAATATCCAGGCATCCTCTACTGACGGGATGAGATCAATATCCTTCCAGATGATGAATATGAACATATGAATATGATGAATATGAATATGATGTTGAAAAATCATGACATTTCCCTTACATTGAGTTAAAAGTATTCCTTCCCAATGAACTCCAGTTATCATTACTAACTCCAGGTTTAAGATAACTCCCAGTAGAGTCAATTTCAACCAAATTTCAACTATTCTTGAGTTATTTAATTTGGTGTAATGAGTCAACAGGATTTCAGCAGGCAGTGAGAGGGATATTGAGATAGAAATAGAGGGGTAAGAATAGGAAGAGAGTGACTCACCGAAAGAAAATAGAAATGTAGAGAGACCGAGAGACAGAGAGAGAGAGACCGAGAAACAGAGAGAGAGACAGAGAGAGACAGAGAGAGAGAGGCAAGTTAGAAAGTGGTGACTCAGAGATAGGGAAAGCTAAACAGCAAATTGGAAAGTTTTATCTAGTATTGATTTTTCAGTGTAACATTTCTAGTGTTGATTCAGCTGTTAAATTAACACTCATTGGTTTAAAAGAACCCCAGTGTTTGTGTTAAGAACCAGTGTTTAACCAAAACCACACCTATCATATTTCCCAGCATTTTTTTTTTTTTTTACATTTATTTAACTAGGCAAGTCAGTTAAGAACAAATTCTTATTTTCAATGACGGCCTAGGAACAGTGGGTTAACTGCCTGTTCAGGGGCAGAACGACAGATTTGTACCTTGTCAGCTCGGAGGATTTGAACTTACAACCTTCCGGTTACTAGTCCAACGCTCTAACCACTAGGCTAAGCTGCCGCCCCAGCATGCTTTATTGCGGGTTGACTTTTTGAATAATTTGTTTCAATATCTATGTTTTGATTGATTAATTAATCTTATGCTACTCAAATATAAATAACATACATTTTTCTAAACTATTCCAACCTGTTACTTGGACTTATTGCACCTGTTACCGAAATGGTTGTTCCAGTTTAGATGGTTTAGGTAGTTTGGCTGAACAGTCATTCTGAATGCATGTTGTGGCTGAACACAAATTCAAAATGTTGAATATCCACACTCATTTTGCACTCATTTTGCACTCATTTTGCAAGCCATCATAATGTGACTTGCAGGTCTGTAAAACACGAGTTTCAGGCCACTGTATTGGGTAAAACTAGGCCCTCAAATAAGTCCTTATTAAATACTTGTTGTATTGTGTTAAAAAAATGTAATTTAGATGATAAAATATTCACTTGGAATATCAATTGGTGAAGGCCACAGGATTGGAAATGGATGAATTGCAACAAGCATGCCTCTGTCACAAACAAATACAGTCATGGGTGGTTAATCAACAAAACAGCAAACAATAATCAGACACACCAGATCTGAACACAAATAAACCACCGAAACTCTTGCAAACCTCAGTGAATTCATCCCTCATCCATGTTCTAAACTGCCCTATTGGCACCAAGGATTCAACATTTAATGAAGTTTGTAAATTATACGAAAACAAGGGGGGCGTTAAAACTGAATGCTGAATTACAAAGCAAAAACAGGTTTCTAGAAATGTTTGATAATATATAGAAAATATATATATTACAATATATTACATTTACATGACATTTACACATTTACATGAACCACTTTTGGCGGTGATTACAGCCTCGAGTCTTCTTGGGTATGACACTACAAGCTTGGCACACCAGTATTTGGGGAGTTTCTTCCATTCTTCTCTACAGATCCTCTCAAGCTCTGTCGGGTTGGATGGAGAGCGTCGCTGCACAGCTATTTTCAGGTCTCTCCAGAGATGTTCGGTCGTGTTCAAGTCTGGGCTGTGTACTGGGCCACTCATGGACATTCAGAGACTTGTCCCGAAGCCACTACTGAGGTGTCTTGGCTTTGTGCTTAAGGTCGTTGTCCAGTTGGAAGACAAATCTTCACCCCAGCCTGACGAGTAGGTTTTCATCAAAAATCTCACTGTACTTTGCTCGGTTCATCTTTCCCATGATCCTGACTAGTTTCCCAGTCCCTGCCGTTGAAAAACACCCTCACGGCATGACGCTGCAACACCAGGCTTCACCGTAGGGATGGTGCCAGGTTTCCTCCAGATGTGATGCTTCGCATTCAGGCCAAAGAGTTCAATCTTGGTTTCATCTGACCAGAGAATCTTGTTTCTCATGGTCTGAGAGTCTTTTTGTGCCTTTTGGCAAACTCCAAGCTGGCTGTCATGTGCCTTTCACTGAGTGGCTTCCGTCTGGCCACTCTACCATAAAGCCCTGCTTGGTGGAGTGCTGCAGAGATGGTTGTCAGAAGGTTCTCCCATCTCCACAGAGGAGCTCTGTCAGAGGGACCATTGGGTTCTTGGTCACCTCCCTGACCAAGGCCCTTCTCCCCCGATTGCTCAGTTTGGCCAGGCGGCCAGCTCTAGGAGGAGTCTCTTGGTGGTTCCAAACTTCTTCCATTTAAGAATGATGGAGGCCACTGTGTTCTTGGGTTCCCTCAATGCTGCATACATTTTTTGGTACTCTGCCCCATATCTGTGCCTCGAAACAATCGTGTCTCGGAGCTCTACCGACAATTCCTTCAACCTCATGGCTTGGTTTTTCCTCTGACATTCACTGTCAACTGTGGGACCTTATATAGTCAGGTGTGTGCCTTTCCAAATCAAGTTGTATAAACATCTCAAGGATGATCAATGGAAACAGGTTTCACCTGAGCTCAATTTCGAGTCTCATAGCAAAGAGTCTGAATACATATGTAAATAAGGTATTTATATGTAAAAAAAATATATAGAAATGTGCAAACATTTATAAAAACCTGTTTTTGCCTTGTCATTATGGGGTATAGTGTGTAGGTTGAAGGGGATTTTAGAATAAGGCTGTAAACGTAACAAAATGTGGAAAAGGTCAAGGGGTCTGAATACTTTCCGAATGCACTGTTATAAATAGTGAAGAGGACAGGTCCCAAAATCAACCCATGCGGGACAACTTCAGTAACGCAGGTAACTTGACACCATCAGAGAGCACACCTGCAAGACGCCTGGTCGAGGCCCATTTCAGACAACCTCTGAATGAGTAGGGGATGGTCGACAGTATCAAAGGCCTTGAATAGGTCTATAAATATAGCACTGCAATGAGTCCTAGGATCTCTGCAATTTAACACATCATTGAAGACGGGCGTAGCTGCTGGAACGGTCCTCTGTCCAGGTGTAAAAACAGACAGAACATTAAGAATATCGTTCTTGGCGTTCTTAGCTGAGAGATTGCCAGTGATTCTAATATTTTTTTGCAAGGCAAGATAGATTAGAAATTGGGCAGTAGTTATCTAGGTCAGAAGGATTCCAACATTTGTGAAGGGCGAGGACCTGCACCGCCTTCCATATCTTAAGGATAGCAACAGAAGCAATTGTTAAATAAAAATGTGGGTCAAAGGTTCAACAATGAGGGAGGCGGAAAACTGCAGTAGAAAGGGATCAAGCAACTGAGCTCCAGTAGATTATTATTATTTTTTTTACATACGTTTTGCAAGGCATTTGGTACATCATTGACATAAAATAGTTCAAATGAAAAAGAGTGAGTTCCTGGAAGAGCATCATTCTCTGCTATCTGTTTAGAGGTGAATAAAGGACACCCTCTTGTGGAACTTTAGATATTTTCAGAAACCATTATTTCAAATAGGGGGCCAGCTTAGGCCAAATGGTTATTAAAAGCACCACAAATGTAATTGTTTGTCTTTTATGGGACCAGTGGCCATCAATAACCTGCTGGGGCAATGAGGGGGTGAAGATTTGTTTCAAAGATTTGACCACTCAAGAATTTTGCTGGATTTTCCACCACTCTCAGACACACAATTCAAGAGATATGTTGACTTTGCTTTCCCAACCAGAGTAACACATCTATTTCTCAAATGTCTGAAGGACTGCCAGTCAGAACTAGAATCAGTCAATCTAGCTTTAGCCCAAGCTACATTTCTTTCATGAAACAATGGGTTACACCTGTTCCTTACCTTACATGTTTTATATGGGTCATGCTTATCTGACACAGAGTAAAACATTCAAGGGCCTGATCTAAATCAGATATTGACGATAGACAATTGTAGTTCACCAGGTCATATCGAAAATGTTGCTCATTAAAAGTGCTGAAATTTCTCTTTGTAATAATGTGTGGACGCGATTTAGGTCGCTTCGTATCTCTAATGCAAGCAATGGGGCACTGATCACTGAGCTCGTTAGCAAAGATTCAATTGGCTGTACAGTATATTGTACATATGAGGAGCCTTTGTCAGAATGACATGCAAAAGAGTTGAGTTTACAGGGTGTTTTAAGTTGGTTCAGATATCAGTTGAGTAAATAAAATGTTCAGTACAAATATATTTCAGTCTATCTGACACTGGCATCAACCAATCCAGGTTAAGGTCACCCAATCTTAACCTTAGTTATTACCGAGGCCCACATTTAGGACAAGACGTTCAAATTGTTTGGGGACATAGGTGATGATACACACAGCAGCGTTCAAGTTGTTCTTTCTGAATCTGCCAGCTCTGTCAGATCTATTCACATTATTTCCATACATACTCTCTAGAAATTATCTAAACGATCTAAACTTCCGATATTTACATGAATCAGTCCAACAGCTGCAGGATTTCAGATGAGACAGAGTCTCCAACACAAAAACTCTATGATCAGAGAGAGAGAGAGAGAGAGAGACCGACCGACCGACCGAGAGAGACAGAGAGAGGTTAGACAGAGGTGATTACGTTAGTAGGATGTGTTTCCAGGGCCACAGGAAGAATGGAATAGTTTCAATGTTAGAAAGCCACACTGACTAATATAAACATGCATGGTGTATGACATGTATATGTTGATCACTGTATCAGGTGGTTCAGCAGCTTGTCTGTCTGTCTGTCTGTCTGTCTGTCTGTCTGTCTGTCTGTCTTTGCCACTGTCACAATGCCAGCTCCTGTCTGCTCCTATGCCAAACTCACCATGACTAGCAAGTTATTAGCATAATCCATCAGGAACATCATTTCCAAAACAAGATGATTACCTCAAAAGTGCATAAAACCCAATTAAACATAACCACTCCAATCTCTCATTTGCTAATTCAACTCTAGCAGGCTCCTTTATTGAAAGCAACATTTTTGCGAGAGGCTCAATTGCAGAGAAATCTGGAGTATGTGGTGGAAGGGAAGGACTCTAGTCAGAAGTAAAGAGTACTGTATGTTTGTGTTTGTTTGTCTGTCTGTCTGGTAATGCTGTTTGACAGGCGCTCAGAGCCTGATTAAAGGCTGTGACGTTTCACCAAGTGATCAGCCTGCTAGTTACTTTAACCCTGTCATCATCACCAGCCTGCTAGTTACTTTAACCCTGTCATCATCACCAGCCTGCTAGTTACTTTAACCCTGTCATCATCACCAGCCTGCTAGTTACTTTAACCCTGTCATCATCTCCAGCCTGCTAGTTACTTTAACCCTGTCATCCCCACCAGCCTGCTAGTTACTTTAACCCTGTCATCATCACCAGCCTGCTAGTTACTTTAACCCTGTCATCATCTCCAGCCTGCTAGTTACTTTAACCCTGTCATCATCACCAGCCTGCTAGTTACTTTAACCCTGTCATCATCACCAGCCTGCTAGTTACTTTAACCCTGTCATCATCACCAGCCTGCTAGTTACTTTAACCCTGTCATCATCACCAGCCTGCTAGTTACTTTAACCCTGTCATCATCTCCAGCCTGCTAGTTACTTTAACCATGTCATCATCACCAGCCTGCTAGTTACTTTAACCATGTCATCATCACCAGCCTGCTAGTTACTTTAACCCTGTCATCATCACCAGCCTGCTAGTTACTTTAACCATGTCATCATCACCAGCCTGATAGTTACTTTAACCATGTCATCATCACCAGCCTGCTAGTTACTTTAACCCTGTCATCATCACCAGCCTGCTAGTTACTTTAACCCTGTCATCATCACCAGCCTGCTAGTTACTTTAACCCTGTCATCATCACCAGCCTGCTAGTTACTTTAACCCTGTCATCATCTCCAGCCTGCTAGTTACTTTAACCCTGTCATCATCACCAGCCTGCTAGTTACTTTAACCCTGTCATCATCACCAGCCTGCTAGTTACTTTAACCCTGTCATCATCACCAGCCTGCTAGTTACTTTAACCATGTCATCATCACCAGCCTGCCAGTTACTTTAACCATGTCATCATCTCCAGCCTGCTAGTTACTTTAACCATGTCATCATCACCAGCCTGCTAGTTACTTTAACCCTGTCATCATCACCAGCCTGCTAGTTACTTTAACCATGCCATCATCTCCAGCATGCTAGTTACTTTAACCCTGTCATCATCACCAGCCTGCTAGTTACTTTAACCCTGTCATCATCACCAGCCTGCTAGTTACTTTAACCATGTCATCATCACCAGCCTGCTAGTTACTTTAACCATGTCATCATCAACAGCCTGCTAGTTACTTTAACCCTGTCATCATCACCAGCCTGCTAGTTACTTTAACCATGTCATCATCACCAGCCTGCTAGTTACTTTAACCATGTCATCATCTCCAGCCTGTTAGTTACTTTAACCATGTCATCATCTCCAGCCTGCTAGTTACTTTAACCATGTCATCATCTCCAGCCTGCTAGTTACTTTAACCCTGTCATCATCTCCAGCCTGCTAGTTACTTTAACCCTGTCATCATCTCCAGCCTGTTAGTTACTTTAACCATGTCATCATCTCCAGCCTGCTAGTTACTTGAACCATGTCATCATCTCCATCCTGCTAGTTACTTTAACCATGTCATCATCTCCAGCCTGCTAGTTACTTTAACCATGTCATCATCTCCATCCTGCTAGTTACTTTAACCATGTCATCATCTCCAGCCTGCTAGTTACTTTAACCATGTCATCATCTCCAGCATGGTAGTTACTTTAACCCTGTCATCATCACCAGCCTGCTAGTTACTTTAACCCTGACGTCATCATATCCAGCCTGCTAGTTACTTTAACCCTGTCATCATCTCCAGCCAGCTAGTTACTTTAACCCTGTCATCATCTCCAGGCTGCTAGTTACTTTAACCCTGTCATCATCACCAGCCTGCTAGTTACTTTAACCCTGTCATCATCTCCAGCCTGTTAGTTACTTTAACCATGTCATCGTCTCCAGCCTGCTAGTTACTATAACCCTCATCATCTCCAGCCTGCTAGTTACTTTAACCCAGTCATCATCTCCAGCCTGCTAGTTACTTTAACCCTGTCATCATCTCCAGCCTGCTAGTTACTTTAACCCTGCCATCATCACCAGCCCGCTGGTTACTTTAACCCTGTCATAATCACCAGCCTGCTAGTTACTTTAACCCTGTCATCATCACCAGCCTGCTAGTTACTTTAACCCTGTCATCATCACCAGCCTGCTAGTTACTTTAACCATGTCATCATCTCCAGCCTGCTAGTTACTTTAACCATGTCATCATCTCCAGCCTGTTAGTTGCTTTAACCATGTCATCATCTCCAGCCTGCTAGTTACTTTTACCCTGTCAACATCTCCAGCCTGCTAGTTACTTTAACCCTGACATCATCACCAGCCTGCTGGTTACTTTAACCCTGTCATCATCTCCAGCCTGCTAGTTACTTTAACCCTGTCATCCTCTCCAGCCTGTTAGTTACTTTAACACTGTCATCATCACCAGCCTGTTAGTTACTTTAACCCTGTCATCATCTCCAGCCTGCTAGTTACTTTAACCCTGTCATCATCTCCAGCCTGCTAGTTACTTTAACCCTGACGTCATCACCAGCCTGTAAGTTACTTTAACCATGTCATCATCTCCAGACTGCTAGTTACTTTAACCATGTCATCATCACCAGCCTGCTAGTTACTTTAACCATGTCATCATCTCCAGCCTGCTAGTTACTTTAACCATGTCATCATCACCAGCCTGCTAGTTACTTTAACCATGTCATCATCACCAGCCTGCTAGTTACTTTAACCCTGTCATCATCACCAGCCTGCTAGTTACTTTAACCATGTCATCATCTCCAGCCTGCTAGTTACTTTAACCCTGTCATCATCTCCAGCCTGCTAGTTACTTTAACAATGTCATCATCTCCAGCCTGCTAGTTACTTTAACCATGTCATCATCTCCAGCCTGCTAGTTACTTTAACCATGTCATCATCTCCAGACTGCTAGTAACTTTAACCATGTCATCATCACCAGCCTGCTAGTTACTTTAACCCTGTCATCATCTCCAGCCTGCTAGTTACTTTAACCCTGTCATCATCTCCAGCCAGCTAGTTACTTTAACCCTGTCATCATCTCCAGCCTGTTAGTTACTTTAACCATGTCATCATCTCCAGCCTGCTAGTTACTTGAACCATGTCATCATCTCCATCCTGCTAGTTACTTTAACCATGTCATCATCTCCAGCCTGCTAGTTACTTTAACCATGTCATCATCTCCATCCTGCTAGTTACTTTAACCATGTCATCATCTCCAGCCTGCTAGTTACTTTAACCATGTCATCATCTCCAGCATGGTAGTTACTTTAACCCTGTCATCATATCCAGCCTGCTAGTTACTTTAACCATGTCATCATCTCCAGCCTGCTAGTTACTTTAACCCTGTCATCATCTCCAGCCAGCTAGTTACTTTAACCCTGTCATCATCTCCAGGCTGCTAGTTACTTTAACCCTGTCATCATCACCAGCCTGCTAGTTACTTTAACCCTGTCATCATCTCCAGCCTGTTAGTTACTTTAACCATGTCATCGTCTCCAGCCTGCTAGTTACTATAACCCTCATCATCTCCAGCCTGCTAGTTACTTTAACCCAGTCATCATCACCAGCCTGCTATTTACTTTAACCCTGTCATCATCTCCAGCCTGCTAGTTACTTTAACCCTGTCATCATCTCCAGCCTGCTAGTTACTTTAACCATGTCATCATCACCAGCCTGCTAGTTACTTTAACCCTGTCATCATCTCCAGCCTGCTAGTTACTTTAACCCTGTCATCATCTCCAGCCTGCTAGTTACTTTAACCCTGCCATCATCACCAGCCTGCTGGTTACTTTAACCCTGTCATAATCACCAGCCTGCTGGTTACTTTAACCCTGTCATCATCTCCAGCCTGCTAGTTACTTTAACCCTGTCATCATCACCAGCCTGCTAGTTACTTTAACCCTGTCATCATCACCAGCCTGCTAGTTACTTTAACCCTGTCATCATCTCCAGCCTGCTAGTTACTTTAACCCTGTCATCATCTCCAGCCTGCTAGTTACTTTAACCATGTCATCATCTCCAGCCTGCTAGTTACTTTAACCATGTCATCATCTCCAGCCTGTTAGTTACTTTAACCATGTCATCATCTCCAGCCTGCTAGTTACTTTAACCATGTCATCATCTCCAGCCTGCTAGTTACTTTAACCATGTCATCATCTCCAGCATGCTAGTTACTTTAACCCTGTCATCATCACCAGCCTGCTAGTTACTTTAACCCTGACGTCATCATATCCAGCCTGCTAGTTACTTTAACCATGTCATCATCTCCAGCCTGCTAGTTACTTTAACCCTGTCATCATCTCCAGCCAGCTAGTTACTTTAACCCTGTCATCATCTCCAGGCTGCTAGTTACTTTAACCCTGTCATCATCACCAGCCTGCTAGTTACTTTAACCCTGTCATCATCTCCAGCCTGTTAGTTACTTTAACCATGTCATCGTCTCCAGCCTGCTAGTTACTATAACCCTCATCATCTCCAGCCTGCTAGTTACTTTAACCCAGTCATCATCACCAGCCTGCTAGTTACTTTAACCCTGTCATCATCTCCAGCCTGCTAGTTACTTTAACCCTGCCATCATCACCAGCCTGCTGGTTACTTTAACCCTGTCATAATCACCAGCCTGCTAGTTACTTTAACCCTGTCATCATCACCAGCCTGCTAGTTACTGTAACCCTGTCATCATCACCAGCCTGCTAGTTACTTTAATCATGTCATCATCACCAGCCTGCTAGTTACTTTAACCCTGTCATCATCTCCAGCCTGCTAGTTACTTTAACCCTGTCATCATCACCAGCCTGCTAGTTTCTTTAACCATGTCATCATCACCAGCATGCTAGTTACTTTAACCCTGTCATCATCACCAGCCTGCTAGTTACTTTAACCCTGTCATCATCTCCAGCCTGCTAGTTACTTTAACCCTGTCATCATCTCCAGCCTGTTAGTTACTTTAACCATGTCATCATCTCCAGCCTGCTAGTTACTTTAACCATGTCATCATCTCCAGCCTGCTAGTTACTTTAACCATGTCATCATCTCCAGCATGCTAGTTACTTTAACCCTGTCATCATCACCAGCCTCCTAGTTACTTTAACCCTGACGTCATCATATCCAGCCTGCTAGTTACTTTAACCATGTCATCATCTCCAGCCTGCTAGTTACTTTAACCCTGTCATCATCTCCAGCCAGCTAGTTACTTTAACCCTGTCATCATCTCCAGGCTGCTAGTTACTTTAACCCTGTCATCATCACCAGCCTGCTAGTTACTTTAACCATGTCATCGTCTCCAGCCTGCTAGTTACTATAACCCTCATCATCTCCAGCCTGCTAGTTACTTTAACCCAGTCATCATCACCAGCCTGCTAGTTACTTTAACCCTGTCATCATCTCCAGCCTGCTAGTTACTTTAACCCTGTCATCATCTCCAGCCTGCTAGTTACTTTAACCCAGTCATCATCACCAGCCTGCTAGTTACTTTAACCCTGTCATCATCTCCAGCCTGCTAGTTACTTTAACCCTGTCATCATCTCCAGCCTGCTAGTTACTTTAACCCTGCCATCATCACCAGCCTGCTGGTTACTTTAACCCTGTCATAATCACCAGCCTGCTGGTTACTTTAACCCTGTCATCATCTCCAGCCTGCTAGTTACTTTAACCCTGTCATCATCTCCAGCCTGTTAGTTACTTTAACCATGTCATCGTCTCCAGCCTGCTAGTTACTATAACCCTCATCATCTCCAGCCTGCTAGTTACTTTAACCCTGTCATCATCACCAGCCTGCTAGTTACTTTAACCCTGTCATCATCTCCAGCCTGCTAGTTACTTTAACCCTGTCATCATCTCCAGCCTGCTAGTTACTTTAACCCTGCCATCATCACCAGCCTGCTGGTTACTTTAACCCTGTCATAATCACCAGCCTGCTAGTTACTTTAACCCTGTCATCATCACCAGCCTGCTAGTTACTTTAACCCTGTCATCATCACCAGCCTGCTAGTTACTTTAACCATGTCATCATCTCCAGCCTGCTAGTTACTTTAACCATGTCATCATCTCCAGCCTGTTAGTTGCTTTAACCATGTCATCATCTCCAGCCTGCTAGTTACTTTAACCCTGTCATCATCTCCAGCCTGCTAGTTACTTTAACCCTGTCATCATCATCTCCAGCCTGTTTTCCTTAAACTTCATCTACACTGGAGGAGGAAAATGAGAAGGACAGTATGGATCAGACTCAGGACTTAATATGTGGTGTTGCTGAATAGTCATTGCATTCTGGTAACTCGATGTTCTAAGATCATGTTAACAGATCTATGTCAAAATGAGCCCAAAGATTCATCAAGATACATCTCGCTAACTACTGTATATGAGAAGTCAAATAATTGGCAAAATGAATACATTTGCAACGTGGTCAACAACACAGTACAGGAGGAAGCTGTATCTGCCAGTAGATGTGATTGACAGGGGAGATAATGGCAGGCGAGGAGCTCCACAGACTGCTGATATGACACTGGTAAAATAGATATCCATCGCTGTTTGATGAGTGTATGTTCCCCCCTAGGAGGAGGTGGGGAGGAGGAGGGAGTGGGGAGGAAGAGGAGGAAGAGGAGCCGAAAAGGTGGAGGAGAGATACGTCAACATAGAACATAGACAGTGAACGTGGTGACATGTCAATCTGACTGCAATGCCTTTTAAACATGTCAAGAAGCTGTTAGATGGATGAAAACTGGCAGAGATGACAGTGTGTGTGTTTGTGTGTGTGTTCGGACGTGTGTGTGTGTGTGTTTGTGTGTGTGTTCAGACGTGTGTGGACATGTTTAACTATATGTGTGTGTGTGTGTTCGGATGTGTGTGGACATGTTTAACTGTGTGTGTTCGGACGTGTGTGGACGTGTGTGTGTGTGTGTGTGTGTGTGTGTGTGTGTGTGTGTGTGTGTGTGTGCGTGTGCGTGTGTGTGTGTGTGTGGCCCCTGGCTATATCTGTTGATGTTAATCAGTAATATGTTGAGGTGTGATATCCCAGGCTTAGCCTAATGTAGCCCTCATTATGAAGATTATCACTACTTATTAGCGTTCCCTGCCAGGGCTAAAGGCTTATCCTTATTTTCCACACAATGTGGTAATAACAAAAAAACATTGTAATATATGCCATTTAGCAGATGCTTTAATCCAAAGAAATTTACAGTCATGCGTGCATAAATTGTACGTGTGGGTGGTCCTGGGAATCGAACCCACTATCCCGGCAGTGCAATGTTCTACCAAAGGAGCAACAGAGGACCACATTCTGAGCCAATGCTGGGATGATCAAACTGCATAGTCTCCTAGTTAGCATGTTCAAATCAGGGAGTCGTGTTAGTTTATGGATAAATATATGGATTATAGACGTTATGTTCCATGTTTGATACGCTCTTCGTGCTGTGTTTCATAATTCCACCCATAAAGTAGAATAAAAATCCTCTGTGTTTTCATGAGGAGCTCAACTCTGTTGAAAGTCGTTTCAATAATTCAGAGTAGAAAGCAGAAAGCATGGAGCTTTGTACCAAACGACTAAAGCACAACTACAGTCAGACATGTTTCTCCCTCACTGGAAAAGAGGCAACTGCAAAGTTCTCAGAATCTGAGTGGACTCTGAAAACCTGCATACAAACTACTGTTTCCCTTGTCTATGCTATAGGCCACTGGTTCCCAACCAGGTACTAGCACCCCTGGGGGTACATGAGAAGACTCATGAGACCACAGGCCTACTGGTAAAATGCACATGAGGGGGTACTTCAGGGGTACTCTGGGCAGAGTAAAATTCAGTTGGTGGAACAATAACCGAAAAAGGTTAAGAACCACTGCATAGGCTCTAGACTGGTATGTACAGGATGAGTTCAATACATCAAAATCTCATGTTGTACACAATACAATTTCCCTCCATGCTTGGAACGTTTAACTTCATCCTCACATGGCTCCAGGAATTCCGTAGGAATCGAGGAGAGAGAATAGCAGGTTGGTTTGAGGTGCTACTGAGTCACAGAACGAAGATGAGCGCATCGCTCCACCACTCCAGGTTGCCGCTGACTCCAAGCCGTCCGTCTGTCTGTCTGGCCTCCTATCACTTTTAATGATCTTTTCTAACTGTGTTTTGGCTTGACCATGGAGGGCTGGGAATCTGCTGGCCAGATCATGCAGGTGTAAGCTCTCATCCCCCTCTCTATCGCTGAAGGGACAGTAATTAACCGTGTTTGCTTGACACACTCCATTTAATGATGAAGGGATCAAACTGAGAAATTATCATGACCACTCACACAGTGGTCCCTGGCTGCCACACCGAGCACGACAGGCGAGGACTGAAGGAGAGAGGGAACGAGGGAGGAGGAAAGAGCCGAACGGGGTGGGATGAAATGAAGGTAAAGGGTTCAAAGTGCACTGGCCCTAGCTGTTACAAATAATTGACATGTTCAGAGAAAGAACACCACTCATCTTTCGCCCTCTCCCGCTGTTGTGTTCTGCTGCACTACCCAAGTGCATTATAACATACCTATTAAATACAGATCTGAAGTGCCTACTGAGATGATGTCGTGATATGGAGAAGAAGAGTATGCATGTGGTGGTGATGTATGTGGTGATGGAGTGCTAATCTCGCCGAGTAAACTTACACTTAATTATACCTATCGTGTCCTTATGTTACTGAGCCTACTACACGACACCTCCTCTCCTCTCTTCTCTTCCTCCTCTTTCCGCTCTGCCACAGCTGTGTGTCCTCATCTGTGGAGAGATCAGGCTGGCACACTGTCACCTTGCTTGTCACAGCGGACACCAGGAACGAAGGGACACGATGGGCTACAATTACCAGAGATGGCATGGCAGCCATTACATAGCTTAGCAGGCCATGACTCATCAACCTCCTCCACCCTCCATTTCCACCCTCCATATCCACCCTCAATCTGAAGGCTGAGGGAGACAGCCTCTCATTTCAAGAGGCCTGTAGGATGGCACACTGGAGGGGGAAATGGAGAAGAGGAGAAGAGGAGAAAGAAGAAGCTGGCAAAAGGCGAAGGAGTCGATTGGCTCTCGAGAGAGTTCTAACAGGAAAGAGGCAGGCTGGAAATTATGCTCTGGCACTTCCTAAATTAAAGTGGGCAGGAATTCTGGGTAATCTGGACCTGAGGAAATAGGGTCCTTGGCCACCGCAGGGAGGGAGGATAGACTTGTGAGCATGATTTAGGTTTTTATCCTCCTCCCGCCTATTTTCTTCTGGTTTTGGCATACTGTAGTTCTGTGAATCATGTGCAAAATTGACACATTTGTTCTGTCTGCAGGCAAATCATTTATTGAAGGGATACTGTGAGAATTCGAGATTTAGGTCGTTTTCCTACTTGCCCAGAGTCAAATGAACTCATGGATACCACTTTTATGTCTCTGCGTGCAGTTTGGAGATGATAGATTTTAGCATATCGTTAGCTTAGCGCAGTTCTCTGGTTACAGTATCCTCTCAAAAGCAGGGAAATACACCTTCTAATTACTCCAGTGCTGGGTGGTTGGTCAGTCTTACAAAGCTATACATATACAAATGTGTTAATTTTACCAAAGATGGTCTACTATATTGACAAGATAGTTGATTGACAGCTCTAACAATGGAAATACTGTACATGTCCACAAAGATTGAAGACAGGTGGGAGGAGGCTAGATCAGATGGGACCATTCTAGCCAATGAAATTAACAGATAGGTGTCAACAACAAGCCATAGAGAACATTGCATGCGTCCTAATGGCATTAACTGAAAATCGAACCCCCAATCCTGGCATTGCAAATGCCATGCTCTACCAACTGAGGAATTGAAGACCCCTAGCTTGCTTAGCAGCTGTCATGCCCTGACCTTAGAGAGCCTTTTTATTTCTCTATTTGGTTAGGTCAGGGTGTGATTTGGGTGGGCATTCTAGTTTGTCTATTTCTTTGTTGGCCGGGTATGGTTCCCAATCAGAGGCAGCTGTCTATCGTTGTCTCTGATTGGGGATCATTCTTAGGCAGCACTTTTTCCCACCTTCAGTTATGGAATCTTGTTTGTGTGTAGTTGCTTTCTGCACTGCATATAGCTTTACGTTCGTTTGTATGTGTTGTTTTTTCTTGGTGTTCATTAATAAAGGAAAAATGTACGCCTACCACGCTGCACCTTGGTCTAATTCCAACAACGGACGTAACAGCAGCAGTCCAGGCAGCAGTAATAAAATAAAAATGGCAAATCTCTGTGTTCTCTCATTAAAATGCAAGAAACAAACCTGATCTGGCAGACACACCACCACACGTGTCACGCTATATTGGGTCCTTCCTGGAAAGACTCACTGGTCTGACTTCCTGGGAAACAGGAGGAAAAATAGGGTCATTAAAAGGCATGGTCCACACTGCCCTCATTCCCCATCTCATCTCGTCCCTGTCTCTTTCCCGCCAAGTAAAGAGTGTGGGGGGGGGGGGCAGGTGGGAGGACACACTGGGACACCCTGCTATCTCTCTGTCACCCTGGTCTCACACAGAGACTTCAGGTAAGTAGGTAAGGGCGTGCGTGTGAATGGGTGTGTGTATCCAGCTTGATGACTGTATGTTTACATGACATGCACTAGGGTGTGTGTGTCTGTCTAGGTGGGGGTGCTTACAGCACGTGCGCTTATGTAGATGTGCACATCTATAGTATGCATTACATGTCCTTGAAACAGAGGTAAATAAGGGGTTATGTGCTCTTTACATCAGTACCCTTCTCTCCCCCTTCTCTTCAGTACCCCCTGTCAGCCCACTGCCTGTCTGTGGACCACTGCACACTTGGAGTTGCCAGACCATAACCATTCTGGACAGCTCAGAGGAGCCACCGCGTCAACTGCCTACCACCTCCCCAGATCTCTCTCTCCTTTACAGGCAAGAATGTGTGTGTGTGTGTGTGTGTGTGTGTGTGTGTGTGTGTGTGTGTGTGTGTGTGTGTGTGTGTGTGTGTTAGTGAGAGAGAGAAAGAGAGAAAGAGAGAGAGAGAGAGGTCATGTGTGAAATGGGTGGACCTGTGATAGATAAGTGGATTTGCTGTCTATCCAAGAGGAAAGCAAGCAAGATAAATTGACTGTCAAAAACACAGACACACAGGCAGGTGGGACTGAACAGACTGGGGTGTGGTCTCCAGTGTGTGTGCGTCTGAACTGGCACTATTTACTGCAGTGTCTCATGGTTCACTGCCTTGCATGCACTGCCAATAACGACTCGACCACAAAGGACACACACACTTTTGAAAGAGAGTGAGGCACAGTTCCATTTTTTCCACAGCTGAGTGAGCAAGGTACTTAACCTGGATAGCTGGGGTGGGCGATAACTGCGTTCTGCCTGGCCATGCAGCTGTAGCCACAGATAGTATGTTAAACAAGCCTGGGTGCCACTGGCTACCACGCTGAGGAGACCTTCATTATCATAAGCGACACAGGAGAAACACACACATACACACCCACACACCCACACACACACACACACACACACACACACACACACACACACACACACACACACACACACACACTGGGTAACATGCTGAGGGGTGTCTGTCTGCTACATCATCATAAACTCCATAAACAAAAATCCATACTCAATTCATTCCACTCACAGAGTTATCATTCGAGACTCCTAATCCGGAAGTGACAGCGCTAACCAAATACCATAGCCTACTGCCCATAGCATAATAACAAATGCATTGACTTGACTGTACTTCAACTTGTTACGTTGAGCTGCGGTGAACTAAAAAGCGGTGTCACCTGTCTGGAAGCTTCTAGACCAGGGCTCTCCAGTCCAACCCTGATTAGCGCTGTTCTATAAAACAAAACAGACAAATGGATTGAAGTGTTGAGTTTGTCATCACCTTGAACCTGTTGGTTAGTCACAGCCAACCGCAGTACAGAAGACGTAATAGAATGAAACAGACTAGCCAATAAGAGTACAGAACCCTTAAGGCAATTAACAGTCAGGACATGCAATTTGGCAATTACTGCACAATGAAGAAAGACATGATTAGAAATATGCCTGAATAGAAACGGAAATACAAAGACAGCACAGCATAATCTCTGGTCCATGTGAAGCAAAGTTCAAAGCTCTTGCTCGTGTCACTTGTCATGTGACGCATAGTTCAAAGCTCTTGCTCGTGTCACTTGTCATGTGAGGCATGAATGAAATCAAAGGTGGGTGAAATCAAATGACAAAGCACTCAAAAAGCTACTATCACTGCAGCTAATTATCACTGCTATTACCACCTGTTCAGTTTAAGACAGAGGCAATAGGAATAAGCTCGAGCATAACGTGTAGTAATTGTGTCATACATTTATACAGTAGTAATACTCTGCATTCAGGCATAAGTAAATAAATAACTATATATGCAAAAGTCTATGGACGCGCCTTCAAATGAGTGGATTCTGCTATCTCAGACACAGCTGTTCCCGCCAGGTGTATAAAATCGACAGCACAGCCATGCAATCTCCACAGACAAACATTGGCATAATAATTGCCAGTACCGAAGAGCTCAATGATTTTCAACACGGCACTGTCATAGGATGCCACCTTTCCAGCAAGTAGGTAGGCCACAAGCTCGCAGAATGGGACCGCTAAGTACAGAAGCGCGTAGCATGTAAAAATCCTTTGTCCTCGGTTGCAACGCTCACTACCGAGTACCAAACCGCCTCTGGAAGCAACTTCAGCACAATAACTGTTCGTCTGGAGCTACATAAAATGGGTTTCCATGGCCGAGCAGACGCACACAAGCTAAAGATCACCATGTGTAATGCAAAGTGTTGGCTGGAGCAGTTGAAACACGCTCTCTAGAATTATGAATCACGCTTCACCATCTGGCAGTCCGATGGACAAACCTGGGTTTGGCGGATGCCAGGAGCACGCTGCCTGCCCAAATGCATAGTGCTAACTGTAACTATTGGTGGAGGAGGAATAATGATCTGGGGCTGTTTTTCATGGTTCGGGCTAAACCCCTTAGTTCCAGTGAAGGAAAATCTTTACGCTACAGCATACAATGACATTCTAGACGATTCTGTGCTTCCAACTTTGGGGAAGGCCCTTTCCTGTTTCAGCATGGCAATATCCCTGTGCTCAAAGCAAGGTCCATACATAAATGGTTTTTTCGAGATTGGTGTGGAAGAACTTGACTGGCCTGCACAGAACACCTTACCTTAACCCCATCAAACAACTTTGGGATGAATTGGAACGGCGACTGCTAGCCAGGCCTAACTGCCCAACATCAGTGCCCACTAATGCTCTTGTGGATGAATGAACGCAAGTCCCGGCAGCAAAGTTCCAACATCTAGAGGAATTCCTTCCCAGAATAGTGGAGGATGTTATAGCAGCAAGGAGGGGACCAACTCCATATTAATGCACATGATTTGTTAATGAGATGTTCGAGCAGGTGTCCACAAACGTATGGTCATGTAGTGTATGATACACAGTTGAAGTCAGAAGTTTACATACACTTAGGTTGGAGTCATTAAAACTCATTTTTCAACCACTCCACAAATTTCTTGTTAACAAACTATAGATTTGGCAATTCGTTAGGACATCTTCTTTGTGCCTGACAAGTCATTTTTCCAACAATTGTTTACAGACATTATTTCTCTTATAATTCACTATATTACAATTCCAGTGGGTCAGAAGTTTACATACACTAAGTTGACTGTGCCTTTAAACAGCTTGTAAAATTCCAGAAAATGATGTCAGGGCTTTAGAAGCTTCTGATAGGCTAATTGACATAATTTCAGTCAATTGGAGGTATACCTGTGGATGCATTTCAAGGCCTAACTTCAAACTCTGTGCCTCTTTGCTTGACATCATTGGAAAATCTAAAGAAATTAGCCAAGACCTCAGGAAAAAATATTGTAGACCTTCACAAATCTCATTCATCCTTGGGAGCAATTTCCAATCACATGAAGGTACCACGTTCATCTGTACAAACAACAGTACGCAAGTATAAACACCATGGGGCCATGCAGCCATCATACTGCTCAGGAAGGAGACGCATTCTGTCTCCTAGAGATGAATGTACTTTGGTGAGAAAGAAAGTGAGTGCAAATCTATCCCAGAACAACAGCAAAGGACCTTGTGAAGATGATGGAGGAAACAGGTACAAAAGTATCTATATCCACAGTAAAACAAGTCCTATATTGGCATAACCTGAAAAGCCGCTCAGCAAGGAAGAAGCCACTGCTCCAAAACCGCCATAAAAAAAGCCAGAATACGTTTTGCAACTGCACATGGGGATAAAGATCGTACTTTTTGGAGAAATGTCGTCCGGTCTGATGAAACAAAAATAGAACTGTTTGGTCATAATGACCATCATTATGTTTGGAGGAAAAAGGGGGAGGCTTGCAAGCTGAAGAACACCATCCCAACTGTGAAGCACAGGGGTGACAGCATCATGTTGTGGGGGTGCTTTGCTGCAAGAGGGACTGGTGCACTCCACAAAATAGATGACATCATGAGGCAGGAAAATGTTGTGGATATATTGAAGCAACATCTCAAGACATCAGTCAGGAAGTTAAAGCTTGGTCGCAAATGGGTCTTCCAAATGGACAATGACCCCAATCATACTTCCAAAGTTGTGGCAAAATGGCTTATGGACAACAAAGTCAAGGTATTGGAGTGGCCATCACAAAGTCCTGACCTCAATCCTATAGAAAATGTGTGGGCAGAACTGAAAAAGTGAGTGAGAGCAAGGAGGCCTACAAACCTGACTCAGTTACACCATCTCTGCCAGGGGGAATGGGCCAAAATTCACCCAACTTATTGTGGGAAGCTGGTGGAAGGCTACCCGAAACGTTTGACCGAAGTTAAACAATTTCTAGGCAATGCTACCAAATACTAATTGAGTGTATGTAAACTTCTGACCCACTGGGAATGTGACGAAAGAAATAAAAGCTGAAATAAATCATTCTCTCTACTATTATTCTGACATTTCACATTCTTAAAATAAAGTGGTGATCTTAACTGACCTAAGACAGGGGATTTTTACTAGGATTAAATGTCAGGAATTGTGAAAAACAGAGTTTAAATGTATTTAGCTAAGGTGTATGTAAACTTCCGACTTTAACTGTAAATGCTATGATGGTGTTGGTACTGCATGGTATTATGAATGTGGTGTGCGTACATTAATCGGATGGTGTTGGTGCTGTATGGGTGTATGAGTGTGATGTAGGTACAGTGTTATTATCCTGATGGTGTTATTGCATTGGCCCTAATCCTTAGCAGAGCTGGCTGTGTTGCAACACTCTACCCTGCCTCCACACACGAAGACGAGCTTTGCTAGATTTTCTGCTCCACAGAATTAGGTGCAGCTAGCTAATAACAACATCCCGCTGTGACCAAGCCTGCCAGTGCTCACATACACACAAAAACACATAATTGGATAAACACACACACACACACACACACACACACACACACACACACACACACACACACACACACACATGGAGATCCACTCCAACACACACATAGAGACACAGAGGCAGAGAAAGACACACACATCTGCACACATATTCGTTAATAGGCTCACACAAACAAATGTACACACACATTCACACACGTTGCTCTGTGCTGCAGCCAGTAAGAAGGTTCAAGTCCTTCCCTGCTAGGCTGTCCCCCACCCTGCCTCCCACTGCCTCTCTGTGCAAGGCTCAATTTGCCATCAGGAGATATCGATTCTGCTGCCTGCAGGCTTTTTATAGCAACCAGCACCATCATTAGGGCCCAGCCCAAACACTGCCTGCCTGCCTCCCTGCCCATCTGAGAGAGACAGGGTATAGGGAAAGATGGAGAGTAGAGAAAGACGGAGAGAGAGAGTGAGAGCGAGCAAGACATATACAGTAGAAGGAGAGATAGCTAGAGAGAGAGAGGGGGCAAGAGAGAGGGGGGGATTTGGAAATAGAGATAGAGATGGCAAGGAATCAGGAAGACAGAGATTCAGAGGAATGAGGAAGACAGAGAGTCATAGGAATGAGGAAGACAGATAGTCAGAGGAATGAGGAAGACAGGGAGTCAGAGGAATGAGGAAGACAGGGAGTCATAGGAATGAGGAAGACAGGGAGTCATAGGAATGAGGAAGACAGGGAGTCAGAGGAATGAGGAAGACAGGGAGTCAGAGGAATGAGGAAGACAGGGAGTCATAGGAATGAGGAAGACAGGGAGTCAGAGGAATGAGGAAGACAGCGAGTCAGAGGAATGAGGAAGACAGAGAGTCAGAGGAATGAGGAAGACAGCGAGTCAGAGGAATGAGGAAGACAGCGAGTCAGAGGAATGAGGAAGACAGCGAGTCAGAGGAATGAGGAAGACAGGGAGTCAGAGGAATGAGGAAGACAGAGTCAGAGGAATGAGGAAGACAGAGTCAGAGGAATGAGGAAGACAGAGTCAGAGGAATGAGGAAGGGAAAGGGAGAGTGAAAGAGAAAGAGAGGAAGAGGTACTGCAGAGTGAAGAGAGAGGGAGAAACAGAGAGAGAAGGAGAGAGAGACATGGAAAAGTATCAGAAATACTGGTGCCTTGTTGTTTATCACTAATTACACATGTACTTTATATTCCAAATGCTAATGTAAGTGCAGTCACACTGTGATATGTGCTGTAGCATAAGAAACAGCCTAAGTAGGATTTACTGCCTAATGTTAGGTAACATCTTGGTAATCACTTCATTTCCCTGGCTTCTATTACATAGGCATTAAATTAATATGTATCCTAAGTAGCTTTCAAAACAGAGCTGAGGGGGTGTTGTCGCTATCTTAATTAGGATAGATATTCCTAAATCATAAACATACACACTTAGTGTGATTGAAAGAAATCGTGGTTGACTATACTACCAAATCATAAACATATAAGACATGCTTTAATTTGTGTGTCTGTGTTCTTACGTGCATGTGCATGTGTGTGCATACGTACATGAGTGTGTGTGCGCGTGCGCGTGCGCATGTGTGCCAGCAGCCAGGTCCATACATGCCCATTTAGCAGGTCCAACCCACTCGCCCGCTCCCCTCTGACTGGAACTTATCCTCCAGCTCTGAATCAATGATTATGATGCAGAGGGAATTGCTCTCACTCACACTCTCACTCTCTCTCTCTCTCTCTCTCTCTCTCTCTCTCTCTCTCTCTCTCTCTCTCTCTCTCTCTCTCTCTCTCTCTCTCTCTCTCTCTCTCTCTCTCTCTCTCTCTCTCTCTCTCTCTCTCTCTCTCTCTCTCTCTCTCTCTCTCTCTCTCTCTCTCTCTCTCTCTCTCTCTCTCTCTCTCTCTCTCTCTCTCTCTCTCTCTCTCTCTCTCTCTCTCTCTCTCTCTCTCTCTCTCTCTCTCTCTCTCTCTCTCTCTCTCTCTCTCTCTCTCTCTCTCTCTCTCTCTCTCTCTCTCTCTCTCTCTCTCTCTCTCTCTCTCTCTCTCTCTCTCTCTCTCTCTCTCTCTCTCTCTCTCTCTCTCTCTCTCTCTCTCTCTCTCTCTCTCTCTCTCTCTCTCTCTCTCTCTCTCTCTCTCTCAGCGCCACCACCACTCCACCCAGCCGGCAGATTGAATAACACAATCAAATTATAGTGGTAGAGTATAAACAGCTTTCAGCTTTCAGGGCATAAACAGCTTTCAGGGCATGAAAAGCATTCAGCTTTCAGGGCATAAACAGCATTCAGGCCAATGGAGGGGGTTTCAGCAGCATGAGGTGGTGTGGCGTGCAAGCCAAGCAGGATAGGGTCGTTTGAATCTCCCGAGAGGCCCAATCATGGGCCTGTCACTTATGAAAATGTCGCATAATGCATTTCTATTGGGGGACATTACAGTGAGTGTCCTCGGGCTATTGTGTCAAGTTGACAAGCCACAGTGGAGGAAATTGGAAAAGACATCAACACACAGAAACACACAAATAACCTATACACAATTATATACAATGCAATACAATACAATACACAGGAACGTAAATGATTGCAATCATAAACACTTGGAAAGAGAAATACACTGTTCATTGTTGCTGGGGATTTTAACAAGGCTAATCTGAAAACAAGACTCCCTAAATTTTATCAGCATATCGATTGCGCAACCAGGGGCGGAAAAACCTTGGATCACTGTTACTCTGACTTCCGCGACGCATATAAGGCCCTGCCCCGCCCCCTTTCGGAAAAGCTGACCACGACTCCATTTTGCTGATACCTGCCTACAGACAAAAACTAAAAAAAGAAGCTCCCACGCTGAGGTCTGTCCAACGCTGGTCCGACCAAGCTGACTCCACACTCCAAGACTGCTTCCATCACGTGGACTGGGACATGTTTCGTATTGCATCAGATAACAACATTGACGAATACGCTGATTCGGTGTGTGAGTTCATTAGAACGTGCGTTGAAGATGTCGTTCCCATAGCAACGATTAAAACATTCCCTAACCAGAAACCGTGGATTGATGGCAGCATTCGCGTGAAACTGAAAGCGCGAACCACTGCTTTCAATCAGGGCAAGGTGTCTGGTAACATGACTGAATACAGTGCAGCTATTCCCTCCGTAAGGCTATCAAACAAGCTAAGCGTCAGTACAGAGACAAAGTAGAATCTCAATTCAACGGCTCAGACACAAGAGGCATGTGGCAGGGTCTACAGTCAATCACGGACTACAGGAAGAAATCCAGCCCAGTCACGGACCAGGATGTCTTGCTCCCAGGCAGACCAAATAACTTTTTTGCCCGCTTTGAGGACAATACAGTGCCACTGACACGACCTGCAACGGAAACATGCGGTCTCTCCTTCACTGCAGCCGAGGTGAGTAAAACATTTAAACGTGTTAACCCTCGCAAGGCTGCAGGCCCAGACGGCATCCCCAGCCGCACCCTCAGAGCATGCGCAGACCAGCTGGCTGGTGTGTTTACGGACATATTCAATCAATTCCTATACCAGTCTGCTGTTCCCACATGCTTCAAGAGGGCCACCATTGTTCCTGTTCCCAAGAAAGCTAAGGTAACTGCGCTAAACGACTACCGCCCCGTAGCACTCACTTCCATCATCATGAAGTGCTTTGAGAGACTAGTCAAGGACCATATCACCTCCACCCTACCTGACACCCTAGACCCACTCCAATTTGCTTACCGCTCAAATAGTTCCACAGACGATGCAATCTCAACCACACTGCACACTGCCCTAACCCATCTGGACAAGAGGAATACCTATGTGAGAATGCTGTTCATTGACTACAGCTCGGCATTCAACACCATAATACCCTCCAAGCTCGTCATCAAGCTCGAGACCCTGGGTCTCGACCCCGCCCTGTGCAACTGGGTACTGGACTTCCTGACGGGCCGCCCCCAGGTGGTGAGGGTAGGTAACAACATCTCCTCCCCGCTGATCCTCAACACTGGGGCCCCACAAGGGTGCGTTCTGAGCCCTCTCCTGTACTCCCTGTTCACCCACGACTGCGTGGCCACGCACGCCTCCAACTCAATCATCAAGTTTGCGGACGACACAACAGTGGTAGGCTTGATTACCAACAACGACGAGATGGCCTACAGGGAGGAGGTGAGGGCCCTCGGAGTGTGGTGTCAGGAAAATAACCTCACACTCAACGTCAACAAAACTAAGGAGATGATTGTGGACTTCAGGAAACAGCAGAGGGAACACCCCCCTATCCACATCGATGGAACAGTAGTGGAGAGAGTAGCAAGTTTTAAGTTCCTCGGCATACACATCACAGACAAACTGAATTGGTCCACTCACACAGACAGCATCGTGAAGAAGGCGCAGCAGCGCCTCTTCAACCTCAGGAGGCTGAAGAAATTTGGCTTGTCACCTAAAGCACTCACAAACTTCTACAGATGCACAATCGAGAGCATCCTGGCGGGCTGTATCACAGCCTGGTACGGCAACTGCTCCGCCCTCAACCGTAAGGCTCTCCAGAGGGTAGTGAGGTCTGCACAACGCATCACCGGGGGCAAACTACCTGCCCTCCAGGACACCTACACCACCGGATGTTACAGGAAGGCCATAAAGATCATCAAGGACATCAACCACCCGAGCCACTGCCTGTTCACCCCGCTATCATCCAGAAGGCGAGGTCAGTACAGGTGCATCAAAGCTGGGACCGAGAGACTGAAAAACAGCTTCTATCTCAAGGCCATCAGACTGTTAAACAGCCACCACTAACATTGAGTGGCTGCTGCCAACACACTGACACTGACTCAACTCCAGCCACTTTAATAATGGGAATTGATGGGAAATGATGTAAATATATCACTAGCCACTTTAAACAATGCTACCTTATATAATGTTACTTACCCTACATTATTCATCTCATATGCATACGTATATACTGTACACTATATCATCGACTGCATCCTTATGTAATACATGTATCACTAGCCACTTTAACTATGCCACTTTGTTTACATACTCATCTCATATGTATATACTGTACTCGAAACCATCTACTGTATCTTGCCTATGCTGCTCTGTACCATCACTCATTCATATATCCTTATGTACATATTCTTTATCCCCTTACACTGTGTATAAGACAGTAGTTTAGGAATTGTTAGTTAGATTACTTGTTGGTTATTACTGCATTGTCGGAACTAGAAGCACAAGCATTTCGCTACACTCGCATTAACATCTGCTAACCAAGTGTATGTGACAAATAAAATTTGATTTGATTTGACACCTATTTTCTGCTCACGAAGGCAGTCATATAAACACTCACTTCAAAATATACTGACTTATACAGTACATGCATGCAGATACGTTTGACACCATAAATACTGTACACCAAAGCTGTACATGTTCAACTGCAGGCTTATCTCACCAGACATTTCCCGTCTTCTATACCCAATGGGTAAGTGCGCTGTAAGAAAAATTGTGTCGTTTTTACGATAACTTACTGGCATCCAGTTACCTGTAAGTTACGGTAAAAAAAAAAAGGTACAGTATGTTACCGTATATTCGAAATACACTTTGATTTAACAGTACATTAATATAAACTGTATATTAATGCCCTGTTTAACCAAAGTTCATTTGGAATTTATGGTAACATACTGTACCTTTTTTTTTTTTACCGTAACTTACATTTAAATTGAAATCGATATGCTGACATCTCCTACAGGGCTTTCGCACTCAGATTGTTCAGATGGTTATTACTAAACTGAGAATTGTTGGCAGGCAATGAAGCCTCAACTAGCCTTGGGACAGCATCCTCATCCCTCCTTAATCCAGTTTCCTCCAACTCCACACATGTAGCTCAACATCCAAGTATGACCGAATACGTCATCCGGTATGTGATCGTCTCAAGACCATGGCGACACGTGGAAACCCATGGCACGGCTGGATCTATGAAGGGTTTTACACCTCTAATTTGTTTTAGAAGATTGACTCATAGACATTTCTGGAAAAATGACATGAGAACTTCAGATTGTGTATAGTTTTGATATCTCTATCGCCAAAAATGCAACACCCGGTTGCATCACAAGACCCGATGTGGATGATGTTAACCCATTGTGGGAAACGATGCTAAACTCTTATGAGAGCTTTCAGAGGACTCAGGTCTGTGTTCAGATATCCAGAATTCAGGATCTCTAAAGGAGAAAACTCCCGAGACCGAATGTTGGTAAGTACAGCACAGGGCCGTTTGTTTGCAGTTCGTTAGCTTGCTATCGCCGTGTTTTTTTATACTGTAGGTACCACCCACCGGCGGTGGCTGACGGACGTCATTTCCCGCCTGCTTCTACATGTAGAATCGGTTTAAGCTCGGTTTTCAAATTACAGCCGACAACATTTTTCAGAGATCCTACGTACTGTCAGTCGGCAAACGCACGACAATCCTATTGGTCTGTCTGTGCCTTAAGCAACAGGTGTGGGGTTGGGACTAGTTCAACAAGTCAGTATCCGACGCCCATCTGTGTCTGACGACATTGGGAGATGACGTGTAAACCGGCCACTAGGGGCAACAGTGAGCGCTATTACCTTCAAGTAGGTTTCGGATTTGCTAGGGCTTTGTGGACAGGGATAGCAGATTGGTGTAAGCATCTCCCTCTGATTCCAAAGGTTGCATGTTTGAATCCAGCAACAGAACGTTGTTTTTGAGATATTTGTTTTAAGCCTATCCCAAACCTTAACCCTTACCTTAACCATTCAGAGTTAATGGCTAAACGTAACCTTAAAAATGTGGAGTTAATGCCTAAACTTAACCTTAAACACTTTGAAATATAATGTTTGAGAAGCATTGATGACGTGAGACAGAGCCTAGAGCTAGCATGGGACTTCTGAGTATGCCTTTTTTATTAAGTGGTCTGCTACTCTGTCTGACTCCCTCTCTAACAGGGCCAACTTACACAAACACAGAGCAGATAGCTGTCATAGGATGGATGATTTGTATCCCATTAAGTCTCCCCATTTCCTCTCTCTCTCTCCCTCTCCATCTATCCATTCATCTCTCTCCCCTTTCCTCTCTCTCTCTCTCTCTATCTCTCCATCTATCCATTCATCTCTCTCCCCTTTCCTCTCTCTCTCTCTCTCTCTCTGTCTCTATCCATTCATCTCTCTCCCCTTTCCTCTCTCTCTCTCTCTCTCTCTCTATCCATTCATCTCTCTCCCCTTTCCTCTTTCTCTCTCTCTCTCTCTCTCTCTCTATCCATTCATCTCTCTCCCCTTTCCTCTCTCTCTATCCATTCATCTCTCTCCCCTTTCCTCTCTCTCTCTCTCTCTCCCTCTCCATCTATCCATTCATCTCTCTCCCCTTTCCTCTCTCTCTCTCTCTCTCTATCCATTCATCTCTCTCCCCTTTCCTCTCTCTCTCTCTATCCATTCATCTCTCCCCTTTCCCTCTCTCTCTCTCTATCCATTCATCTCTCTCCCCTTTCCTCTCTCTCTCTCTCTATCCATTCATCTCTCTCCCTTTCCTCTCTCTCTCTCTCTATCCATTCATCTCTCTCCCCTTTTCTCTCTCTCTCTCCATCTATCCATCCATCTCTTCACTTTTCTCACTCTCTATCCATCCATCCATCTCTCTCTCTCTCTCTCTCTCTCTCTCTCTCTCGATATGAACTCCATATACTGAAACGGTGAGTCACTCTGTGGGAAGATAAATAATCCTGCTGTCACTTCAGGGAAGGCCTTATGAAATAGAAGAGGCTGTACACACTTTTATGCCATAACATCACTAACACTCCACACATACTGTACAGTACCAGCCAAAAGTTCGGACACACTGACCCATTCAAGTTTTTTTTTTTTTTTTTTACTATTTTCCACATTGTAGAATAATTGTGAAGACATCAAAACTATGAAATAACACAGATTGAATCATGTAGTAACCAAAAAAGTGTTAAACAAATTAAAATATATTTTATGTTGGAGATTCTTCAAAGTAGCCCCCCTTTGCCTTGATGACAGCATCACTCTGCATTCCAACTCATCCCGAACCATCTTAATTGGGTTGAGGCTGGGCGATTGTGGAGGCCAGGTCATCTGATGCAGCACTCCATCACTCTCCTTCTTGGTCAAATAGCCCTTACACAGCCTGTTAGTGTGTTTGGGTCATGTCCTGTTGAAAAAAATGATAGTCCCACTAAGCGCAAACCAGATGGAATGGCGTGTCGCTGCAGAACGCAGTGGTAGCCCTGCTGGTTAAATGTGCCTTGAATTCTAAATAAATCACTGACAGTGTCACCAGCAAAGTACCATCACACCTCCCCCTCCATGCTTCACGGCGGGAACCACACATGCAGGGATCATCCGTTCACTTACTATGCGTCTCACAAGGACACAGCGGTTGGAATCAAAAATCTCAAATTTTGACTCATCAGACCAAAGGACAGATTTCCACCGGTCTAATGTCCATTGCTTGTGTTTCTTGGCCCGAACTAGTCTCTTATTCTTATTGGTAGCATTTAGTAGTGGTTTCTTTGCAGCAATTCGACCACGAATGCCTGATTCATGCAGTCTCCTCTGAACAGTTGAGATATGTCTGTTTCTTATTCTCTGTTGCAGAGGTAACTCTGGATCTTCCTTTCCTGTGGCAGTCCTCATGAGAGGTAGTTTCATCATAGTGCTTGATGATTTTTCGACTGCACTGACCTTCTTGTCTTAAAGCAATGATGGACTGTCATTTCTCTTTGCTTATTTGAGCTGTTCATGCCATAATATGGACTTCGTCTTTTACCAACTAGTGCTATCTTCTGTATACCAGCCCAACCTTGTCACAACACAACGGATTGTCTCAAACACATTCAGAAGGAAAGAAATTCCACAAATTAACTTTTAACAAGGCACACCTGTTAATTGAAATGCATTCCAGGTGACTAACTCATTAAGCTGGTTGAGAGAATGCCAAGCTATTTGAAGAATCTCAAATATAAAATAGATTTTGATTTGTTTAACACTTTTTTGGTGACTACATGATTGTATGTGTTATTTCAGTGTTTTGATGTCGTGACTATTATTCTACAATGTAGAAAATAGGAAAAAATGAAGACAAACCGCAGAATGAGTAGGTGTGTCCAAACATGATCATACACACATGTATACACATACTTATATAGGCACACACAACCATATACAGTGCCTTCAGAAAGTATTCATACCCCCTGACTAATTCCCTATTTTGTTGTGTTACAGCCTGAATTCAAAAGGGATAAAAAAAAACATGTTTTTTCTCACCCATTTACACACAACACCAACAATGACAAAGTGAAAGCATGTTTTTAGAAAATGTAGCAAATATATTGAATATAAAATACTGAAATATATCATTTACATTTGTATTCAAACCCCTGAGTCAATGCTTTGTAGAAGCCCCTTTGGCAGCTATTACAGCTGTGAGTCTTTCGGGTTGTGACCATTATTCTTTTGATAATTCTTTAAGCTTTGTCAAATTGGTTGTTGATTATTACTAAACAACCATTTTCAGTTCTTGCCAAAGATTTCCAGGTAGATTTAAGTCAAATCTGTATCTCGGCCACTCAAGAACATTCACTGTCTTCTCGGTAAGCAACTCCACTTTAGATTTGGTCTTGCATTTGGTCTTGTCACTCTGTCAGAGTGACCATCGGGTTCGTGGTCACCTCCTTCACCAAGGCCTTTCTCCCCCGATTGCTCAGTTTGGCCGGGCGGCCAGCTCTAGGAAGAGTCTTTGAGGTTCCAAACTTCTTCCATTTAAGAATGATGGAGGCCACTGTGTTCTAGGGGACCTTCAATGCTGCAGACATGTGTTGGTACCCTTCCCCAGATCTGTGCCTCAACACAATCCTGTCTCGGAACTCTACGGACAATTTCTTCGACCTCATTTAAAATATATATATATATATATATATATATATATTTTTTTTTTCATTTAATTAACTAGGCAAGTCAGTTATAAGAACAAATTCTTATTTGCAATGATGGCCTACACCGGCCAAACCCGGATGCTGGGCCAATTGTACACCGCCATATGGGACTACCAATCACAGCCAGTTGGGATACAGCCTGTATTTAAACCAGGGTGTCTGTAGTGACGCTTCTAGCACTAAGGTGCAGTGCCTTAGACCACTGCGCCACTCAGGAGCAGTCTTCAGGAGCCCATAGCTTGGTGTTTGCTCTGACATGTACTGTCAACTGTGGGACCTTACATAGACAAGTGTGTCTCTTTCGAAATCATGTCCAATCAATTGAATTTACCACAGGCGGACACCAATCAAGTTGAGATAACATCTCAAAGATGATCAATGGAAACAGGATGCACCTGAGCTAATTTTCGCGTCTCATAGCAAAGGGTCTGAATACTTATGTAAATAAGTTATTTCTGTTTTTATTTTGTCCCAAACATTTCATTTCATCATTATGGGGTTCAATTCTTTAGGATCTAATCTATGTCACATGACTGGGCAGGGGTGCATCCACCCTCTGGGGAGCCAGCCAATCAGAATCAGTTTTTCCCCACAAAAGGGCTTTATTACAGACAGAAATACTACTCCTCATCAAGTTGGATGGGTTCCGTTGGTGTACAGCAATCTTTAAGTCATACGACAGATTCTCAATTGGATTGAGGTCTGGGCTTTGACTAGACCCTTCCAAGACATTTAAATGTTTACCCTTAAACCACTTGAGTGTTGCTTTAGCAGTATGCCTAGGGTCATTGTCCTGCTGGAAGGTGAACCTCCGTCCCAGTCTCAAATCTCTGAAAGACTGAAACAGGTTTCCCTCTAGAATTTCCCTGCATTTAGAGCCATCCATCATTCCTTCAATTCTGACCAGTTTCCCAGTCCCTGCCGATGGAAAAACGGTAGCCACATTCATCGACCTGGCCAAAGGCTTTCGACTCTGTCAATCACCCCATTCTTATCGGCAGACTCAACAGCCTCAACAGATTTCAGTGTGTCAAATCGGAAGGCCTGTTGTCCGGACCTCTGAAAGTCTCTATGGGGGTGACACAGGGTTCAATTCTCAGGCCAACTCTCTGTATACATCAATGATGTTGCTCTTGCTGCTGGTGATTCTCTGATCCACCTCTACGCAGATGACACCATTCTATACACTTCTGGCCCTTCTTTGGACACTGTGTTAACTAACCTCCAGACGAGCTTCAATGCCAACAACTCTCCTTCCGTGGCCTCCAATGGCTCTTAATTGCAAGTAAAACTAAATACAATCTAACAAATTATGTGATTTCTGAAGGTAATTGGTTGCACCAGATCTTATTTAGATAGTATGCACGCACCGCTTTTCTGTTTTTAATTTGTATTTATTTTTTGAAACAAGTGATTTTTTTCATTTCACTTCACCATTTCACTTCACCAATCCAAAATTGAATCTAGAATCGGCTTCCTATTTTGCAACAAAGCATCCTTCACTCAAACATACCCTCGTAATATTGACTATCCTACCTATCCTTGACTTCGGCGATGTCATTTACAAAATAGCCTCCAACACTCTACTCAGCAAATTGGATGCAGTCTATGACAGTGCCATTTGTTTTGTCACCAAAGCCCCATATACTACCTACCACTGTGACCTCTATGTTCTCGTTGGCTGGCCCTCGCTTCATATTTGTCGCCAAACCAACTGGCTCCAGGTCATCTATAAGTCTCTGCTAGGTAAAGCCCCGCCTTATCTCAGCTCACTGGTCACCATAACAACACCCACGCATAGAACGCGCTCCAGCAAGTATATTTCACTGGACTCATATCTCCCTCACTAACTTTAAGCATCAGCTGTCAGATCATTACACTTGCACATAGCCTACCTGTAAATAGCCCATCCAACTACCTCATCCCTATATTGTTATATTTCTTTTTATTGCACCTTTGCACCCCAGTATCTCTACTTGCACATTCATCTTCTGCACATCTATCACTCCAGTGTTCAATTGCTAAATTGTAATTACTTCGCCACTACGGCCTATTTATTGCCTTACCTCCCTCACCTCATTTGCATACACTGGCAGGTTTGTCGTGGTGCCATATTCGTTCCATTTTTTCGTTCCATTAACAATGGATTTAATTGGTGCTTCCTGGGATGTTCAAAGTTTTGGATAATTTTTATAACCCAACCCTGATCTGTACTTCTCCACAACTTTGTCCCTGACCTGTTTGGAGAGCTCCTTGGTCTTCATGGTGGCGCTTGCTTAGTGGTGCCCCTTGCTTAGTGGTGTTGCAGACTCTGGGGCCTTTCAGATTATGTGACAGATCATGAGACGCTTAAATAAAGTCCACCTGTGTGCAATCTAACAAATTATGTGATTTCTGAAGGTAATTGGTTGCACCAGATCTTATTTAGGGGCTTCATAGCGAAGGGGGTGAATACATACAGTATGCACGCACCGCTTTTCTGTTTTTAATTTGTATTTATTTTTTGAAACAAGTGATTTTTTTTTCATTTCACTTTACCAATTTGGACTATTTTGTGTATGTCCATTACATGAAATCCAAATTAAAATCCATTTATATTACAGGTTGTAATGCAACAAAATAGGAAAAATGCCAAGGGGGAATTAAAACTTTTGCAAGGCACTGTATTTCAGCTCATGAAACACTTTATACGTTACATTTTATATTTTTGTTCAGTGCAGTAATATGTTGCATTGGATTTGCCCATAAACAAAACACTTGTTTTCAGGACAAAAAGTGAATTAGTTTGCCACATTTTCTGCAGTATTCATTTAGTGTATTGTTGCCAACAGGATGCATACTTTGGAATGGTTTTATTCTGTACAGGCATCCTACTTTTCACTCTTTACTGGAATGAATAACTACAATGTTGTTGATCCATCCTCAGTTTTCTCTTATCACAGCCACTACATGTTAACTCCTGAAATTATTTCGGCTTGCCATAACAAAGGGTTTGAATACTTATTGACAAAAAGTTTGAAAACCCTAATTTTACTTTGATGTTATGGGGAATTGTGTGTAGGACAGTGAACCAAAAAATATCAATGGAATCCATTTTAAATTCAGGCTGTAACACAATTTTTTTTTTTTATAAAGTCAAGGAGTCTGAATACTTTCTGAAGACACATTAAATCATGATAAACTCAAGTTTACAAGTGCACACACACACACACACACACACACACACACACACACACACACACACACCCTGATGCTGTAGGAGCTGATTATACGGAGCAAAGGTTCTGGGCTTTTTAAAGCTAAGAACTGCTTTGAGGAAAGGTTATGGAGCTTGTGCATTGAGACATGACTCACTCACCCTCTGCTGTCTAAATACCAGATGCAAAAGGATCAGACAGCCACATTCTTCTCCTATCTGCTGTAACGCAGCGGGAGGGAGAGAGAGGATGGAGGGAGAGAGAGAGAGAGGGGCGGGAGGGAGAAAGGTGTGGAGAGATGGATATAAATAGAGGGAAACAGAGATGAATGCGTGACGGAATAGGGGGAGAGAATCAAAAATCAAATGTTAATTGTCACATGCGCCGAATGCAACAAGTGTAGACTCTACCCTGCAATGCTTACTTACGAGCCATTTCCCAACAATGCAGTTAAAAAGTAATAGCATTTACAAATAGATTCAAAGAAAATAGTAACACAATAAAATAACAATAACGAGGCCATATAACAGGCTATATACAAGCAGTCCTGTGTGGCTCAGTCGGTAGAGCATGGCGCTTGCAATGCCAAGCGTCGTGGGTTCGATTCCCGGTAGGGCCACCCATATGTAAAAAGTAGTGGCCCCAGCCGACTTGTAAGTCGCTTTGGACAAAAGCGTCTGCTAAATGGGATATATACAGTACTGGTACTGGGGTACGAGGTACTTGGGGTGGTTGATTTGAGGTAATATGTACAGTACATGTAGGTTTGGTGAGGTGATTGATTTAAGTAATATGTACATGTAGGTAGGGGGTTGAAAGCAGAAAGTCCAGGTAGCCATTTGATTAACTGTTCAGCAGTGTTATGGCTTTGGGGTAGAAGCTGTTCAGGAGCCTTTTGGCCCCAGACTTGGCACTCCAGTACCACTTGCAGTGCGGTAGCAGAGAGAACAGACAGTGACTGGATTCTTTGACTATTTTTAGGGCCTTCCTATGTTACTGCCTGGTATATCGGTCCTGGATGACAGGCAGCTCAGCCCCAGTGATGCACTGGGCCGTACACACTACCCTCTGTAGCGCATTGCGGTCGGTTGCGGAGCAGTTGCCATACCAGGCGGTGATGCAGCCAGTCAAGATGTTCTCAATGGTGCAGATGTAGAACTTTATGTGGGCCCATGTCACATTTCTTCAGCTTCCTGAGGGGGAAGAGGCATTGTCATGTCCTCTTCACAACTGAGTTGGTGTGTTTGGACCATGATAAGTCCTTAATGATGTGGACACCGAGGGAGCTCTTGCCTACGTTGAGGGAGAGATTGTTGTCCTGGCACCACACTGCCAGGTCTCTGACCTCCTCCCTGTAGAAGAAAGAGATGTGGTGCTCGAGCGAATGATGGAAGGAGGCTAAGGGAAGCACAGCAAAATAGACAGAGAAAAGGTAGGGAGAGCCAGAGGTGGTGAAAAGGGAGGTCACACCTCTTGACACATAATCCATCAGCACTAAGCATTAGAGCCAGAAAAAGCCCAGGGACAGTAACACACACACACACACACACACACACACACACACACACACACACACACACACACACACACACACACACACAGGACAGGACAGGCCACGGAAAGCAAAACATGACTTAAATTTAACAAGTAAGGCTAGGGCAGACATGAAAACCCACTGCTCTGCACTCGGCCAGCATCTCACTGCAGTTCTCATTCCGGTATAAGCCACATGTACTCAATATGTGTTCTCTGTAAGTGACTTCGGGTAATTGACCCCACCCTTAACAATACTGTAATTAGGGACGGAGCCAAAGTGACAATCTGCAGTTCAGTAATCTGCATGCAGCGGGGATCTGTTCAATAGACTGGCACAAGGTCTTATATACTCCTCGTATTTATACACTGTGTGTGTGTGTGTGTGTGTGTGTGTGTGTGTGTGTGTGTGTGTGTGTGTGTGTGTGTGTGTGTCCTCCACCAAGGGCAGAAAGCCTTATACCCCTCAATCAAATCACAACAGCACACCACTTAGCAAGAACACCCTGCCTAACACAATCCAATTTAGAGGACTTCACTACAGGCTTGGCTTAATCTCTCTCTCTCGATTGATTTTATTTGACATTTAAAAAAAATATATATACACGTATACACAGTACATACATTTTAAAACATGTGAGGGATAGCACAGTAAAGTCAATTACTTATTTCATTGTGGTCCCTTCAGTTCATATCAGACCAGAGTCGTTCAGCTGTCGCCTCCACATCCACTGTAAATCCATTGTCAAACCTTTTCAAATTCCCCTTCTTGCGTTTTCCCCTCAAGGGGATAGTTTCCCCAAATTACAAAATTACTTTTTAGTTTTTCAAATGCAAATTTTTGAGCAATTGTGGCACAAATCCAATGCAAGCCAATTATACCTATTAGCATTTCCCCGCTCCAGAACCAAATCCCCCCTTTAATTTGGGTGAACTATCCCTTTAAGGCTCTAAACAATGGTGTTTATCTCCATCCCACACCTGGACATGCTGTTTCAGCCAGGGGCAGGGTGACAGACTGTACATCTAAACAGATGCACAAGGGAAACAGAAACAAACAGCTCCAATAGAAGTATATTGCCTAGACAGGGTAAGGTGATAATGTCAATTAGAAAGAGGTGCATCTTGGTAACAAAACAACTATGAATAACTGTCTAGGGAAAGAAGGAGACTGAATCACGTGATGTTTACCCAAGCACCATTCTCTGACACCTTGTTACATCGTTTCCAAGATTGGTGACCTTTGCTGTCATTAGACACTCAGTAGAAACCTGTATAGAGGTCACAGGTCAAAGTTCTTCACGGAGGTTATTACATGACTGTCAAATAACTTCATGGACTAGAATCCACCCTTTAACATGAACAACATAACCCTGCCTCGCACAAAGCCTGAAGGCAGATGATATCCCCTAGAGCAGAGGGGATTCAAATCTGACCTTACAAGGTTGGGACGACTGCTGCTTTTCTGTTCTACCTGACAATGAATTTCACTCGGGTCCAAATCAGTCCCGAATTAGAGGTTTTAAGTCGTGGAAGTGGCTTTGTAGTCCAGATTTGAATGTGAAGGCCCTGGAGCTTTACATACAGCCTTTAGTTCAGCAGGTTAACACTGTCTTCACTGGTAGATGAGCCACACCCAGGTTCTATTCATTACGTAGCCTACACACTATAGTCATTCCATGCCATTACAGACTTCAGGCACACACTGTGGCAAATAAAGGCACATTACCTTTTCACATTTCGAAAAACACCCACTATTTAATGACCCAGTGCCTCTTCAGTTTAAGTAGCATAGGCCTCTTCAAGAGACCGATCTGTCCTGGATCCGCTACGGCTCAAATTCATTCAACACCCACTGTGACCCACATAACAAAGAGAGCCATGGCTTAGTCAAAGTGATGATTAGTACTATGCTCCCACGCACTTCACTACTGTATGCTACAGTACACTACAAATGGCACACACACACAAACACCCAACACACATAATGCCCCTGCATCCCTGTGTCTATGTGTGTTCAGATGACAAGTCGTTAGACGTGGCTGGGTACCATCATCCTACAAACACGACGCAGAAATGCAATCAAACCACCCATAGACATAGGCCAATGTTTACACAGTGTCTTGATGTTTACCTTCACACACACACTTTATTTATACATACTGTACATACATGCATACTGTACATACAGTACCAGCCAAAGGTTTGGACACACCTACTCATTCAAGTTTTTTTTATACATTGTAGAATAATAGTGAAGACATCGAAACACTGAAATAACACATATGGATTCACGTAGTAACCAAAAAAGTGTTCAACAAATCAACATATACTTAATATTCTAGATTCTTTAAAGTAGCCACCCTTTGCCTTGATTACAACATCACACACGCTTGGCATTCTCTCAACCAGCTTCACGAGGTAGTCACCTGGAATGCATTTCAAATAACAGGTGTGCCTTATTCAAAGTTAATTTGTGGAATGTCTTTCCTTCTTAACACGTTTGAACCTACCAGGGTAGGGGTGGTATAGCCTCATTTGATAAAAGACCAAATAAGCAACGAGAAATAACAGTCCATCATTACTTTAATTAAGAAATGAAGGCCAGTCAATATGGAAAACTTCAATAACTTTTAAAGTTTCATCAAGTGCAATCGCTTAAAATCATGAAGCGCTATGATGAAACTGGCTCTCATGAGGACCGCCACAGGAAAGGAAGACTCAGAGTTACCTCTGCTGCAGAGGATAAGTTCATTAGAGTTAACAGCACCTCAGATTGCAGCCCAAATAAATGCTTCACAGTGTTCAAGTAACAGACACATCTCAACTGTTCAGAGGAGACTGCGTGAATCAATTCATGGTCGAATTGCTCCAAAGAAACCACTACCAAAGGAAACCAATAAGAAGACACTTGCTTGGGCCAAGAAACACGAGCAATGGATGTTAGACGGTGGAAATCTGTCCTTTGGTCTGATGAGTCCAAATCTGAGATTTTTGGTTCCAACCGCCGTGTCCTTGTGAGACACAGAGTATGTGAACGGATGATCTCCGCATGACTGGTTCCCACCAAGAAGCATGGAGGAGGAGGTGTGATGGTGTGGGGGTGCTTTTTTGGTGACACTGTCAGTGATTTATTTAGAAGTCAAGGCACACTTAACCAGCATGGCTACCAGAGCATTCTGCAGCGAGACACCATCCCATCTGGTTTGCACTTAGTGGGACTATCATTTGTTTTTCAACAGGACAATGACCCAAAACACACCTCCAGGCTATGTGAGGACTATTTTACCAAGGAGAGTGATGGAGTGCTGCATCAGAATACCTGGCCTCCACAATCCCCCAACCGCAGAGTGAAGGAAAAGCAGCCAACAAGTGCTCAGCATATGTGGGAAAGAATTCCAGGTGAAGCTGGTTGAGAGAATGCCAAGAGTGTGCAAAGCTGTCATCAAGGCAAAGGGTGGCTACTTTGAAGAACCTCAAATATAAAATACATTTGGATTTGTTTAACACTTTTTTTGGTTACTACATGATTGTAGGGGTCCAGATTCTGCAGCTCTTTCAGAACATCAGCTATCTGGATTTGGGTGAAGGAGAAGTAGAGGAGGCTTTTGGAAGTTGCTGTGGGGGGTGCAGAGCTGTTAACCGAGGTAGGCGTAGCCAGGTGGAAAGCATGGCCAGCCATAGAAAAATGCTTATTGAAATCCGTGATTATCGTATATTTATCGGTGGTGACAGTGTTTCCTAGCCTAGTGTTTCCTAGTGACAGTGGGCAGCTGGGAGGAGGTGCTCTTATTCTCCATGGACTTTAGTGTCCCAGAACATTTTGGAGTTTATGCTACAGGATGCAAATTTCTGTTTGAAAAGCTAGCCTTTGGTTCCTAACTTCCCTGAAATGTTGCATATCACGGGGGCAAATCGATACTAATGTCAAACGCCACAGGATGTTGTTGTGCTGGTCGAACGCAGTTAAGTCTTGAGTGATTTTGAGATAGAGCACTTGCCTGCCCCATTTTATGAAGCACTTTTAAAGAGGCATCCTCTACTAACGGAATGAGGTCAATATCCTTCTAGGATACCCGGGCCAGGTTGATTAGAAAGGCCTGCTCGCTGAAGTGTTTTAGGGAGTGTTTGACAGTGATGAGGGGTGGTCGTTTGACCGCGGACCCATTACGGACGCAGGCAATGAAGCAATGATCGCTGAGATCCTGGTTGAAGACAGCAGAGGTGTATTTGGAGGGCAGGTTGGTCAGGATGATATCTATGAGGGTGCTTGTGTTTACAGATTTAGGGTTGTACCTGGTAGGTTCCTTGATCATTTGTTTGAGATTGAGGGCATCTAGCTTAGATTGTAGGACGGCCAGGGTGTTAAGCATATCCCAGTTTAGGTCACCTAACAGTACGAACTCTGAAGATAAATGGGGGGCAATTAATTCACATATGGTGTCCAGGGCACAGCTAGGGGCTGAGGGAGGTCTATAACATGTAGCAGCAGTGAGAGACTTATTTCTGGAAAGATGGATTTTTAAAAGTAGAAGCTCGAACTGTTTGGCCACAGGTCTGGATAGCATGACAATCTCTGCAGTAGATTGCAACTCTGCCCCTTTGGCAGTTTAATCTTGGTGGAAAATGTTGTAGTTTGGGATGGAAATTTCTGAATTTTTGGTGGCCTTCCTAAGCCAAGATTCAGAAAAGGCTAGGACATTAGGGTTGGTGGAGTATGCTAAAGCAGTGAATAAAACAAACTTAGGGAGGAGGCTTCTGGTGTTAACATTCATGAAACCAAGGCTTTCGCGGTTACAGAAGTCAACCAATGATAGCGCCAGGGGAATATGAGTGGAACTGGGGACTACAGGGCCTGGGTTAACATCTACATCACCAGAGGAACAGAGGAGGAGTAGGATAAGGGTACGGTTAAAGGCTATAAGAACAAGTTGTCTAGTGCGTTGGGAACAGAGAATTAAAGGAGCAGATTTCTGGGCGTGGTAGAATAGATTCAGGGCATAATGTACAGACAATGGTATGGTAGGATGTGAGTACAATGGAGGTAAACCTTGGCGTTGTGTGACGATGAGAGAGGTTTAGTTTCTGGAGGCACCAGTTTAGCCAGGTGAGGTCTCCGCATGTGTGTGGGGTGGGACAAAAGGGCTATCTAAGGCATGTTGAGTGGGACTGAGGGCTCTACAGTGAAATAAAACAATAAGAACTAGCCAAGACAGCAGTAGACATTAGAGAGAGGCATAAAGCAATCACAGGTGTTGATCAGGAGAGCTAAGACAACAATGGGTAAATGGCAATGAATGGACAGAGTGGGTCAGTTAGGTACATATAGGACCTGAGTTCGAGGCTGGGGCCGACAGGTAAACAAAATGGGGTACCGTGTTATTAAAACAGTCCAGTGGGCATCAGCTGTGTAGCTGAGTGAGCAGCAATAGGTGAGTCTGGGTGCTATTCAGTAATCCCTACTACGCTAGGCAAGCAGGGGACACAGCGTTCAGAAAGCTAGCGGGCCGGGGCTAGGAGAAGGTTCTTCGGTGACATCGTAACAGAATAGCCTGTTGAGACCACATCGGGCGATCACATCGGCAGTCCAGTCGTGATGGATCGGCGGGGCTCCGTGTAGACAATAAAGGGTCCAGGCCAACTGGCAAAAGAGCTATTGTAGCCCTAGAATTAACTGGTGTATGGGCCTAACTCGACGCTGAGCTCAAGGCTAGCTGGTGGTTGCTTTGGGACAGAGGCGTTAGCTAACCGTAGCCACTCGTTTGCAGCTAGCTAGCTGAGATGCTCCGGTGTAATGATCCAGAGCGGCAGGAATCCGGTGATGTGGTAGAGAGAAGCAGGTCATATGCTCTGGGTTGATATTGCGCTGTGCAGACTGGCAGGTTTTGTCCGAGCTTTGCTGGCTGGTGACCGAGAAAAATGTGACAACCGCTAGACGTAGCTAACAAAGACTAGTAGCTAGTTAGCTGGCGAGCTCCTGATGGAAGTTCCAGTTATAAGGAATAAAAATAGCAGATCCGTATCGCATTGGGTGAGGCGAGTTGCGGGAAAGTATATTTAGTCCGTAGATAGAAAATGAGATGAAGATATATAAGATATATATACACTGGATAAGACAAAGACAAACAAACACGTCCGACTGCTATGCAATCATACATGCATACAGTACGTACATACACTGTGCATGGGTCTTTGTTGAAAATAGTGAGGATTTCAATTATTGTACAACTTGTTACATCTTTTACATCTTTTGATAAGTCATTGATAATAACCAGATAAAATCAGGGGTTTCATAGCTATATTCAATACAGTTCACGAGTTGAATTAAAACCTAGGTTTAACCTTTATCATGGTTGAGGTCTTGACATAAAACATGACTTTTCTGTCCTTGCGTTTACGGCAGTGTAAGTTGTCGTTATATCATATACTAAAGATGAATCCGTTCAATTTGACATTGAACTTGAACTCTGTAAGAATTCTGGATCGAGCTGTCGGACAGTGTTTTGTATAAAGATCTCAGAATTGCAGCTTTAACTATGTAACATTTCAGTTCTCCTTATGTTGTGGGGTAATAACGTTTTTCATGGGCACACCAATCCAAAATGGTATAGGCTATTGCGAAATCGAATGCTTCCAACAGAAATATTCCCCTTACATTGATATTTAAAACCTAAATCGACACTGTCATTAACGTGGTTCTTCAATAATAATGCATTCGATGGCCATCTGATTAGTTACTCCCTGATATTTTCACACAGCATCATCTGGTCCCGGAAGGAATTTTCCGAAGGACAGTTAAGTGGCAAACAGCTGTTGTGATAGTGCATGCGATGCAACAACAGCTCAAGTGCTGGAAAAAAAGTTTTTTTTGCGAGGAATGTCCAGAATATTTTTGGTGTCTCAAGTCATTCTCTAGGCGGGTGAAGACAGTTGTGTCTGGATCCACGTTGGATCTAATATCCCTAGCGAATTGATGTTGATCATCTGTTGTTGTCTGCTGAATTCACAGCAGGGTCTCGTTAGATCTAACATCATCCAACGTGCTTCCTATGAATGATTCTGGACATAATGACAATGAATGACGTCGCCTAGTGGGCTTATTGACAACATCATCCGGTAATGAAATAAGATGGCAAATACATATCGTTTTTCTTGTTACACCGGCAATTTTAAACAACACAAAGGGGCTTGAAGTAGCCTACTTGAACTTGACTTTCCACAATTTGATGCTTGATAAGTTTTTGCCAATTTATAAATTCTGCTACTCTCTTATAATTATCCATAATTTCATTTCTGATCCGTTGTTGTGAGAGATGTGGCCACTTTCGTGTGTTTGTTTCCTGGCTCTTCAGTTGTAGTGCTTCGCTCTACTCTGTTGCAGTAAAGCCGAGTGCGGTTATTATGAGGAAGACAAAATGTAATGTTTGCTTTAACTTGGCTTTCCATACAAATCCTTCCATTAAAAAAGCAACCTGGTTTTTGGTCACTTTCTCAATACAAAAACAGTAATGAGTGAGATCCAAATGGTGAGATTAATGCTGCCGCTATTCATGGCTTTAATATGGGTGCCTGTGTCTGTCACATAGGCTACAGAAAGTCTCCAGGCATGCATCCAATCTATTTAGTCAGGCAAGTGCACATTATTCTCACATATTTTAGAATGAAATAATAATGTGAATATTAAGGACACATTTTTTGTTGTTGTTATTCTTAAGTGTTAATTTTTTGCATGCTTTTTTTTGGGGGGGGGGGTTCTATATTTGTCCCTATATGTACAATTATAGAAATTATACAACTGTATAACATTGAGGTCCTTGAAAATTAAGTGCTTGAAAAAGTCCCTGAAAGTCCTTGAATTTCACTTGCCAATGTCTGTATGAACCCTGCTTAAAGGATGTATAGTCCTTAGGGCTATGTTGTTCTATAGGTGGAGTTACGGGCCAATTTGCATACATTCATGTTTATTCTTCTAAGTACAAAAATAAATCATTCATATTTTTGTTACAAACCGTTTTGAAATGTTGATCCCAATGTCAGACATTGGCCCCATTATTTCAAGACCCAAATTCACTTCTTCTGAAAACTGGGTGCATCTACTCATGTGATGTGCACTTAGACGTTCTCTCTCTGTCCATTGAGGTCATTATTGTCTGCAATTAGCTGTCCATCAAAGGTAAAAGCTTTCTGTATTGCCTCTCCTCCCAGCAGTCTCCCTCGTTGCTCTTTCAATCTCTCCCTCGCTCTCTCATCTCATGTCTTTTCATCATCATAGCACGTAAATGCAGCTAAGTAAAAAGTAAAAAAAATAAATTAAAAAAAGGTGCTTCGTAGTGCTATATCAAACATCATTTTATATGCCCTCGAAAGGAAACTCACTGGTTATGTGAAACCCAGTGAGCCCATAATACTTTATCACCCAATATGAATGTTTGATTCCAGAGTTTCATCGATGGCCCACCACCCCAGTATCAGACTGGTCATCTTCCACTCTCCAACACCCAAGTGAAATCAGATAGCTAGTCCTTTCCATCTCCACCAACAGAGAGGCAGAGCCAGGAAACCCAACAAGTGCTCTATCTCCACCTCTGATCTGACAATGCCATGGCTACAACAATAATTTCCCCCAATCCACATTTATCACATCCCAGCCCATTGTTCTCCACTGTAATTGCAATCACTCTATCGGAGAAAGATTAATAAGGATATGTAGCTTTCTTACATCTCTTTTCTTTCTCTCCACCCCTCTTCCCCACTCCCTCCACCCTCCCGCGCTCCACTTCCTCTCCTTTCGTCTTGTTGCCGCGGGGACGTGGGCCGATGAAATGTACGCCACCAGACGCAATCAAATGAGTCAATCATTTGAGGAGTTGACTATAGCAGGGAGGTCAACAGGTTAACTGATGGCTGAAAAGAGAAGGAGAATGTGTGTCTCCACCTACAGTTGAAGTCGGAAGTTAACATACACTTAGGTTGGAGTCATTAAAACTCGTTTTTCAACCACTCCACAAATGTCTTGTTAACAAACTATAGATTTGGCAAGTTGGTTAGGACATCTACTTTGTGCATGACACAAGTACTTTTTCCAACAATTGTTTAGAGACCGATTATTTCACTTATAATTCACTGTATGACAATTCCAGTAGCTCAGAAGTTTACATACACTAAGTTGACTGTGCCTTTAAACAGCTTGGATAACTCCAGAAAATGATGTCATGGCTTTAGAACCTTCTGATAGGCTAATTGACATAATTTGAGTCAATTGGAGGTGGACCTGTGGATGTATTTCAAGGCCTACCTTCAAACTCAGTGCCTCTTTGCTTGACATCATGGGAAAATCAAAAGAAATCAGCCAAGACCCCAGAAAAAAAACTTGTAGACGTCCACAAGTCTGGTTCATCTTTGGGAGCAATTTCCAAACGGCTGAAGGTACCACGGTCATCTGTACAAATAATAGTATGCACATGTAAACACCATGGGACCACACAGCCGTCATACCGCTCAGGAAGGAGATGCGTTCTGTCTCCTAGAGATGAATGTACTTTGTTGCGAAAAGTGCAAATCAATCTCAGAACAACAGCAAAGGACCTTGTGAAGATGCCATAGGAAATAGGTACAAAAGTATCTATATCCACAATAGAACGAGTCCTATATCGACATAACCTGAAAGGCCATCAGCAAGGAAGATGCCACTGCTCCAAAAGAGCAATAAAAAAATCCAGACTACGTTTTGCAACTGCACATGGGGACAAAGATCATACTTTTTGGAGAAATGTCCTCTGGTCTGATGAAACAAAAATAGAACTGTTTGGCCATCGTTATGTTTGGAGGAAAAAGGGGAAGGCTTGCAAGCCGAAGAACACCATCCCAACCATGAAACATGAGGGTGGGTGGCAGCATCATGTTGTGGGAGTGCTTTGCTGCAGAAGGGACTGGTGCACTTCACAAAATAGATGGCATCTCGAGGAAGGAAGATTGTGTGGATGTATTGAAGCAACATCTCAACATTTACATTTACATTTAAGTCATTTGGCAGACGCTCTTATCCAGAGCGACTTACAAATTGGTGAATTCACCTTATGACATCCAGTGGAACAGCCACTTTACAATAGTGCATCTAAATCATTTAAGGGGGGGGGTGAGAAGGATTACTTTATCCTTACTTTATCCTTACTTTATCCTTTATCCTTATTATTCCTTAAAGAGGTGGGGTTTCAGGTGTCTCTGGAAGGTGGTGATTTACTCCGCTGTCCTGGCGTCGTGAGGGAGTTTGTTCCACCATTGGGGGGCCAGAGCAGCGAACAGTTTTGACTGGGCTGAGCGGGAACTGTACTTCCTCAGTGGTAGGGAGGCGAGCAGGCCAGAGGTGGATGAACGCAGTGCCCTTGTTTGGGTGTAGGGCTTGATCAGAGCCTGGAGGTACTGCGGTGCCGTTCCCCTCACAGCTCCGTAGGCAAGCACCATGGTCTTGTAGCGGATGCGAGCTTCAACTGGAAGCCAGTGGAGAGAGCGGAGGAGCGGGGTGACGTGAGAGAACTTGGGAAGGTTGAACACCAGACGGGCTGCGGCGTTCTGGATGAGTTGTAGGGGTTTAATGGCACAGGCAGGGAGCCCAGCCAACAGCAAGTTGCAGTAATCCAGACGGGAAATGACAAGTGCCTGGATTAGGACCTGCGCCGCTTCCTGTGTGAGGCAGGGTCGTACTCTGCGGATGTTGTAGAGCATGACATCAGTCAGGAAGTTGAAGCTTGGTCGCAAATGGGTCTTCCAAACGGACAATGACCCCAAGCAAACCTCCATAGTTGTGGCAAAATGGCTTAAGGACAACAAAGTCAAGGTATTGGAGTGGCTATCACAAAGCCCTGACCTCAATCCTACACAAAATGTGTGGGCAGAACTGATAAAGCATGTGCGAGCAAGGAGGCCTACAGACCTGACTCAGTTACACCAGCTCTGTCAGGAGGAATGGGCCAAAATGCACCCAACTTATTGTGGGAAGCTTGTGGAAGGCTACCCAAAACGTTTGACCCAAGTTAAACCATTTAAAGGCAATGCTACCAAATACTAATTGAGTGTATGTAAACTTCTGACCCACTGGGAATGTGATGAAAGAAATAAAAGCTGAAATAAATCATTCTCTCTATTATTATTATTCTGACATTTCACATTCTTAAATAAAGTGGTGATCCTAACTGAGCTAAGACAGGGAATTCTACTTGGAATAAAGGTCAGGAATTGTGAGAGTTTAAATGTATTTGGCTAAGGTTTATGTAAATTTCCGATTTCAACTGTACATGGACTACTCAGCCACACCTCTATGTTCTACAACGTTGTTGTGTTTTGTAAGACTGATGCTTCAATGTAGTGTACCTCTTTTCCCTGTAGATTACAATGTCTAACATCCAGGGGTGTAAAGTATTTAAGTAAAAAATATTTTTAAGTACTTCACGCACTTATCAAGAGAACAGCCCTGGTCATCCCTATTTCCTCTGTTTTGTCGGACACACAAAACACAAATGCTTTGTTTGTAAATTATGTCTGAGTTTTGAAGTGTGCCCCTAGCTATCCGTAAATTTTAAAAACTATAAAATTGTGCCGTCTGGTTTGCTTTGGAATTTGAAATTATTTATACTTTTACTTTGATACTTAAGTATTTTAGCAATTACATTTACTTTTGATACTTCCGTATATTTAAAAGCAAATCCTTTCACTTTTACTCGAGTCATTTTCTACTAAGGTATCTTAACTTTTAATCAAGTATGACAATTAGGTACTTTTTCCACCATTGCTAACATCCCCATGTTGCATATTCTATCACTCCCTTCTCTCCTCTCCTTCCCACCTCTCCTTTCTTCCTCTCCTCTCCTCTCCTCTCCTCTCCTCTCCTCTCCTCTCCATCTCCTGGAGGATAGTGAGTGATTCACTTCTCACAGACAGGTCACTGACCTCATTCGTCACAATTACCGCTCAGACTGCCATGGTAAGAGCTCCTACGAACTGCACAGTGAGTGTGTGTGTGCGTGTGCGTGTGCGTGTGTGTGTGTGTGCGTGTGCGTGTGCGTGTGTGCGGACAGAACAGGACAGGACAGGAGATAGAATACAGAACTCAAATATCCACTAACCCCTCATCCCTCCTCCACAGGAAAGGATGGCAAACATTATTGAGCCTGTCTCAGACTGCTAGAGGTAACTTCATCATGTTACACATCTGGCCATTCCCTCCAACTTCTCATCCCCTGTTCTATTTATCCTCCACGGACACCTACGTACACCCCAAACAACCTTAACATTGTTCCATCTAGGCACTGTGGCCATGGTAGTCCAGAGACGGTTCATTTCTAAAGATTGGACTCAAAGATGTTATATAAATACAACCCTTTACAGTTGAAAGCCTGACTTTCCGTCTTTTTAGTCAGATCTCAGCAGCTGTGGAAATATCCTTTTTCTAACTATAGCCCGAAATGCTCACTTCAGTATATGTCCCTATGCTGTGCATATTATGCATTGGGCGAGCTGCCTCTCTTTTTCGCTCTCTCCACCCCCTTCTCCCCTGTCCTTCTCTCTCCCTCTTTCTCTCGCTCTCTCTATTTCTCTCATTCTTTTTTCCATCTCTTTTTTCTGCAGCAGTCCTTCCCCTGTGTAAACGATTGAATAACTCACGCTATTATGCAACACGTTTACACAGAGGAGATGGTGAGGTGGAGATAATAATGTATCCACTGCAAACACACACACACACACACACACACACATACACACACACAATCATGTGGTTTTTACGGTTACTTATGGACAGCCAGTTATCTGTAAGTTACTGTAAAAAGAGGTACAGTAAGTTACCGTATTCCAAATAAACTTTCGATTAACAGTACATTACTGGAACCTTTACAGTAATGCACTGTTAGACCAACGTTTATTTGGCATTTACAGTAACCTTTTGTTCCTTTTTTTCTTACCATGGCAGTCTGAGCGGTAATTGTGCAGAATAGTTATTTAACCAGGCAAGCCAGTCAGTTGATTATTGACAAGTTTTTCAAACATTTTTGATAAACAGGGCAAAATAGAAATAGGCTTATAACAGTTAGGATCAGCTTGATCTCCTCCTCCAAATAAAGGACGTACCGTGGCCGCCTTCCAAGCGATGGGAACCTCCCCAGAGAGGAGAGACAGGTTAAAAAGGTCAGAGATGGACTTGGTGATGATAGGGGCAACAACCTTAAAGAAGAAAGGATCTAAACCATCTGACCCAGATAGTTTTTTTGGGTGGTCAAGTTTAAGAATCTCCTTTAGCACCTCTGACTCAGTGACTGCCTGCAGGGAGAAACTTTGTAGCGGGGCAGGGGAAAGAATAGGGAGGAGCATCGGGGCTAGTCGCATTAGTAGGGCTGGGAGAAAAGTAAATGTTGGACGGGCAATGAGGCATGGCTGAGTCAAATAGGAATGCTGTCTTAATGAAGTGGTGATTAAAGAGCTCAGCCATGTGCTCCTTGTCAGTAACAACCACACCATCAACATTAAGGGACATGGGAAGCTGTGAGGAGGAGGTTTTATTCTCCAGGTCTTTAACTGTTTTCCAGAACATCTTCGGATTAGACCCACAGAGAGAGAACTGCTCCTTAATGTAACTAACTTTGGCCTTCCGGTTAGCCTGAGTGCACTTATTTGTAATTTGCCTGAACGAGAGCCAGAGCATGCGTGTGCCGAGCCTTTCGCCAAATGCAATTCTTGAGGTGGAGTAACTAATATCAAAATAGAAGGTCCCAACGTCTTCAACAGAGTGGATCAAGCTGATTATATACCATTTTACAGACGCCAGGTCATAAAGGAAGGATTGCTCATTCAAGTTTTTCAGCAAGTGTCTATGAAGAATCAGGACAGGTCGTTTCACTGAGCAGCCATTACGAACACAGTGATCACTAAGGTCATTACAGAAAACACCAGACTGATACTTATCAGGATTATTTGTGAGGATAAGATCAGGGAGAGTTGGCTTTCATGAGTGTTTGAGGTGGTGAGGTGGAGATCTTATAGACACACAATAACATGACACCAGATGTGATAATGCATACACACACACAGCACTCACCTTCAGAACTACACACCAACTCTCTCTCTGTCTCACACACACACACACACACACACACACACACACACACACACACACACACACACACACACACACACACACACACAAAAAACACTCCCTTCACAACTATACACCAACTGTCTTTGTCTCACACGCACACACACACATATACCTACTCAAACACACTGTGAGGCCAACAATTTATATTACTATGTCATGTGGCCATAACATAAACCAAAAATTGCATTAATTGTATTAATATCCCAATCCGCTTGAAAACAATGGCAATACAGATAAGGACATACTAAGTCTAAAAACAGGACCGAATACATATATTGTATTTACCCTACATCTAGTCATGTAACAAGAGCTAAGCTAGAATTAAAGATGTTTCTCTAGAATGTTACATTGCATTGAATTAGGCAATAACACTGTTGTTTATGGTAATACCTCTGTGACCTCGTTTCTACAGCAACCCCATTAGCATTCCAATGTGTGTGTGTGTGTGTGTGTGTGTGTGTGTGTGTGTGTGTGTGTGTGTGTGTGTGTGTGTGTGTTTGAGTGTTCATTGGGATAGGGGGCAGCATTTTGACTTTGGATGAAAACCGTGCCCAGAGTAAACTGCCTCCTACTCAGTCCCAGATGCTAATATATGCATATTATTAGTAGTATTGGATAGAAAACACTCTGAAGTTTCTAAAACTGTTTGAATGATGTCTGTGAGTATAACAGCACTCATATGGCAGGCAGAAACCTGTGAAAAATTCCAAACAGGAAGTGGGAAATCTGAGGTTTGTGGTTTTTCAACTCAGCCCCTATTAAAGATACAGTGGGATATGGGTAATTTTGCACTTCCTAAGGCTTCCACTCGATGTCAACAGTATTTAGAACGTTGTTTGATGTTTCTACTATGAAGGGGGGCTGAATGAGAGGGGAATGAGTCAAAGGTCTGGCATAGAGCCACGGGCTCAGTCATGCGCATTCACATGAGAGGTAGCTCTTGTTCCATTGCTTTTCTACAGACAATGGCATTCTCCGGTTGGAACAGTATTGAACATTTCTGCTAAAAACATCCTAAAGATTGATTCTATACTTAGTTTGATATGTTTCTACGACCAGTAATGTAACTTAACATTACGACCTGTAATGTAACACGCGCATTTCATTTTGTTTACCAAACACCCTAACAAAAGGAGGTATATGGACATAAATGATGAAATTTATCAAACAAATCAAACATTTATTGTGGAACTGGGATTCCTGGGGGTGCATTTTGATGAAGATCATCAAAGGTACGTGAATATTTATAATGCTATTTCTGACTATACAGTGGGGCAAAAAAGTATTTAGTCAGCCACCAATTGTGCAGGTTCTCCCACTTAAAAAGATGAGAGAGGCCTGTAATTTTCATCATAGGTACACTTCAACTATGATAGACAAAATAAGAAAGAAAAATCGAGAAAATCACATTGTAGGATTTTTAATGAATTTATTTGCAAATTAGGGTGGAAAATAAGTATTTGGTAACCTACAAACAAGCAAGATTTCTGGCTCTCACAGACCTGTAACTTCTTCTTTAGAAAGATACACTGCTTCTTAATGCAACCGCTGTGTTACATTTATTTTTAACGTTACAGAATTTGTTCACTAGGCAATAATCTGAGGCGGCGCTCAGACGTAAGCAATATTTCTCCGCTATGTTGGAGTCAACAGAAATACAAAATTACAAAATAAATATTCCCTTACCTTTGATGGTCTTCGATAAGAATGTAGTGGAAGGAGTCATACTTACCCAATACATTGTTTGGTTTCAAGTCGTGTGTCTTTGTATTAGCATATGCTAACAGCTTCAGCTGAAATGCACCCAAAATGACTTCTGGTCCCGCACAGTTGCGCATCAAAACTACAAAATTACATATTATATGTCGACTAATCTGGTCAAACTAAGTGCAGAATCAAGCTTTAGGATGTTATTAACGTACAAAACAATTGGCGATTCGACCGGACAAAAGCAACTCCTCTCAGACAATCTGGAACGAAGGAATGACTGTGTACGATTCTCGCCAGAACGCGCATCTATTTTCTCGCGACAACAAGTATTTTGCATGCTAAAAGGTCAAAGCTCGCGGGATTTGCACAATGACACGCTCTATTGGAAGAAGACATCTCGCGGAAGACACAGAACCTGATCCCAGATCCATAACTGGTTGGGAAGGGTGGGGCGATGACATCAAAGTTGGCCCAACTTTCCTGATGAGAGAAATAGTTTGGGAGATTGGCTGCCCTGTGAGTTCTGCTATACATACAGACATAATTCAAACGGTTTTAGAAGCTTTAGAGTGTTTTCTATTCAATAATAATTATTATATGCATATATTAGCAATTTTGGACAGATTTTTTTTCAGTTTACTATGGGCACGCAATTCATCCAAAAGAGGCAGTATTGTCCCGAGTCTTAACAGGTTAAGAGGCTCCTCTGTCCTCCACTCGTTACCTGCATTAATGGCACCTGTTTGAACTTGTTATCAGTATAAAAGACACCTGTCCACAACCTCAAACAGTCACGCTCCAAACTCCACTATGGCCAAGACCAAAGAGCTGTCAACGGACACCAGAAACAAAATTGTAGACCAGCACCAGGCTGGGAAGACTGAATCTGCAGGAGGTAAGCAGCTTGGTTTTAAGAAATCAACTGTGGGAGCAATTATTAGGAAATGGAAGACATACAAGACCACTGATAATCTCCCTCGATCTGGGGCTCCACGCAAGATCTCGCCCCGTGGGGTCAAAATGATCACAAGAACGGTGAGCAAAAATCCCAGACCCACACAGGAGGACCTAGTGAATGACCTGCAGAGAGCTGGGACGAAAGTAACAAAGCCTACCATCAGTAACACACTACGCCGCCAGGGACTCAAATCCTGCAGTGCCAGACGTGTCCCCTGATTAAGCAGGGAGTCAGATGAAACCAAAATAGAACTTTTGGTCAGATGAAACCAAAATATAACTTTTTGGTAAAAACTCAACTCGTCATGTTTGGAGGAGAAAGAATGCTGAGTTGCATCCAAAGAACACCATACCTACTGTGAAGCATGGGGGTGGAAACATCATGCTTTGGGGCTGTTTTTCGGCAAAGGGACCAGGACGACTGATCCGTGTAAAGGAAAGAATGAATGTGGCCATGTATCGTGAGATTTTGAGTGAAAACCTCCTTCCATCAGCAAGGACATTGAAGATGAAACATGGCTGGGTCTTTCAGCATGACAATGATCCCAAACACACCGCCCGGGCAACGAAGGAGTGGCTTCGTAAGAAGCATTTCAAGGTCCTGGAGTGGCCTAGCCAGTCTCAAGATCTCAACCCCATAGAAAATCTTTGGAGGGAGTTGAAAGTCCGTGTTGCCCAGCAACAGCCCCAAAACATCACTGCTCTAGAGGAGATCTGCATGTAGGAATGTTCCAAAATACCAGCAACAGTGTGTGAAAACCTTGTGAAGACTTACAGAAAATGTTTGACCAATGTTTGCCAACAAAGGCTATAAAACAAAGTATTGAGATAAACTTTTGTTGTTGACCAAATACTTATTTTCCACCATAATTTGCAAATCAATTCATTAAAAATCCTACAATGTGATTTTCTGGATTTTTTTTTTTCATTTTGTCTGTCATAGTTGAAGTGTACCTATGATGAAAATTACAGGCCTCTCTCCTCTTTTTAAGTGGGAGAACTTGCACAATTGGTGGCAGACTAAATACTTTTTTGTCCCACTGTATATGGCGGATATTTATTTTGGCTGTTTTGGGCTCTAAGCTCCGTACTCAGATTATTGCATGATATGCTTTTTCCGTAAAGTTTTTCGAAATCTGACAAAGCGGTTGCATTAAGGAGAAGTTTATCTAAACTTCCATGCATAACACTTGAATTTCCATTAACATTTATAATGAGTGCCTGAGTGCACTTATTTGTAATTTGCCTGAACGAGAGCCAGAGCATGCGTGTGCCGAGCCTTTCGCCAAATGCAATTCTTGAGGTGGAGTAACTAATATCAAAATAGAAGGTCCCAACGTCTTCAACAGAGTGGATCAAGCTGATTATATACCATTTTACAGACGCCAGGTCATAAAGGAAGGATTGCTCATTCAAGTTTTTCAGCAAGTGTCTATGAAGAATCAGGACAGGTCGTTTCACTGAGCAGCCATTACGAACACAGTGATCACTAAGGTCATTACAGAAAACACCAGACTGATACTTATCAGGATTATTTGTGAGGATAACATCAGGGAGAGTTGGCTTTCATGAGTGTTTGAGGTGGTGAGGTGGAGATCTTATAGACACACAATAACATGACACCAGATGTGATAATGCATACACACACACAGCACTCACCTTCAGAACTACACACCAACTCTCTCTCTGTCTCACACACACACACACACACACACACACACACACACACACACACACACACACACACACACACACACACACACACACACACACACACACACAAAACACTCCCTTCACAACTATACACCAACTGTCTTTGTCTCACACGCACACACACACATATACCTACTCAAACACACTGTGAGGCCAACAATTTATATTACTATGTCATGTGGCCATAACATAAACCAAAAATTGCATTAATTGTATTAATATCCCAATCCGCTTGAAAACAATGGCAATACAGATAAGGACATACTAAGTCTAAAAACAGGACCGAATACATATATTGTATTTACCCTACATCTAGTCATGTAACAAGAGCTAAGCTAGAATTAAAGATGTTTCTCTAGAATGTTACATTGCATTGAATTAGGCAATAACACTGTTGTTTATGGTAATACCTCTGTGACCTCGTTTCTACAGCAACCCCATTAGCATTCCAATGTGTGTGTGTGTGTGTGTGTGTGTGTGTGTGTGTGTGTGTGTGTGTGTGTGTGTGTGTGTGTGTGTGTGTGTTTGAGTGTTCATTGGGATAGGGGGCAGCATTTTGACTTTGGATGAAAACCGTGCCCAGAGTAAACTGCCTCCTACTCAGTCCCAGATGCTAATATATGCATATTATTAGTAGTATTGGATAGAAAACACTCTGAAGTTTCTAAAACTGTTTGAATGATGTCTGTGAGTATAACAGCACTCATATGGCAGGCAGAAACCTGTGAAAAATTCCAAACAGGAAGTGGGAAATCTGAGGTTTGTGGTTTTTCAACTCAGCCCCTATTAAAGATACAGTGGGATATGGGTAATTTTGCACTTCCTAAGGCTTCCACTCGATGTCAACAGTATTTAGAACGTTGTTTGATGTTTCTACTATGAAGGGGGGCTGAATGAGAGGGGAATGAGTCAAAGGTCTGGCATAGAGCCACGGGCTCAGTCATGCGCATTCACATGAGAGGTAGCTCTTGTTCCATTGCTTTTCTACAGACAATGGCATTCTCCGGTTGGAACAGTATTGAACATTTCTGCTAAAAACATCCTAAAGATTGATTCTATACTTAGTTTGATATGTTTCTACGACCAGTAATGTAACTTAACATTACGACCTGTAATGTAACACGCGCATTTCATTTTGTTTACCAAACACCCTAACAAAAGGAGGTATATGGACATAAATGATGAAATTTATCAAACAAATCAAACATTTATTGTGGAACTGGGATTCCTGGGGGTGCATTTTGATGAAGATCATCAAAGGTACGTGAATATTTATAATGCTATTTCTGACTATACAGTGGGGCAAAAAAGTATTTAGTCAGCCACCAATTGTGCAGGTTCTCCCACTTAAAAAGATGAGAGAGGCCTGTAATTTTCATCATAGGTACACTTCAACTATGATAGACAAAATAAGAAAGAAAAATCGAGAAAATCACATTGTAGGATTTTTAATGAATTTATTTGCAAATTAGGGTGGAAAATAAGTATTTGGTAACCTACAAACAAGCAAGATTTCTGGCTCTCACAGACCTGTAACTTCTTCTTTAGAAAGATACACTGCTTCTTAATGCAACCGCTGTGTTACATTTATTTTTAACGTTACAGAATTTGTTCACTAGGCAATAATCTGAGGCGGCGCTCAGACGTAAGCAATATTTCTCCGCTATGTTGGAGTCAACAGAAATACAAAATTACAAAATAAATATTCCCTTACCTTTGATGGTCTTCGATAAGAATGTAGTGGAAGGAGTCATACTTACCCAATACATTGTTTGGTTTCAAGTCGTGTGTCTTTGTATTAGCATATGCTAACAGCTTCAGCTGAAATGCACCCAAAATGACTTCTGGTCCCGCACAGTTGCGCATCAAAACTACAAAATTACATATTATATGTCGACTAATCTGGTCAAACTAAGTGCAGAATCAAGCTTTAGGATGTTATTAACGTACAAAACAATTGGCGATTCGACCGGACAAAAGCAACTCCTCTCAGACAATCTGGAACGAAGGAATGACTGTGTACGATTCTCGCCAGAACGCGCATCTATTTTCTCGCGACAACAAGTATTTTGCATGCTAAAAGGTCAAAGCTCGCGGGATTTGCACAATGACACGCTCTATTGGAAGAAGACATCTCGCGGAAGACACAGAACCTGATCCCAGATCCATAACTGGTTGGGAAGGGTGGGGGCGATGACATCAAAGTTGGCCCAACTTTCCTGATGAGAGAAATAGTTTGGGAGATTGGCTGCCCTGTGAGTTCTGCTATACATACAGACATAATTCAAACGGTTTTAGAAGCTTTAGAGTGTTTTCTATTCAATAATAATTATTATATGCATATATTAGCAATTTTGGACAGATTTTTTTTCAGTTTACTATGGGCACGCAATTCATCCAAAAGAGGCAGTATTGTCCCGAGTCTTAACAGGTTAAGAGGCTCCTCTGTCCTCCACTCGTTACCTGCATTAATGGCACCTGTTTGAACTTGTTATCAGTATAAAAGACACCTGTCCACAACCTCAAACAGTCACGCTCCAAACTCCACTATGGCCAAGACCAAAGAGCTGTCAACGGACACCAGAAACAAAATTGTAGACCAGCACCAGGCTGGGAAGACTGAATCTGCAGGAGGTAAGCAGCTTGGTTTTAAGAAATCAACTGTGGGAGCAATTATTAGGAAATGGAAGACATACAAGACCACTGATAATCTCCCTCGATCTGGGGCTCCACGCAAGATCTCGCCCCGTGGGGTCAAAATGATCACAAGAACGGTGAGCAAAAATCCCAGACCCACACAGGAGGACCTAGTGAATGACCTGCAGAGAGCTGGGACGAAAGTAACAAAGCCTACCATCAGTAACACACTACGCCGCCAGGGACTCAAATCCTGCAGTGCCAGACGTGTCCCCTGATTAAGCAGGGAGTCAGATGAAACCAAAATAGAACTTTTGGTCAGATGAAACCAAAATATAACTTTTTGGTAAAAACTCAACTCGTCATGTTTGGAGGAGAAAGAATGCTGAGTTGCATCCAAAGAACACCATACCTACTGTGAAGCATGGGGGTGGAAACATCATGCTTTGGGGCTGTTTTTCGGCAAAGGGACCAGGACGACTGATCCGTGTAAAGGAAAGAATGAATGTGGCCATGTATCGTGAGATTTTGAGTGAAAACCTCCTTCCATCAGCAAGGACATTGAAGATGAAACATGGCTGGGTCTTTCAGCATGACAATGATCCCAAACACACCGCCCGGGCAACGAAGGAGTGGCTTCGTAAGAAGCATTTCAAGGTCCTGGAGTGGCCTAGCCAGTCTCAAGATCTCAACCCCATAGAAAATCTTTGGAGGGAGTTGAAAGTCCGTGTTGCCCAGCAACAGCCCCAAAACATCACTGCTCTAGAGGAGATCTGCATGTAGGAATGTTCCAAAATACCAGCAACAGTGTGTGAAAACCTTGTGAAGACTTACAGAAAATGTTTGACCAATGTTTGCCAACAAAGGCTATAAAACAAAGTATTGAGATAAACTTTTGTTGTTGACCAAATACTTATTTTCCACCATAATTTGCAAATCAATTCATTAAAAATCCTACAATGTGATTTTCTGGATTTTTTTTTTTCATTTTGTCTGTCATAGTTGAAGTGTACCTATGATGAAAATTACAGGCCTCTCTCCTCTTTTTAAGTGGGAGAACTTGCACAATTGGTGGCAGACTAAATACTTTTTTGTCCCACTGTATATGGCGGATATTTATTTTGGCTGTTTTGGGCTCTAAGCTCCGTACTCAGATTATTGCATGATATGCTTTTTCCGTAAAGTTTTTCGAAATCTGACAAAGCGGTTGCATTAAGGAGAAGTTTATCTAAACTTCCATGCATAACACTTGAATTTCCATTAACATTTATAATGAGTATTTCTGTGAATTGATGTGGCTCTCTGCAAAATCACCGCATGTTTTGGAACTTCTGAACATAACATGCCAATGTAAAATTTGATTTTTTAATTTAAATATGCACTTTATCAAACAAAACATACATGATTGTGTAACATGCAGTCCTATGAGTGTCATCTGATGAAGATCATCAAAGGTTAGTGATTAATTTTATCTCTATTTGTGATTTTTGTGACTCCTCTCTTTGGCCTGGGAAAATGGCTGGGTTTTTCTGTGACTTGGTGGTGACCTAACATAATTGTTTGTTGAGCTTTCGCTGTAAAGCATTTTTGAAAATCAGACACTGTGGCTGGATTAACGAGAATTGGATCTTTAAAATGGTGCCTTATGCTTGTATGTTTGAGAAGTTTGATTCATGAGATTTCTGTTGATTTGTATCTGATTTGTATTCCACTAGCGGAACCCCCAGTCCTAGATAGGTTATCATCTTTGAATCTAATGTTATCTTTCTTTTTCTTTCTTTCGTTCTTTCTCTCTCAACCTCTTCCCACCCTCCCTATACCCATATATACACGGTTGTCGCCTACAGTATCACTGAAGTTCTATTTCTATCTCTTTTTCTGTCCCTCTCTGGGTCCTCCCGCCATTGTGTGAAAAGAACGTACCTAGGAAATAGTCACAATTTTCATGTTTTCTCATTATCAATTCAATTCAAAGGGCTTTATTGGCATAGGAAACATATTATGCATTGCCAAAGCAAGTGAAATAGATAATAAACAAAAGTGGAATAAGTAATCAGAAATTAACAGTCAACATTACACCCACAAAAGATTAAAATGTCATATTATGGCTATGTACAGTGTAACAACGATGTGCAAATAGTTAAAGTACAAAAGGGAAAATAAGTAAAGATAAAAATGGGTTGTTATCACAATTGGATTTGTTTTTAAATTCCTTGTGTGTCTGAGGGAAATATGGGTCTCTAACATAGTCATACATTTGGCAGGAAGTTAGGAAGTGCAGCCCAGTTTCCACATCCTTTTGTGGGCAGTGTGCATGTATTCTCTCTTCTCTTAAGAACTAGGTCTGCCTACTGTGGCCTCTCTCAATAGCAAGGCTATGCTCTCTGAGTCTATACATAGTCAAATATTTCCTTCATTTTGGGTCAGTCACAGTGGTCAGGTATTCTGCTACTGTGTACTCTCTGTTTAAGGCCAAATAGCATTCCAGTTTGCTCTGTTTTTTGGTTAATTCTTCCAGTTTGCTCTTCCAGTTTCTTTCTAGTGTGTCAAGTAATTATCTTCTTGTTTTCTCATGATTTGGTTGAGTCTAATTGTGTTGCTGTCCTGGGGCTCTGTGCAGTCTGTTTGTGTTTGAACAGAGCCCCAGGACCAGCTTGCTTAGGGGGGCTCTTCTCCAGATTAATCTCACTGTAGGTGATGGCTTTCTTATGTACGTTTTGGGTATCGTCCTTATTCTGTTCTGCATTCATTCTTTGGTGTTTTACATTGTACACACAGGATGTTTGTCCCATTTTCTAAATTATTGGTTGGTGAACGGACCCCAGACCTCACAACCATAAAGGGCAATGGGTTCTATAACTGATATTTAGTATCTTTGGCCAGATGCTAATTGGGATGTCGAATTTGATGTTCCTTTTGATAGCGTAGAAGGCCCATCTTGCCTTGTCACTCAGATCGTTGACAGCTTTCTGGAAGTTACCTGTGGTGCTGATGTTTAGGCCGAGGTCTGTATAGTTTTTTGTGTGCTCTAGGGCAACGGAGTCTAGATGGAAGTTGTGGTCCTGGAAACTCAACCTTTTTTGCGACACCTTTATTTATGTCTTACTGAAATTTACTGTCAGGGCCCAGGTCTGACAGAATCTGTGCAGAAGATCTAGGTGCTGCTGTAGGCCCTCCTTGGTTGGTAACAGAAGCACCAGATCATCAGCAAACAGTAGACATTTGACTTCAGATTCTAGTAGGGTGAGGCTGGGTGCTGCAGACTGTTCTAGTCCCCCTGCCAATTCATTGTTATACAGTATACTGTTGAGGTTTTCTACTGCCAAGTTCATACCTTCACTATTGCAGTGAAACGTAGGAACTAGGAAGTTGTCTGGACGGGATTGAATTTGTTGTTGCCAAATAGTTTTTTGGTAGGGTTCTACACTACTTCACTTCCATCTGTAGCATTTCTTGATATTATTCAGTTCCTTTTGCTTTGATGCCTTATGATTGTACGTGTGACAGAGTGTGACAGAGCTGCTGTTGTGACCAATTTTTGATGGTCGTTTTGTCATATCTGTGTCCTGGTGGGCATATTTTGGAGGGAATGATGTCCCCTCCAGATAGGTGTTTTTCCCCATGTGTGCTGAGAGTGTCAGGTTCTTGTCCAGTTCTGATATTTAGGTCGCCACAGACTAGTACATGTCCCTGGGTCTGGAAATGTTTGATCTCCCCCACTAGAATGGAAATGCTGTCATTGTTAAAGTATGGGGATTCTATTGGGTGATATAGGTAGGACACGTAGGGACATTTTTCTCTGTTGAGATCATTTCCCCATTAATTTCAAGTCAGATGTAAAATGTTCCTTTCTTGACTGATTTAATAGTGGGCTAGGTCTGCTCTATACCAAATTAGCATACCCTGTGAGTCTCTTCCCTGTTCCACAGTTGGTAGTTTGGTGGAAGGGACTTCCATATCTCTATAACCTAGAGCAGGGTTTCCCAAACGCAGTCCTGGGGCTGGTGCACATTTAGTTGTTTTGTCCTAGCACTACACAGCTGATTCAAATAACCAACTATGTGAGCAGAACATTTTGAGCATCTGATACATACCTCTTAGTTGGGCCTGTTGCTCTGCTCACAGCCTGAGCATACTGTATTTGTGGCTGTAGGGAGGGGATGACTATATAGGGTGTTGCCAGGGTTTGTTTGTGGGGGGTCCCGGCTGGTTGGGGTGGGGATGTGACTGGTGATGCTGTGATCTGGGTGTAGGTCCTCTTGGCGTGGGTTCTCGTGGTGCAGGTTTAGGAGGGTGCCCATTGCTGTGTTGCTCCTGTGTGAGATGCTGGTGCTGCGGTTGAGGAGGATGTCCTTCAGATGCCTTGTAGTGGTGGACCTGGTCATAGAGGCTGTCATAAAGTCCAGGGTGGAATGGTGGTCCAAGTAGACGTTGGGTTTTGAGGCACAGTTTGCGGAAATGCTTGCATTAACCCGCTGTATGGTGGCAGGGTCAAAGTATTTTTGTGGTATCAGGGTAGAGATGACCACTCGGGTGTTATGGAAAGGGGAATACATTTTTTCAACCACTCCATTGAGTGCTGTGGCCATCCTTTCCTGCTGGGCCCTCAGGTAGTTTGTGCCCGTGTGAATTATGATGTGGCCGAGGGAACCTAGTCTGTCCTCAGACAGCAGCTCCAGGGCACGCCTAGTGTTTGGGCAGACTTTAGCCACTTTGTGTTTGTGAAAATGTTTATTCTCTTGAACGTATTCCCCATTCGTGTCAATGAGGTGCACAATCTCTGGCTTTTGTGGGTCATCAGGAGGGCTGTCGGGGGAGCTGATAGGGGGTTGTCAGGAGGGCTGTCGGGGGAGCTGACAGGGGGGTTGTCAGGAGGGCTGTCGGGGGAGCTGACAGGGGGCTGTTAGGAGGGCTATGAAGAGATGAATATCAATGAAGAGATATGTGAAAAAACACCTTGAGGATTGATTCCAAACAACGTTTGCCATGTTTCGGTCGATATTATGGAGTTAATTCGGAAAAAGTTTGACGTTGTTGGTGACTGAATTTTCGTTTCGTTAGCCAAATGTGATGTACAAAACGGAGCGATTTCTCCTACACAAAGATTCTTTCAGGAAAAACTGAACATTTGCTATGTAACTGAGAGTCTCCTCATTGAAAACATCCGAAGCTCTTCAAAGGTAAATGATTTTATTTATTTGGTAATCTGGTTTTTGTGAAAATGTTGCGTGCTAAATGCTACTCAAAATGCTAAGCTAGCTTAGCATACTCTTACACAAATTAGTGAATAGCTATGGTTCAAAAGCATATTTTGAAAATCTGAGATGACAGTGTTGTTAAGAAAAGGCTAAGCTTGAGAGCAGGCGCATTATTTTCATTTTAATTGCGATTTTCAGAAATCGTTAACGTTACATTATGCTAATGAGCTTGAGGCTATAACTGTATACAGGTTTTTTTCATAGCCAAACGTGAACAAAACGGAGCGATTTGTCCTACACAAATAATATTTTTTTGAAAAACTGAACATTTGCTATCTAACTGAGAGTCTCCTCATTGAAAACATCTGAAGTTCTTCAAAGGTAAATGATTTTATTTGAATGATTTTCTTGTTTTTGTGAAAATGTTGCTGGCTGAATTCTAGGCTTATAACTATGTTAGCAATCAATACTCTTACACAAATGCTTGTTTAGCTATGGTTGAAAAGCATATTTTGAAAATCTGAGATGACAGTGTTGTTAACAAAAGTCTAAGCTTGAGAGCAAATATATTTATTTCATTTCAATTGCGATTGTCATGAATAGTTAACGTTGCGTTATGCTAATGAGCTTGAGGCTATAAATAGAATCCCGGATTGCGCGACGCAACAGGTTAAACTAGGCAAGTCAGTTAAGAACAAATTCTTATTTTCAATGACGGCCTGGGTTAACTGCCTGTTCAGGGGCAGAACGACAGATTTGTACCTTGTCAGCTCGGGGATTTGAACTTGCAACCTTCCGGTTACTAGTCCAACACTCTAACCACTAGGCTACCCTGCCGCCCCAGGTGGGCTATTGGGGAAGCTGACAGGGGGGTTGTTAGGAGGGCTATTGGGGAAGCTGACAGGGGGGTTGTTTGGAGGGCTATCGGGGAAGCTGACAGGGGGGTTATTAGGAGGGCTATCGGGGAGCTGACAGAGGGGCTGTTAGGAGGGCTATCGGGGAGCTGACAGGGGGGTTGTCAGGAGGGCTATCGGGGAGCTGACAGGGGGGCTGTTCAGAGGGCTATCGGGGAGCCGACAGGGGGGTTGTCAGGAGGGCTATCGGGGAAGCTGACAGAGGGGCTGTTAGGAGGGCTATCAGGTAGCTGACAGAGGGGCTGTTAGGGGGGGGGTGGGTCTGTTGGGTTGGTGGCTCCTGTGTTGTCTGTCCCATTGTGGTGATGTTGTGTTGGTCTGTTCTGTGGGTCTGTGCTGACTTGATTGTGTTGACTAGCTCTTTGAGCTCCACCATCTCTCTCTCCAGCTCTGTGATTTTATCTCTCTCAACAATGGAGGAGAAGTGCAATTGTGGGGCCTGGGTTTGTTCAGTGCTGGGGGGGTGGCTCTCCTCTTGGGGCTGCTCATCTGCAGGGCAGTTTGAGGATGAGGTGGGCTCTCTCTCTCTTATTCTCTCTCTCCCTATTTCTCTCTCTCTTCCTCTTTCTCTCTCGTTCTCTCTTCCTCTCTCTCTTCCTCTCTCTAGTTATCTCTCTCGTTCTCTATTTCTCTCTCTTCCTCTCTCTCAATCTCTGTTTATCTTTACCCTTCTATCGGCTGTACATTCAGTCCACTCAAGATCCATTCCAGCGATGCATCCAGCCTCCATATCAAAGGCCTTCACAGAGAGACTATCACATAGCCAAACACACGGGTTCTTTTTGAACCTCTTGAGCTCCTGTCTTCAGAGTTTCACCCAGATGTGAGAGGAGGATGTGTGGCCATTAGTTTGAGACACAAAATTCACCTGAGCTACTATCACAAACGCACACAAAAGCAAACACGTTTTTAGCATGTTAGCCTTGCGTAGTCAGCCCACATGTATTAATTGAAAGATATGAAAGCTATACTAGCATGATGCTAAGCTAAGACTACATTACATTTCGGACATTTGCGGGGTTCCAGTTTGGGTTTCCACACATGCTCTACATTTTGCAATGTTGAGTGAGTCTCTGTGCTGAAAATAGGTTAAAATGTAGTTTTACTAGAGGCTACAGCTAGTCATTAACTATTTAGTACACATACACTGTTAACCTAAAAAAAACAGACACACATTTCAAACCAACCCCCATCGTTTTCTATTTATCCTTTCTCTCATCACTTTTATCTCTGAACGCTTTACTTTTCTCTCTGAATACTCCTCTTTTTCTCACTTTTCTCTTTGAATTCTCCACTTTTCTCTCTGAATACTCCACTTTTCTCTCTGAATACTCCACTTTTCTCTCTGAATACTCCACTTTTCTATCTGAACACTACTTTTCACTCACTTTTCTCTCTGAATACTCCACCTTTCTCTCTGAACACTACTTTTCTCACACTTTCTCTCTGAATACTCCACTTTTCTCTCTAAATACTCCCCTTTTCTCTCTGAATACTCCCCTTTTCTCTCTGAATAATCCCCTTTTCTCTCTGAATACTCCCCGTTTCGATCTGAATACTCCCCTTTTCTCTCTGAATACTCCACTTTTCTCTCATTTTCTCTCTGAATACTCCACTTTTCTCTCATTTTCTCTCTGAATACTCCCCTTTTCTCCCTGAACGCTCCACTTTTCCCTCTGAATACTCCACTTTTCTCTAACTTTTCT